>NC_058086.1:147823866-148139194 GCF_014858855.1 Bufo gargarizans
GCCTCATAATAGGTGGACAAGTTCTGTAGATAGTTTTCAGTAGTCATCTCATCCTCAGAGACGAGATTATAATAGAAGGTAACAACTATGTATAGACGAGACGGGATCCACTGTTCACAGTAGGTGATGGTCACAGCTCTGCAAAATGTCTGCAAAACTCTCCCATGGAAGTCGGTGAACATCTCCTCCTGTCTACAGGTACATATGGTCCATGTGACTGCTGTAAAACAGATCTTTGACTCCTGTTAAAATGACCCTCCGATTCAAGAAAATAAGTTCATATTAACTGATGAATGAACAGAACACTTACATGGTGACCTCCTTTTCATATTTTCAGCTGCAGAACTGCCGATTCCTGGGCTCCTCTTCTGTCATCCAAGATGGCCGCACACCTTCTCAGACTACCTGATGCACACTGCACATTGGTAGCCCAAGACTCCTCTTACTTGTCCAGCCCTGCTCTAGGATTGTTCAGCCTGGCTAACGTGAGCAATGCTGGCCAAGCCAAGGCAGCAGGAAGTGTCTCGGGCTACCAGGTGCATCAGGTAGTCCGAGAGGCGGTGCAGCCATCTTGGATGGCAGAAGAGGAGAACAAGAACTGGTGCATCTGCAGCCGAAAAGATCAAAAGGAGGCACCAGGTACGCTCTCTAGTTACGGTTTTGTTTCTTTTTTTTTATTTTATTTTTTTTATCTTGTACCGAAGGGTCTCTTTAAAGGGCTTGTCGGCTTAAAGTTAGGTCAGGATAGGTCCTCAATAAAAGATTGCTGGAGGTCCGACTTCCGGCACCCCGGCCGATCAACTGTTTAAAGAGAAGGCAGCGCTTGTATGAGCACTGCCTTCTCTGCTCCGTTTAGGCTACTTTCACACTAGCGTTTTTGCTGGATCAGCAGGGTTCAGCAAAAACGCTTCCGTTACTGATAATACAACCGTCTGCATTGGTTATGAACGGATCCGGTTGTATTATCTTTAACATTGTCAAGATGGGTCCGTCATGAACTCCATTGAAAGTCAATGGGGGACGGATCCGTTTTCTATTGTGGCAGATGGTGTCTGAGAACACGGATCTGTCCCCATTGACTTGCATTGGTGGTCATGTCGGATCCGTCTTGCTCCGCATCTTAGGACGGAAAGCAACCTACAACATGTTGCGGTTTGCTTTCCGGTATAGGAACGCAACTTAACGGAACTGAATGCATTTTGGAGCATTCCGTTCTGATCAGTTCCGTTTTGTCTCCATTGACAATGAATGGGGACAAAACTGCAAAGATTTTATTAATTTTTTTCGGTTTTGAGCCCCTATGACTGATCTCAATACTGGAAAACTAAAACGCTAGTGTGAAAGAATCCTTGCCTGTTTGCCGCAGCAGTTGCAGTGGTGAGAAGGTGTAATTACAAATATGGCGTCCCCATTCACTTCTATGGCACAGGCCTGTAGTATTCACTTGAACAGACAGAACTGTCTCATAGAAGTCAATGGGGACGCCATACTTGTAATTACACCTGCTCACCACTGCAATTGCTGCTGTAAACAGAGCAGAGATCGATAGGGGTGCCGGGTGTTGGACCCCTGCCGATCTGATATTGACAACCTGTCTTCAGGGTAGGACATCAATAGTAAAAAGCGGACAACCCCTTTAAGCAGCTCAGGCACAATGGCGGCCCCATTATCATGTTGCTAGAAAATAAAATTAGGTTAGAAAAAAAGAGTAACTATTAATGTCTGGATTAAAAAATCTAGGTGACACACGGCCTTTAGAGGAGTCATTTCATTAACGCTTTATTTGAGAATTTCAGTTTTTTTAGCTGTTTATTATGTCCATGTAGATGGAGTGACGGATGAACAGTATATAGGTATTCAGATAACAGCCTGTTACTTTAACATTTAACATGTCGTCTAGAGCCTGCGTCACACCATTACCTTGGGGAGTGTAAAAATTGACAACAGCCTAATTAGCCAAAGGCCAAATTTAATTACTTTTGTATCTAGGGAAACCTTGCTTCTAATCTGAATTGTTCTGTACCTGGATTATGGAAGTCTTGAACTGTCTGTGTCACCATGCTCGGTGCAAACATTGTATTCATTTCTTAATGCATGTATTCTGTATTGTGGTGTCAACCCCCCTTTCCAGGGAGTCAATTAAAAAATAAAAACTGAGACGAAAATGAAAACCATCTTGAAAGACCAATATGTTCATCAGTGTCTGGCTAAGATCTCCTCTGTCCCCAATGGGCAAGTCACAATTTACATTGATCTTATGTCCCAAATAGCTGCGAGTCTGAATCATTCACCCTGTTTTGAAATGATTTTGACAAATATCTAATGCTGTGATCATATGTGACATAGTAATGTAGTTGATATAGTTGAAAAAGACACAAATCCATAAAGTCCAACCTATAATCCTATAGTGTTGATCCAGAGATAGGCTAAAGAAAAAGCTGAAAATGGTTGATTTAAAAGGGTTTTCCAGCCTTTAAGTGATGGCCAGTCTAGCTGATGAGTGGGGGTCCCGCACGTGCACCCTCTCTGATTAAAGGGGTTATCCAACTATAGAAAGCCCCCCCCACTACCAGACACACACACAAAATGCCTGGCTTCTCCTAAAGAAAATGCTTACCCGATCCCTGGCCCCCGCGTCCCTCTGGATCCCTCCACGGCGGGACAACCCTTTTTTATAAAGTGGTACACTTACCAGTAATGGTGTAACAAAATATGTTATGAAGAACCTCTACTGTGCACAACCATTCAGGTATTTGGATTTGTAGATGTAGACATCATGGCAAAAACCAGAACTCCCGACTGGTGCCTGTCTTATAGTGGATTGTGAGATGCGCCCCCAGATGAATGTGTTGCCGAAAGGCGCGTCGGGGTGTGTGGTTCTCCCTATGGCTATCTAAAAGACTGGTGTTACATTGTGTTTGTTACTTCTGTGAATGGGGGCCTAATATATTGGTGTATATATAGGACATTGGTATTTGCATATTACATTTTCCCAGTGACCATTTACGTTTGGCCAAGGAACATATAACTATAGTACTGCCCTCTGTACTATAAACTTTATATTTAAGATTTATATTTATTTGAGCTATCCTAGACTCAACTAGTCATGTTGAGTTGGCTTTCTTGGAAGGGTTTTTGAGGTTGCCCACTACTTTCTTTGGGTTAATACTTGTTTTGTGTGTAACCTGTATTCATTAATCAGGATTGTGAGATGTAGCATGGTGGTTCAGGGGATCTTTTAGTAGTCACATGTAGCTTTCACCTTTGATGCATTTTGTACCTGCACACTTGTAGCTAGGGCAAGTGTAGATGCTCTTCTCAAGACTGGTCCTCATCTTCTGTCCCTTTTTCCATTTAAAGACACAGAAAAAGTAGTTTAATAAGGCAATTTGCACATTTTGTTGTGTCTCTTTACTTGCACTGCGGATGAACAGAAGAGTAAGTGCTTTAGAGGATGTCTTACTGGTTTAATGAAGTGACTGAACTTTTTGCTGTTAACTTATATGGTCGGTGGTAGCGGAATCCATAACTGGATTCTTAGATAACCCGAAGCTTGAAACTCAAAGTTCGCTCAACACTGGTCCTGACGGATGTTAGTGGAGATTAGGACTGAGCAATTGGGTCTCAAGATAAGTGCCCAATCCTTTTAGTTTTTTGGGGGGGAATAAGCCGCCAGCAGAGGTGTCTAGTAGTAGCTATCTATCTTCTCCCCATGTACAACACATGCACACTTAGACCAGCATGGGTGTGTGTGGGTGGTAGAGTCTCATGTGCATGGCCAGCTTATAGCACTGGATGATAGTCTGCTTAACCTGGTGTTTTTTTTCCCCTGTGGCAGATCTTGAGGGACTAAAGGATCAAGCATGTTTGGATTTCACCTACCAGATCCTTTTGTTTCAAGCCTCTGCTAGAGACTGGCAGCTGCTCCCTGCCCTCCTAAGGCCTCATGCACACAACCGTTTTTCAGGTCCGCATCTGAGCCGCAGTTTTTGCGGCTCGTGTGCGGATCCATTCGCTTCAATGGGGCCGCAAAAGATCCGTTCAGTAGCCCTGCAAAAAAAATATTACGTGTCCTATTCTTTTCTACAATGGGCCGCCCGTTCCGTTCAGCAAATTGCGGAAGGCACACGGGTGGCTTCTGTTTTTTGCGGACCGCAAAAAAACTGCACGGTCATGTGCATGAGGCCTAATACTGAGAACACATGCATGCGCTGCTGAATTGAGTATACATTTGTATAGGAGGATTGTAAATGATTCCTTTCAGCCGATCAAGCATTTGACTGACAGATATCTCTTGTCTATGGCCGTACACATAGATGTCTGTTGGCCTAACCTGGCGATTTCAGGGGTACCGGCAGCGGCCTTCTCCCCTCTTCCATGCGAGTCTTTGGCTGTCTTGTATGGCAAGTCACTTATGGATTCAGGGATGCCTAACCTGCGGCCCTCCAGCTGTTGCAAAACTACAACTCCCAGCAGGCCTGGACAGCCTACAGCTATTAGGGCATGCTGGGAGTTTTGCAACAGCTGGAGGGCCGCAGGTTAAGCATCCCTGGATTATGTGGTATATTGTTGTTTACTTGTGTGTCACTCCTTTTACCGACTTATCATAATTCTTATTTTACCTATACGACATTTTTAGATTTGTTGTCTGTGCTGTTCCTAGTAGTTTATTTGGCTTTTTTTATGATGTAGAATGTGTTTGTTCTTTCTTCCTCTGTCTATATACCGGTAGCAGTTCTCAAGGAAAGTCAATGATTAAAGAGTAAGGCCTCATGCACACGACCGTTGTTTTGTCCCGTGTCCGTTGTTCAGTTTTCCGTGATTTTCCATTGACTTTCAACGGGTCCGTGGAAAACTCTGCTAATGCACCGTTCGTCATCCACGTCCGTGATCCGTGTTTTTAGTCATTGAAAAAAATATTACCTGTCCTATTTTTTTCACAGGACCCATTCAAGTCAATGGGTCCGTGAAAAAACACAGATGCACACAAGATTGTCGTCCGCATCCGTTTTTTTCCTATCATTTGCATAGCAAACTAAACTTAGATTTTTTTTTTACTTTCCTTCATGTTTGGAGATCCTCCAAAAATAAAGGAAGACACACTGAAACAAAAACGGACACGGATCACGGAACAACGGAACCCCTTTTTGCGGGCCGCAAAAAAATACTGTCGTGTGCATGAGGCCTAAGCTAAATAAATGTATAAATCAAAAATACATACTGTTTCTTTAAAAAAAAAATAATAATTGGAAAATAGATTTTTGACTTTGTTAAAATTACTTTACACTTTGCTTGGAGTTTAAAAAGGCAGATGTGCAATGTCCTGCTAGGTGGCCGTGGCGTAATGTATATTTTTCTATAAGGGGTTCTGCTGACTTCTTCAGATGCACAGGACCGGGGTTCCGTTTTTTCCCCGGTGCTGGTGAAGAAAGGGAGGCAGAAGGGCAGTTAAGCTGTATTTATTTCCCTCCCTGCTTGTCTTGCTGATAACTCACAGTAAAGTGGGGAGGGGAGGGCCTGTAGTGGGGGTGCAAACTGCTGACAGCACAGAGGTGTCATGCGAGAGGAATTGACACTGGCCAAGGGGTCTTGTGGGGAATATGATAATAACAATAAAAGAGATATATCGCTCCCCCGCCACAGCCATTCAAACCTTTTTACAGTCAGTTCAAACATATAAAACTTTATTGCTCCTGCGGATAACGGGAAGACTTGGAGGCAGCGTAGAATCTCGGGGCTGGCTGGATACGCTCGCTCTTATAGCTCTGTAGTGGCATTTTAAACTTTATTGAACAAGACTTTTAGAATTGAAGGAAGTATATAAAACCGTAAATTTATTAGATTCTGTTCCACCCCCCCTTCTCTCTCCAGCTCTTCTCTGAAAAGTGGTTGGTTTATCAGCGCTCAGATCCCAGAGCCGCCTGTTACTGAAGTGCTGACATTTTGGGTTCTTGAGTTAATGTGAAAGGAGGTGACAGACATTCCATTAGAGTCAAAGCTGTTTAAAGGGATCATGTAGCATTTACAACTAAACTATGGCAGGGATCCGGATTGAGTGAGGCGCGAATACGATCTGTTATTTATTTAACTGTTTATTTTCAGGTCCATTATACGTAGCTGATGGCGTTAACCGCTTGGGCAGATCATCATACTGATGACATGTCCGTGGAAATAGGACGAAAGGGTTTTTGTACGCTTGGGGATCAGTTAGACGGGTCTGAAAATTTTGGCAGAGATGGTTACCAGTCCACCTCCCTTCAACTTTGACGTGCGTTTTTATTTTAACATTTCTGTTGCTTGTAGTGTGCACGTGGCGGTTGTGCCGTGGATTTGCCGTGGAAAACGCACAGAATGTTACAGTAGCAGCAAAGTGGGTTATGAGAAATCTCATCCACACGGTGCAAAAAAATCTCCCTTACACATGCATAAGGTAAAAGCGTCAAAATCCCCAAAAAGAGTTTTTTTGCGCAGGTTCGCCAAGGAAAATCCGCAGGAATTTCGCCTAATGGACACCTGGTCTTGGAAAATAAAGTAACCTAATAATGGCCAATCTGCATTCCGGGATCAACACTCCTGTTAATGGCTCATGCACGTGAACGTATTTTCTTCCCGCGACCATTCCGTTTTTATTGCGGACCATATGCGGAACCATAAATTTCAATGGGTCCGCAAAAAAAACTAGTTACTCAGTGTGCATTCTGTTTCCGCATGTCCGTTCCGCAAAACAATAGAACATGTCCTATTATTGTCCGCATTACGGACAAGCATAGGACTGTTCTATTAGGGGCCAGCTGTTCCGTTCCGCAAAATACAGAATGCACATGGACAACATCCGTATTTTTTTGCAGATCCGTTTTTTGGCGGCCTGCAAAATACATACGGTCGTGCGTGTGCATGAGCCCTAAAGGAGTTGTTCCATGAAAAGTGTTCTACAGTTTTTAAACCAGCACCTGGATCTGAATACTCCTATAATTGCATGTACCGTCATTTAAAAAAAATTGTATGGCCACTGAGTTATTCAGTCAACTCTAGCTTTATAGCGCCACCTGCTGTTGGCGCTTTCCCTAAATTACCTGTCCAGCTCACTGAGGTGGGCACGCACTGTCAGTTCGATCATCGCACTGCCACCAGCTGCAGCAGGAAGGGCACACCCCTGAGTACACACCACCTGAACTGAATAGCTTAAAATAAATCTAGCAGAAACATTGGAGTAATGAATGGGGAGATCTCTGGATCCATGAAAGGTACAGGGCTGGGTCTAGCTTTGTTAGAAATAGATTGGCATGTGCTATACGATTTTCATTTATACATTACTCATAGGATAACCCCTTTAAGTATTTTCTCACCACCTGCTGGTGACTGTTATGTATGAAATATGTGGATCAGAATAATGAAATATGACTGATCATAGCTATAAAGTTACAGAATAATTAAAAACACCACAGGTGCCGTTCAAAGAAAGTAACCAAGCGGACTTTCAGAATGGCAGGTGTTCCCTAATGTCTGCATGGTGTCTCCCAACCCCCCTCAATCTTTTTTTCATTTTGCAGATTAGGAAATTTAACCTCTGATCTGCTTATATTATTATTACTACTATTACTTCATCATAATCATGATTTTTATTATTATAGTGTCGTCTCTATAATGGAGATAAGCCTCTAGGACATCTATTAGGCATCTGTGTTGACCTCCTATTGTAAGAGATGTAATAACTATTTTAAGTAAAAAGGGTTTTTAGTTTTTTTTGGTGGGGGATTGTGGTCAACATTGGATGGGTCATCAAGTGGCCGATAAGTCGTAGGAAAGATCTATCCACATGCAGGACACGACAGCAGTATAATACGGGGAAAGGAAAATTGTGCTTGTGCCAGTTGTCGTGCGATTGGTTTCCAGAGAAGGAGCGCGCCCCCTGTGTGTAAACAGTTTTTCGGAGAGTGCCCCTAATTGTCAGGGATCGTAACTCGCCAGATCAGTTTGTGTACACCAGGCACAACGCTGGGAAGCGTATGTAGAATAGCTTGTGCGGTACCGAAGCAGCTCCCTTCTGCCGAGGGCATCCAGAATAGGTTCCCGATGATCAGAGAGAAGTTTAGGGAAAAAATGAACAGTACTACCGGGGCGCTAGGATTTAACCACACTTTATTTTAGTATAAAACTAGACATAAACAAAGTGATCGGGTCTTAGTTTAGCCACGTGTTTCACCGACGCTCCGTCGGCTTCTTCAGCCTGAGCGTCGGTGAAACGCGTAGCTAAACTAAGACCCGATCACTTTGTTTATGTCTAGTTTTGTACTAAAAGTGTGATTAAATCCTGGCGCCCCGGTAGTACTGTCAGTTTTCCCTAAACTTATCCAGTTAAATTAGGAACCAATTTCCCAAAGTTTAAAGGGGACCTGTCATGTTGAACGTGGTGTCTGCAGGAGGAGCTGAGCAGATTGTATGTATAGTTTCATATGAAAAGATTCAGTATAATTGTAATTTCTACATTTAAATTCCTGCTCATTCTGGGCTTTGATGTCCAGGAGGCGGTCCTATCAGTGATTGACAACCTTCCCTCTATAACTGTGTATACAGAGAGAGCTGTCAATCACTGAGAGGACCGCCTCCTGGACTTTAAAGCCCAGAATGAGCATAGAAAGACATGGATAAATGATGCCTTGTGAAGAGACTGAAGTAACCTCCATCCGCATCACAAATCTACTTACTGCAGATTTAAAATCCACTCCGCAAGACAATTTATGTTGCAGTTTTTTTTTAACGCAGCGTGTGGAGGAGATGTCTAAAAATACTGCATGGTTTAAGACATAAAAATCTGAAAATCCTTGTGTGAAGCCACAAACACATAAAAATCATTACTGTCTGTTATTATGTCTTTGTTTTACCTAAAGGATAGCCGATACTGTGTGATACCTACTGCAGGACCCATAGACCATGCACTTGGCACAACACATTGTGTTCCTTTAAGTGTCTATTTAAAGGGATTAGCCCCTGAATTATTTGCATACCAAAAGTCTAGAAATACTTTTATTAGCTGTTTGAAATGCCATGCCTGGTGAAGAGACCTAAGTAGCCTGCAAGGCTTGCAATCTATTCAGTTAGCCATTAAAAGGTATCCACTACTGAGGACTCCATTTTTATCTTCTGTATCGACTACTGGCTGACTCTGTACACAGATTTTCTTTCCTTTTAATAGCTGGTTACATAGCATATAAAAAGTTCCTTTTCTCTTTGTGTTCCCATGCGTCCCCCCTTAGTGCTGCTGCTAATCTGGCCTTGGCCTCTGGACAGAATCCATCTCCTTCGCCCTTTGGCCTCTGACAGTATTAGTCCAGGAATCGGCAACCTCCAGCACTCCATCTGCGGTATAACTACAACTCCCAGCATGCGCACTTGCTTGGTTGTTCTCAGAACTCCCATAGAAGTGAATGGAGCATGCTGGGAGTTTTTTAGTTTCACAACAGTTGGAGTGCTGGAGGTTTCTGACCCCTGGTATAGTCCCAAACACGTGACCTCTACCTTGTGTTTTTCCTTAGGAACCAGTGATATAAAAAACTTAGACTGAATAGGCATATGCAGGGTTCATATCACTATGCTCCTAGCTGTGGGGTGAGTCACTGAGCATGTGCATCCACCAGCACTCAGCCCACACACTTTGAGCCCCAGGTGGCGCCATACTATGCACGTAAATGTCATCGCTTTTCAATGGATCATTTTTAATGGCCTGCCAGCTGCAAATGTGCTTAATTTTTATCATCTATACCAGTGTTCCTCACCTCAGGGTCCACCTGCTGGTCATGATTTGAGAAGATCAGAGAGTCCTGATGCATTGACACTAATCATATCACCCGCTCAATACTAAGGAAATCCTGAAAACGTGACCGGCAGGTGGGCCGTGAGGACTGGAGTTGAGGAACACTGATCTATACGCTAGATGATATTTTGTGGTGGGACCTCTTTAAGGTTTGACTCTTAGCTATCTGTATTATGGTAAAGGTATGTGTTGGCTTATTCCACATGCCTCTGTTTATCTGAGCTTCCCATTCCAACGCCTACCGTCCCCCGACGCATCATTCTGTGCCACCTGGACGTAGAAAGGCATGTGGCACACACTGAGAGACGGATGCCTGTCTAATAAAGTATAGTGTCTTGTTAGAAGCCACCCGGCTCTCCTCGTTCTCTACACATGGTGCCCATTTCAGGTTCTATAAGGGAGATGTAAACAACGCATTTTGCGGCAGCTCGTGCCGGTGGTGAACTGGTTAATGATGGTTATTGCCTTCAACTTATTAATATTCTCGTCTCTCAGCGTGTCCTGGGCTGACGCTCTGTCTCCTGGTCGGGTGAAAATCATTTCCTTGCCCAATTCCCTCCTGAGATTTATTTGTCTGACCCACACAGGAGCCAGAGCAAGGGAACAAAACAGAGAGAGAGCGAGGAAGGCGAAGCTGGAAACCTGAACGGAATAGCAAAGAGGCTGATGGCACTGTAGAGCGACTTGTACGCTGGACTTTTCCTTCTCTCCCCGTGTAAAGCGAAGAGCGGGAGAGAGATTGTCTAGGGCAGAGGAAAAGTCAGGATGTGTTGAATGTTTCATGAGGTGGATATTCTCATTGCAGCTCCTCTGACAGTGAGATCAGAATACAGATTATAAAATGGGTTTGCCCGTGACGTCCTCACCCGTCTATATACTCCTTTTCTTTGTCTCGATTCACCCACTTGTTTATGTGTAATCCAAGCGAAGGACGGGCCCTCGCTGCTGCCCTCCTGCTTCAGTGTCCTTCCACGGCACATAAATTATCCGTCTTCCCTATGTTTTATGATAGAAGCATTAGTCCACAGCAAACACTTGTGGGCTTGTAGGTTGCCCGGTGGGAGTTTTAAAATGGCTACATCGTTTTTCAGCGAAGGAGAATTGGCTGCTCCATGTGGTCCCCTGCTTCTCTCTGGCATCCTCCATCATTATTCTCTCCTCTGTCCATAGTTCCGCTCAATATCTCCAGCGCCTGAGCTAATTTCCCATCCATAAACCTGCTGAATTACTCCCGGGAAGCTGTGAGAGTGGAGGCCTCTCTGCTGCTTCTCAAGGCTTGGATTCCCATTCACCCAGCGGACACAATTACTGCAAACACTTACAGTGGCAGGGCACTGATTCCTAACCATTCCAGAGCGTGACCACTTACTCATTTATCACAGGGAATGGGAAGAGAGAAAGAAGACAAAAAAATCGGGCACCAGGTTACAGTGTAAATAGGACGTTTTACGTCCTCGTCATGCTAATGTAATGTGGAAACAACCTGGTGTCTTTATTAACGTCAAGCTCCACCTTGTGATAAACTACACCTCAGTAGTCAGGAAAATCGACCACGTATGTTCATGATTTTGTGTAATTATTTTTTTTTTTCACTGTGTTTGGTGTACCAACATAAAAAACAGCATGGAAACTATCAACAAGTTGCTGTTGACAGATCTTCTGAGCTCTGTTCATGCTGTGGTCACATCGTTTATGGCCTATGGGTTATATGGATGCCTTTTAATTTAGAGTCCCATTGTAAAGAGAACATTTTTTTTTTTTTTAATCTTAGGTGTCATAATGACTATAGATGAGTAAATTATTCAAAATTTGGATTCGCCTGCTTCGCCGAATTTTACAAAAAATTTGCTTCGTGACGACGCACATTTCTTTGTAAGTAGTGGGTGCAAAGACAGGTAGCGGCCATTGCGCTGCTCCCCGTCATTGTACCCCTCAGATGTCGCGTTCATACATATTCCCGAAATCCTCAAATAAAAATACTTTCCTAAAACATATTTGCTCGCGACTGGCTGGCCGCCATCTTGCTTAAAGATCTAGCGTGAAATCTCACAACACCGCACACAGGTTTTGTGTGAGATCTTCAAGGAAGATGGCGGTGGACTGCCTGTTGCGAGCAAATGGTTCAGGTATGTTTTTTTTTTTTTTTTTTTTTTTTTTTTTTTTTTACACACTATTTCAGGTTAAATCAATTCACTACCACAAAGCTTGAGGAAATTTGCTTTCGCGGCAAATTTTAATTTATCCTGAAATTTGGATCAAAGTCAACTTTCGCTCAACACTAATACTGACATACAGTATAAGGCCTCTTTCACACTACCGTTTTGCGGTCCGTTTCTTGCGTTCCGTATACGGAACCATTCATTTCAATAGTTCCGCAAAAAAAAACGGAATGTGTTCCATATGCATTCCGTTTCCGTTTTTTCGTTCCGTTGAAATATAGAACATGTCCTATATTTGGCCACAAATCACGGTCCGTGGCTCCATTCAAGTCAATGGGTCCACAAAAAAAACGGAACACATACGGAAATGCATCCGTATGTCTTCCGTATCCGTTCCGTTTTTTCTGAACCATCTATTGAAAATGTTATGCCCAGCCCAATTTTTTCTATGTAATTACTGTATACTGTATATGCCATACGGAAAAACTGAACCGAAGCGGAACCAATAATACGGAACAACGGATTCGTTAAAAACGGAACGCAAAACACTGAATTCAACATACTGTAGTGTGAAAGAGGCCTAACAGGCAGACCATGACCAGAAGGTCACTGTTTTGGCCTCTGTGTGGCTAATATAACCCTATGGACAGGTTTAGATTGTATGTTGGAGGCTTTCCTTTTGTACATGCATCACAAACCCAATGCGAACGTAGCCTTATTTGTATTGTATTTCTTTTTAGCGCCTGGAGTGAATAATAGTAGGTTGCTGTGGATATATCTTCTCGGAATGGTCTATTAGCCTTTTAAAACTACCGCCTGGCATTTTAGAAACCTGTTGAGAATAAAAAGAAAATTGCGTTTCAGAAATCTTCCTCCTGTTTAAGACTGTCCCATTAATAACGCCACCCCTTTATTTAGCACATGAAACCAAATAGTTAGATGATCAGGTGTTGTCAGTTCCTCATGATATATTCAGGGCGCCTTCAAACACGGCAAATTTTGTGGCCGAAAATTCAGTGACTGAAAATCAGTTCCATTCATTTGAATGGGGCAGCAAGCGCATGGATTTCTGCAATCGCCATTAAGGTGAATGGAACGGATTTTCAGTTGCAGAATTTTTTGCCACAAAATTGGCCGCTTTTGAATGGGTTCAAAAATCTAACTTCTAGCTGTTAATGAATGGAAAATATTGACTTGACCATGTTCATCTGATATGAGTAGATCTCTTCTCAAAGGGGTTGTCCGGTCTGCAGCAATGTTTGAAATATCTGCATGTAACTTGTGTGGATTTTGCGGTCATCATTCATAAAGGTATGTTCACGCAGTGTTAGTGCCATAATGAGCATTGAGTGGAAACGCTGATAAGATCAGTCAGCAGTACCTTTTTTTTTAAAGGGGTTGTCCAGGCTTTTAATATTGATGACCTATACTCGGGATAGGTCATAATTATCAGATCGGCATGGGTACGACACCCGGCACCCCCGCCGATCAACTGTATGAGGAGACGGCGCCCGCAGTGTACACGTGCCGTCTCCAGTCTGTCTTCCTGCTACTGCTTTGCCATACACATAGTAGCAAGGGAGACTGCACGTGCACACTGCGTACAATTTCCCTTTAGACTCCATTTACACGTCCATAATAATGGGTCTGCATCCGGGTCTTCATTCTCTATGGGGCGGAATGGATAGAGCGCACATCCGCATTTCCAGAGCGCGGCGCTGATTTTCCGGTCCACAGCTCTTGGAAAAAAATAGAACATGTCCTATTCTTGTCCGCAATTGCGGACAAGAATAGGCATTTCTATGGGGGTGCCGGCCGGGTGTATTGCGGATCTGCAAATTGCGAATACGCAATGCACTACAGACGTGTGAATGGACCCTTATACAGCTGATCAACAGGGGATGCTGGGTGTCGTACCTCCGCCGATCTGATATTGATGACCTATCCTGAGGATAGGTCATCAATATCAAAAGCCTGGACAACCCCCTTAGGCCTTATTCATACGAACGTATTGGTTCCGCGCTTTGCGGACCGCAATTTGCGGTCCCCAATGCACGGGCAACGTTCGTGTGGCAGCCGGGACTAAACTAGACTCATTCAACTTGAATGGGTCCGTGATCCGTCCGTTTCGCAATAAGATAGAACAAGTTCTGCTTTTTTGCTGAACGGAAGCATGGATCGGAACCCCACGGAAGCACTCCGTAGTGCTTCTGTGGTGTTCCGCACCGCATATCCGGATTTGCGGACCCATTCAAGTGAATGGGTCCGCATCTGTGATGCGGAATGCACACGGTCTGTTCCCCGTGTATTGCGGATCCGCCATATGTGGCCTGCAATACGGCCGCGTGAAAGGGGCCTTATTGGTAGATTTAGAAATCGGCAGCATGTCATGGTGTGCATTTTTCGGCGCAGATTTCACTATCTGCGATGCAAAGGATAAGATCTGAGGCAAATTAGGCCAACAGCCCCAACAAAAGCTTTTAGTAAGGCATGCAGATTTTGGTGCGAATTTGATGAGGAAACGCAGCGAAAACTACATGAAAATTCTCACATTTTTTGTGGCGTATTTTGCCCATGGGATTTTTATTTCTTATTTTCTGAAAAATACCACCTCCAGATGTTGATGTTTTTTTTTTTTATTCTTTTTTTATTTTTTATATACAGCATGTTGAATCGATTGTTTTTTCTAGCATTTTTCCACCCCTTTCTGTAGGTGCAAAAGAGACTGAAGAAAAACGCAACCTACACATTTTGTAGTGCTTTCTATGATCTTTATTATTAAAAAACACCAGAGCAAATTAGTGTGTGAAGGCACCTTTCGGTCTTATTCACCCGTCAATGAATCACAGACATGTGGCCATTGATTTCATTGTGTTTATTCACAAATCTGTGATTTTTCAGCGGAGTCAGGGAAAAAATGATGGAGACATGCACTGTTTTGGCCCGTGATGTAGACCAAACACGCCCATTGAAGTCTATGGGTCAGTAAAAAACCACTGACACCAGTATACTCAGGAAATTAATTTTCAGCCTAGTAGTGTCCTTGAAATGCAGTTGACACATACAGCACACAAGATGGACACACAGACCAAACACCGATGCTTCATGGACATCTTCACAGATGAACCACTGACCATCTTGTCCCGGATGTTTTCATGTACACAAACATAAGGATAAGGCCTTACGAAGGTCTGTCACAAGGATGCTAGACATGCAATACTTTTACTTTTTGATAATGACCATATCTGTTTTTTATTCTTGAAATCCTCTAGGAGAATTCTAGATGGCATTTTTTATTGCTAGCTATTTTATATTGTTTCTACTACGGTATATTCATTTTGAATAGAAAGGCAGCCATAGACGAGGTAGCTCACAGATCATCAGCCTGTCCCTGAACCCCACCTCCAAGATCTCTCTGACAACGCTCGACGTCTGAGTAGATTACTTTTCTCCCTGTAGCGCGTGTTGATGCAAGTGCTCTTTTAGGTGTATAGTTATATTATTTTATGACTTAAGGTTGCATTGGTTAGACGCTTTCTGTGTGGCGCTGGCAGCTTTACCAGGGACAAACGCAAAATGCTTCTGCAGAGCCAGTGTGGTGGGATTCAGCCTCCACGTTGTGGTCCCCTGTGCAGATATTGGCTGGATTATTGTGTCACCGGGGCCCTGATAAGAGCTGTTTATAACCTTGGCTCAGACCATGCCCTAATCAGACAGCAGCACATTTCCAGCGAGCGGCTGATAAGAAGTCACTCTTATCGCTAGCACAGAGGCAGCATCAGAACAGCATTATTATGTGCAGATGCCCCTGTCCCTTCATCCCACCCCTTCTCCAGCTCCAGGGAGATCTTCCAAACATCATCAATCTGCTGGGACAGACGGGCTGTGAAGAGGATAGACCCATTCACAGCCAGAAATTCACAGCAGAAATGTATCTCCTGCATAAAACGTGCATAACATTGACCCCGGACCAAGATGGGTCACATGAGAATAGATGGCACAATACTGCATGAACCTGCTGCCGACACACCAGCCATGATTATTTATATGATATGCTCTAACTGTGACACATCCCGGCGTGTTACGATGCAGTACTAATATACTGTATTTGTGCTGAAATGTACCCTGTAATAATATATCGTCCGGCAGCTGATAATAAAATAAATGGTTATTTAGAAGGATGCCAAGATAATCTTAGGGCTAGAACCTCCCTCCATAGGCTTGTCCTAGCAAATCTTCAAAATCTGCTATCACTAGAATATTTTGTTAATGGAGATTAAAACATTTTATGCGTTGCACCGATGGCCACCAAGGTAAAGTACTCTACCAATATGCCACAACACTGTGCTACAAGGCCTAAATTACCATTAAATGCCGCAGCACTGTAGACTCCTCTACGACTCTTCACAGGTCTGTCTTCAATCCTTTGGGTCCTGGTGCAAAAGATGTTCCTGGGACCATCGCACTATATAAAAGCCACAAAAACTATGACTGAAAGATTACTTCGGAAACTGGTGTACAAGGTTATGGTCAATGTTTGGCCTTGCACGTTGAATGGGCGAGGGCAGATCCACTGCAGTGTAGATAGCAAAAATGGGCAGAATTTCGAGGGGCAGCTGCAGATTCCATGGCAAATACATGTCAGGATTTTTCCATATCGGCCACGTGAACATGACCTAATCCGTCCTTTGTACAAAGAAATGGCTGTGCCACTATATGGTGCAATGCTTCTATAAGTAAATAACTCAGTAATGCGGCATCAAATGGAGTGCCACTATTTTTTCCTTTCTTCTGTTTTTTACAAAGTGTAAGTGGAGGCATATAGGGATATGCTATAGGAGACATTTATTAAAGGGAACATAAACCTTTTCTGAAACCACGATTAGGCAGGAGCTCTTCTCGGTCAGGCTGCTTTGGCTTTCTTCGGCATTTCCAGTGTGCGGAGTATGGATCCACATAAAGTATATGAGATTCGTATTCTGTCTGCTAGAGAAGCAGAGCAGGTGAAATCCAGTGCAAAGTGCCTGTGGTCAACTCAGCAGGTCTGTGTGCTAGAACTCAAATCTATGCCAGCTAGGAGTGTAGACTTCAAGTATTATTTACACCACTTAAGGTGTAAAATGGTTTGCACCGGCTAAGTAGAGCCCTGCACCACCCTCTCCCCGCTCTGTGCCCCCTACTTTTTTGAAAAGTTGAAAGGGTGTTATGGACCGTGGATCCACTGTGCCAACCAACTGGCGTGACTTTGGGTTAGTCCTGAGGGCGTTATCCTGACTGTCCCCTAGTTTTCACTCTTTAACCCTTATACAGGGATTTGGCCTCCTCTACAGAAGATCCACCAGGCCACTGCCTCTTGGAATAGTTCGTGTGGTTGCCTGCTGACCCAAGGCGGTCAGACACAGGTGCAAAGCACCAAGGGTTCAGGCAAAGCTCGTGGTCAGTGGAAATCCAAGGTTAGGGCAGACAGAGTTCATGCGAATCTGAAAAATCAGTCATAAGGTCAGGGGAGGCAGCATATGGTGAGAACAGGCACTTGTCAGGTCAGTCAGCAGAGAGTCAGAGTCTGGGAAGCAGGCAGAGGTCAGTACACAGGCAGACAAATGGATTAAACCACCTTTGCAGGATCGAACAAGCTAGAAAAACCTATTGCTCAGGCATTCCCTTTGGTAAAGACGCATTAAAGGGAACCTTTCAACTGGATTTTGGGTATAGAGCTGAGGACATGGGTTGCTAGATCACCGCTAGCACATCTGCAATATCCAGTCCCCATAGCTCTGTGTGCTTTTATGGAGTCAAAAAAACTACAACGACTGGATATTGCGGCTGTGTCCTCCAACAAGTGATACAGAACTCCAGCAGCCAGCTCAGTTTTTGACCAAGAATGACCTTGCATGAAAAATTGTTACTTTGTGAAACCAGAATATTGATGTAGGAGTTTCATAAGTGTGCCTTTATGTCCCTGTTATGGTTCTGTACAAGTCAGAAATTGTGTGGAAATGTAATATGCTGTGTGCTTTGGTCCTTATGCCAAGTTTTCTATGTGAAAGTCATCCTGATCCATATCTGATAACTGATACATCAGTTGGCATGTACTGCGGAGGGTTGATGAATAAAGTCATTCATTGTCCAGTATTTGTCTCATACGTGATGCTGAATTATAGTGAAACCGCGTGTTTCTTCAGATGTTGACTTTAGGTTTGGTCCTTGACTCCTTTTACAGTAGTGTACACACATTTTGGTGATGTCATGTTGCTGACCTAGACACTTCGTTTGTGTGGACCATCGTCACTGTTGGTGATTACTATGGACTGCTTTGTGTTTCTGTGCAAGTTGGCTGTGTTTTACGGTGAAACCTCCATGGCTTGGCATGTTCATGGCTAAGTATATTTATTCGAGTCTGTGTATTCTTAGAGATTTATATTGCTCTCCTAATTATTGCCTTAGTTGCCAACTAATTATTTTCACTTGAAATGAGCAATTAAAATTAGTAAGTAATTACATTTTGCGTGTAGTTAGCATGTATGTAAATCCCACTCTGGAGACACTTAAAGACAACTGCTGTTAATGTGTCATTATCAGACGTAACGCTGTTATGTAGTCTCAGCTGTAATCTGCACAATGACAGTTTTGGACCTAAACTTGGGCCTTTATTGAATCTTTTCCGAAAAATAAAAGTATAGGAAACCAAGAGGCTTGAATATTTCTGTTATATTTTTAAAGGTTAACATGCAGATTTCAGTCTATGATGCCCTGTTACAGTAGACCACCTGTTGCTTTTAATTTCTGTAATTTTCTGTGTTTTTTACAAGACATGTGGCTCAATCTTCAAGGATACCTCGTTCAGACGTGTGCTGTCCATGTTCTCCACAGATAGCACATGTACCCATTGACATTAAAGGGGTTGTGCAGCACGTATATAGTGATGACCTACCCTCAGGATAGGTCATCAATATCTGATCGGTGGGAGACCGACATCCGGAATCTCCCGCTACTTCCTCTTCATTACACTTCCCGCCATCTGGGAATTCTCTGCTGTGCAGGGTAAGTACTCCCTCCATTCACTTGAATGAAGCGAGTACTTGTAAAGAAATGGAAGCAGTACTCGCATGGCGCACCGCCTCCTCTTCAAACAGCTGATTGGTGGAGGTGCCAGGTGTCGGACCCCAGCCTATCAGATTTTCAAGATCTATCCTGTGGATAGGTAATCAATATAAACTGCCTGCACAATCCCTTTAATGTGTTCACACTAGTGATTTTCCACTGACATACACTACTATGGTCAGTGATACGGACCAAATGCCCATTGAAGTCTATGGGTCTGTGGAAACATCTGATGGCATCCATGTTCTGTAAGTGATTTTCCTGGACCATTGGTAGGAGATGCTCTGGAAATAAATTTTCAGCCTAGCAATGATTGTGCAATATGGATGACGCATGAAGGGCAAAAGCAGACCTACAGACCAAACACGGATCTGTCACAGATGACCATCTTGTCACGGATACCAACACGGACAAGTAAAAGAGGCCTGAGGCTGTATCAGGCTGGTATGACAGCGTATCCAAATTAAGAATAAACATGACAAAAATCTTCTAAAAAAGGTAATTTTTTCACCCAATGGACATCAATGTTTCAGTCCCCCTATTGAACCATCCTCAAGCTTCCACTGAAAGGTTGCTGTCCATTGGGTGAATAAATCACTTTTTGAGTACATATTTTATTTTTTGGGAGTGCTGCTGCTTTATTTGGATGTATTGGATTGAATGTTTTTGGAACCCAACCTTCTGAGGTGTGCACCCTATTTTTAGGTTTTTTGCTGTGCTGCTCCCTTTCTCACTGGTATGAGAAGATTACAACGGGTGGCGTCACTTGCTCGGATTCATATGATTCATATAATTAAGATTTTTTTCTTTCCGGTGTCCGTGAAAACATTCCCTTACAACTAGTCATAATTGCCATCAGAAAATCTTCTGCATTGTTTAAGAGTTTTGATTGGTAAATAGTTGTTCGATGGTCTTAACGAGGTACCTGTTGGTGTTGGTCTTGAAGACAGGTCATAGAGGTGGCCACTGTATGATGCAACTAAATTTTATGTTTTAACATCAGAATTTTTTTATTTCCTTTGAAAAAGGGATTGTGTCATGTGAAACTTTCATTTTCATTGTCCCACATGTATTTCACATGGATAATCATAAACCAAAAACTACTATTATAACTAGAGATGAGCGAATGTCATTTTGAAATTCGTGCACGCTTTTTTTTGGTGGTAAAAGCAGAATTGCGTTATGGATTCTGTTACCACGGACTATAACGCAATTCTTTGACAGAATACATAACGGAATGCCTTTTTAGAGGCATTCCTTTATTCATTCCGTCATAATAGCACTGGGGGGAATGGAGCCGATGGCACTGGGGGGAACTGATGAGGGGTGTTGGGGACTGATGGCAGGGGGCTGATGAGTTTTTATAAAGGAAAACAGTCTTAATTAATTTTTTCTTATTAGAGTACTCTATTAATCGTAAAAATAATCAGTAGAATATGCGATTACTGAAATAATCGTTTACTGCAGCCCTAGTTACAGATCATATTTACTTGGATCATTGATGATGACCCTTATGTCCAGTTTGATCCACGAAGATCTACGCCTTGTTTTTCCAGCACTGCCTCGGTGTTTGCATAATTCATCAGACAAAACCACGGCTATATTGTGCTCCTTTTTTGCTTAGTATAGTGCAGTTAGGGCATGTTCACACTGTTTTTTTTTATTTTATTTTTTTATTGAGGATTTTGGCTTGTTTCTGTGGCAAAATCCATGTCAAAAATCACCAAACAAGTGACCTATTGATTGAATGAGCATTTCAATTATTGCGGTGGTTACCACGCAGAGACCGTGGAGAATGGCCTCCAGCAGATTATCCCTGTTGAATGTGCCCAAATGCATGGGAGGTTCTGAAACGCTGCAAGTGCAAATCCAGGCAGAGATCTGAGCGTTAGCCATGGATTTCATGGCAAAAACACATCTAATTTATCAAACTGGTATTTCGGCCATGTGAACATGACCTAATACGCTAGTAAACTGTTAAAATGTGCCACAGCATGTTTGTGTAGAGTGATAAAAATCAGTTCTTTTTGTCTGGGAGGGAAAAAATAGAACTTTCCACTTTAAGGTGGAGATGGCCAGGGATATTAAACCCTTGGACTGTTCCTACATATAAGGGTTTACAACCATATGAAATGTGTATATGCTTTATTGGGCAGTAAAACCTCTGATGTAAAGTATATATTTGAATAAGGTTTATTTCACTGAGAAGAATACATGGTGGCAGTCACAGGAAAGAGATTTAACAACCCACCTACAGATCTCTCCTGCCTAAACCCATACTCATGATTTTAGGTGTCCTCAGTATGTTGATTCCAGAGTCTGAGTATAAAGTGCTTGGGTTCTCATGTTGCTATCACCATTATTATAGCCATAGCCTCCCACCCCATTATGGCCTCTCCAACCAGAACAATAATATTGGCATCGCTTTCTCCTGCGCTCCTCTAAATCACTGGGTCGTGATGAATGAAGAAGCTGTGCCAAGAGCCAAGCCTTCTACAGTGGTGGAAAAATTTCCACAAAGGAATTGTTGCATGTTTTCTTGTTGGTTTTTATTTTATTTCTTGCTTTTTAAATCTGTAAGGTTTGTATATGTAACTGGAACAAAAGACCAATTGTGTGGGGGCGAATTTTGTCCGTGGCTTGTGTGTCCCTTCCTAGAAATGAGTTACGTTGGTGTCCCCAATAGCTTACATGGTGAGCCACCATTCATTTTTCTCCTAGTCATCTCTTGAAATGTGTATATGTGATTTAGGTAATGAGTATCCGTGGCTGCATATCCAGTGAGAGCGGCATCCTCTTCAGGCTCTGACCTTTTCACAGCTCGTTATAATCAGACGTTGTTGTGTCAGTAACGCCTCCTCACGGGATGTCTCCTACTTTAATTGCGCTACTACCCCGAGGCTGGGATTAAAGGGCTGATTCATTCCACACCTCACATCCCAGGAGTCTATACGGGCTCACCGGATCCTCAAAAGGATGCACACAATGGAAGCTGCAGTGACACTTTTGACTTCAGCACTCAAATAGATTGCTAGCTTCTCTGCCTTTTGGCTCAGATGACTTTAATATGCTGTGACATAGTCTTGCTGAATGAAGTGGGTCACTGCACAAGGTCACAGCAATTCTAGGGTCTCACATGACATCTGTCATCCCGGGCTATGGTGGTCTCTGAAGGGGGACGTGGCAAAAGCAAATATTAACATATTTATGGGTTGTGGGCACATACTGGAGATGGCGCTCTCTTGACCCGGGTCAATTCACAAGGACAATTAAGATATTTGACTGTCTAGGCTGGAGCTGAAGGTTTTACAATGCTCCTCCAGGTTAAAGGATACCCTTCCAGAATGGTGATGACTAGCCACAAGATGGCAAGTTGTTTAAGTTTAAGCCAGGCACTGAGATTGCTGCGTAAAGGAATAAGCGTAATAGGAGCATATTGTGTTATTGAGGCCTGTACTAGGTCTTCTCTGCCAGGGAGATAATCTGATTATTGCTCTCACTATTTAATGCCGGTCTGGGAGGCAGCTGGTGATGTTTTAATGAAGCTGGAATTGTATAGTCGGCAGCGCAGGATAATCAGAAGCTGCAGAGTCAGAATCAAATTAATAATTCATGTCATTAAAGTGTGTAATTAATTCGAACAGTCCAGATGAGGGAAAACCTTTTCAGCTTTAGAAATGTATCCCGAGGGTTTGGAGAGATGTGCCAGGCGGACATGCAGTCTGTGCAGGGGTGGGGGGTGTCTGGTGGTAAAAACACTAGGCCGGCTCCTTTTGTCCTGGATGTTATTTTCATAGATGGAACATTCCTTCAGTTTACAGGAACCTCTCCTCCGATCACCTCTACGAGCACCATGCAGTGTCCTTAGATTTGTCCTCTGTGCAGAAATGTGAAGCTTTACAAGCACATAGCTATGAGCACTATGCCCAAAATAAGCTGTTCCATAATGGAGATGGTTGGGCAATATGATTCTGCTGAGTTTTTCATTCAGAAATGCCAAAAGAAGAAAACTTGGCACTGAAGTGATTGGGATCTGTATAGTTTTTTTCATGGTGCTTGTAAAGTGGGATGGTTGTAGGCCCAGATCAAGCCCTTGCACCTGGAGCTTCACGTTTCTCTTCTAGTAGCTAGCAGCTTCTGACACTAGGTCTTCATTCTTGGTACTGTATTCAGCGTTTCTGTTGAGCTTATCGGCTGCACTCACACTTTGGTACCATGGAATAAAGTGGTCTCTGGGGAAGCAGTGGCCATGTTGGCCAAACCAACCAGTCGCACGTCTAGTTTCAATGTTTACACCACTGGAAAATGAGACAAAACTCTGGTTGCTACAGGACTACTTTCATCCCCCAGATTGTGTTAATACATGAGCGAGGCCCTTTGGCGATTTTTAGATCTCCATGTGGATAAATCAGTCTCTCGCTTGTATAAATATTTCTTCCTACCAGTCATCTTTATATATGTAAAGTCCTCTCCACACAGAAAACCTGCTTTCCCTTACTTTCTTCCTACTCCTTCATCTCCTCCAGGCTACGAGCCTCCTTAGTTCTCCTGATTCATATCTTTCTAGGCCGGCATTTCAGCATCTCATGACTGGTATCCCCTCCTCACCTAGCCTGTAGCATCCATGCCATTCGGAAGCCCTCATCTGCTCCAGATGTGGCTTAATTTACTGCGACTCTACTAATTACTGTAATTAAGGATTAATTACTGTTAATTACTTTCACATAAACTCAACGCCAGTCAAA
Source organism: Bufo gargarizans (assembly GCF_014858855.1). Classification (NCBI taxonomy): domain Eukaryota; kingdom Metazoa; phylum Chordata; class Amphibia; order Anura; family Bufonidae; genus Bufo; species Bufo gargarizans. The sequence continues at coordinate 147,847,683 of NC_058086.1, forward strand.
AGTGCATAGCCTTGTGAAGCTGCCACACACACACACACACACACACACATACATACAAACACATGATGCTGCATATTACCCATAGCAGTAGAAAGGGTTCTGGCATCTGGGACATGGTGTCACTTTACTGTCACCTCCACTTGTCTTGTGCAATGACTGGTAACAAGAAGGCCTCCCCCAGTGTCTCCACTCAAATGCCAGGAAACTACCTTTGCTAACAAGATGATTGGCATTAAAAAGCCCTCACCAAAAAAACAAGACCCTGTGATGGCATAGGTAATTCTGTAATTCACCTGTTAATGTTCATAGTTTTGTTTTATGCGTTTTTTTTATACACAACCTTTATAATAAAGTATATCTGTGTGCGTGTGTATATGTATGCATGTATGTACCGGTATGTGTATATGTATATAAAATAAATATATATATATATATATATATATATATATATATATATCTTATGGTAAGCTATGTAGTAGTAGTATATTATAGTAGGACATTTATAATTTAGTGCTGTTTTTAACAGCTCCGTGTGGAGGGGCCCAGACCCCAATTTGACTTAAAGGTAATGTCACCGAATTTTTTTCTCCCACCAGTTTAAGCCAGATAGCAACACACTTCCTATTTTTCCAATCTGTTTTTATTTTCTGATTTTGTAGATTTGTTTTAAAACTCTATTGCCTAAACGTTATTATGGGGGCGGCCATCTTGCCTGAGCTGTCCTTAACGTGATTTAGATAATTGCTGTACAGCAGATACATGGGTCATAGACACAGTGAACAGGAGGAAACCTTATTGACTTCTATGGAAGACTTTTCTAGGCATGTTCTGTGACCTGTGCAAAGATCAGGAGGGAGTAGATAAGCTGTGATATCGCCTATTGTGAATGGTGGTTCCTGTGCTATCTATACACAGAGGTGCTGTCATAATCCTACCTGGTCTGATAAGCAGATAACTGCAGTAAAGTGATCTGTACAGACCAAGAATAGGCGCCTATTAGGCTCGATGGCCAGTGTGGAAATTAGATAGATTTCTATACATTGAAATTATGTCCGTTCATTGTGACGCTGTGGTGGTCAGCTGTTGGTTGAAGGATTGTTTTACGTGACTTGGAAGTGTCACCTATGAGAAATGAAAGGGGAATTGTGAAGAGATTTATTACATTTGTGTGCTGTCAAGAACTTGAGGTTATGGAAGCACCTTGGCCTGAAATTTTTTATTTTGTATGGCCATTTTAAGAAGCATATGAGGTTAATGGCAGGAAAAGATCAGCTAAATATCGATTTTTGATGAGATTCCTTTTCACAATTCACTTCTCTGTGGTAAGCATGTGAATATTGGGTTGTAAGGTCCTATTGTATGTTTAGCCTCTGCTTCGGTTATCTGGAATCTCGGGCCTGTTCGTGGAGTTTCATTTGATCTGGAGAGTATAAGGATATACCCTGGAGTTGTTGCCTGTTCCTTATTAATATATTTCTACGTCTCTGTCCACCGAACAGCTCCATGTATGATCCGGAAGAATCTATGGTACAGAGTTGAGTGCATCACAGGCTGTTTGTCTTCTTTTTGTCTTCCACCGCTCTTCTCGCTCCATCTTTCTTTCTGTTTTTCCGTCTTTCTCCTCCTCTTTTATCTCCCTGCTAATCCCCCATCGCCCTCCCTCTTCCTTCTCCTCTGGCTGGATATTTTCCCAGCAGACGCCAGTAATACAGTATGTAGAGCTGTGCCCCAGCTCTCAGCATGCAGCAGACCAAATTATTCTCATGTATTCATGAAAAGCTGCCACCGATCCGTCCCTAACACAGAAATGGCCTTTGTTAGTGTTTCTCAAGTGGATTGGCACAGAGAGCGACCCATGCAATTTGGCTTCAAAAGAAAGAAAAGATTTAACCGCGTCACCTCAAGGAAATTTTATTCCTAACACGCAAAAAATACAGATATAGTAATTTGCCTAAATTGCTGGGCTTTTTTATTGTACAATTATGATTTTTTTTTTTTCCTCCCTTTTGACACCAACACGAAGAGTCTCCTGCAGGCGGCGGCCGCTCTGTTCTGGTATGTTATTGTCTTCAGATACACGGGCGAAGGAATGGATAATGACAGGAACAGAGCGGTGATACTGTTTGGGGGTGCGGCAGCCTTCCTTCCATTAAAGGACCTGATTCCAGAATGAAATGGCACACGCCAGATGTAGATGCATTACGTCTAGTTGTTCGTCTACATCATAGTTAAAGGAAATATACTATTAGGAGCCAGTCCCACATACCCAGGAGGGCCAACCTACATGTATTGCCTCTAGTCATGTGCTCACGTGACTAGCAAGGTGAACGTATGAATCTAGATCCAAGACCATATACAGTGTCTGTATGCACCTGCAGAAAATGCGTCAGTGGGACCGAGCTGCGCCTAGGCCACGTGAACGATAAATGTGATGTTGCTGACCTAGAAAGAGGCTAAGGCGCTCACCGGAGTGCCACGGCCTCTCTCAACAACTGATCTGTTACTGGTGTTGGGAATTGAACTTGGCCCATCTCATATTGATAATCTATCCAGAGGATTGGCTATCTATATCAAAATCTCTGAGAACCCATAAGGCTGCTTTCACACTAGCGTTCGCTGGTCCGCTCGTGAGCTCCGTTTGAAGGAGCTCACGAGCGGACCCGAACGCAGCCGTCCAGCCCTGATGCAGTCTGAATGGAGGCGGATCCGCTCAGACTGCATCAGTCTGGCGGCGTTCAGCCTCCGCTCCGCTCGCCTCCGCACGGACAGGCGGACAGCTGAACGCTGCTTGCAGCGTTCGGGTGTCCGCCTGGCCGTGCGGATCCGTGCGGATCCGTCCAGACTTTCAATGTAAGTCAATGGGGACGGATCCGTTTGAAGATGCCACAATGTGGCTCAATCTTCAAGCGGATCCGTCCCCCGTTGACTTTACATTGAAAGTCTGGACGGATCCGTACTAGGCTATTTTCACACTTAGCTGTTCTATGCTAAAAATAATGCAGACGGATCCGTTCTGAACGGAGCCTCCGTCTGCATTATTATGAGCGGATCCGTTCAGAACGGATCCGCCCGAACGCTAGTGTGAAAGTAGCCTAACTGAACACCACCATACCCCCAGGTGTGTAGTTTATATTAAGATTGGCATTTTGCCCTTTGTCAAGCCCCCTCAGCATGGGGTAGCTAATAAAAAAAAAATAAAAAATCATGAACTGCCTTCCACCGCCACGCCCCGATCCAACACTCTGGCTCCTTTTGGTGATCTTCCAGTTTCTGTCTTGTTTGCCTCTGGCCAGGGTATGACCGAGTTCACGTGTGCTGCTACAGACAAAAACTGGCCTCAGAGGTCCCCAAACAGCACGCGACCCAGCAGTGATGTGACAAGTTCCCAATGAACCATTGTTTGCTCGCTCGTCGGCACCTTTTACGCTGTCCAATTATTGGGAGTGAGCATTTCTATGGTAATCGGCCTCATTAGCGATCTGTGTAAAAAGACCTTAAAGTAGAAGAGACAGGACAGCTACGTATAAAGGCTCTCCCTTACACATTAGTGTATTGCTGGCAGATCCCAGAATTTTCAGCTGGAGCAGCCAACAATCTAATGTGTACGAGGATATCCCAACTCTCGGGGGGGATAGAAGAATCGGGCAAAGGTAGTTATTATTTTTTTATATTTTTTTTTTCTCCTGTTTCTTTTGTTCTTTCCTGGGAGATAAACTGCCGGCAGAGGTGTCTAGAAGTGGCTTTCTCTCGCCCCACTGAAAACACCTACACTATGACATGCATGTGTGTGGGGTCGGGAGATATCTGCTGGATGAACAGTCATATGTGTGTGTGTGTGGGGGAGGGGGGAGTTGGGAGATATCTGCTGGATGAACAGTCATGTCATACGTGTGTGTGTGGTGGAGTCGGGAGATATCTGCTGGCTGAACAGTCATACGTGTGTGTGGTGGAGTCGAGAGATATCTGCTGGATGAACAATCATTCGGCCCATAGCTACTGAAGGTGTATGGCCAGCTAAAGGCTACAATCACATGGCCATATCCGTTTCACGGTCCGCAGAACACTGATACCGACCATGCAAAACGGAAAGGAATAGGACATGTTCTATAATTTCTGGAACAGCCAGACGGACGCAGACAGCACTCAGATGACATCTGTTTGCTGTCCGTTATTTTTGCAGCCTCATGGAAACAAATGAATACGCCAAAAATTTGGATCGCATGCGAACCAAAAATTCGATTGTGTGAAGGTAGCCTAAGACTTCATTTAAATAATGCAGTTAACTTTGAAGACAACAGGCAAGCATCATAGGTTTATTATCACTGTGAGCATTATAATACCGACATATGCCACATACAAAAGCCGACAACCGTGCACGAATTTACTATCTATCAATAGGCCATACATGTGGGATTCATTGATGAGAATGGGAAAAAATAATAAAGATTGATGACAATGGATTTTTAATTGGTGTCAGGCTTAGTGTTCCTTTCACTTTGCTATTGTAAGAAAACGTGCATTTTTGTTAATTATGTGGTTTAGTCTTTAAATGATTGACTGTTCTTTATAAGTTTCTCCTGTTGTGTAGGATTTTTGTGTATTTAGTCATCCAGTAGCAGAGGGGACCCCTAGTGGATAAATGTGGAATAGACTTAACTACCGTATATGTTTATCTAACCCCACATATACCATCAGTACTGAATTCACTTATGGTGATCGGCCTTGTTCAGTGGAGGTGTTTTCAGAATTACTATTACATACTCAGAAATCTGATACATGGAAAATGCCTATTTTTGTACATTACTGTATGTAATAAAAGGGTTAATAACCGTATATTCGTTAAAAGAGCTAGAATAGTTTATTGTATAACTTGTAGCACATTGTGTTATTCTAGATTGGTTACATGCTGGGAACATGGTGTGATTTACGTGTAATATGGTTTTATTGCATGACTGTAATACGTAGAACTTTTTAATGGTTTCTGAGCAGTTGATGATCCTCTATTTGTATTGTCTTTCAGTACTCAGTATTCGGGGAGCACAAGAAGAAGAGCCGGCAGATCCTCAGTTGATGAGATTGGATAACATGCTACTGGCTGAAGGGGTAGCAGGTCCGGAAAAAGGAGGAGGTTCCGCAGCAGCTGCAGCAGCCGCCGCGGCTTCAGGTGGTGCCGGGTCTGATAACTCGGTGGAACATTCAGATTACAGAGCCAAATTATCCCAAATCCGACAGATCTACCACACAGAGTTAGAGAAATATGAACAGGTAAGCAGAAAGAAGGAACAGCAAGTGCAAGACCGGTGGTCCAGGAGGCCATTCACTTCTGTGCGTACAGGGGAAAAACAAATATTTGCAGGTTCCATGTATTCCTTCATATCTCTGGTATCCCTATGTTACCAATACACATACCGTTTTGACATGGAGGGGCAAGTGATGCCATGACTGGCTACATGAAGAACTGCAGAGGTTGTTTCTAATAGGACATGTTCATATGCTCCGCAGAGTCCTCTGACCTGTATTGTAGGTATGTTCCAGTCACATGTAGGTAAAGCTTCTGACGTCTCATTTTGATCAGTGAGGGGTTAGGTCCTGAGAGCCCATTGATGGTTTGAAGGAAAGAGCAGCAGTACTCAACTGAGCATTATGTCCCTTCGGCCATGTTGGCTCCATTTTTATTTGGATGTGTGGACTCGTAGACCTTCTGTGGCTCCACACACTACTTCATGAGAGCTGAACACAGCGGAAGGGGCACACCGATGAGCGGAGGGCTTTTCACCACCTCCTGTCAATGTGACATGTCAATTTTTCTGAAATTACAGCTGCACTTTAATTATTGTGTAATTAAGTTGTCCACTTTTCTATTATTTCTGCCGTTTTTCAGTCCCTCACCATTTTCAATGACATTTGTTGTCTTTGAATGGGAATATAGTGCTAACATCTGGAGGCTGTGACCTCCCTGGGAAACTGTTTGCACACACAGCTGTGGTTCATGCGTTTAAAACAGTTTTTATTTTGTTGATCTGAGGCTCTGTTCCAGAGTTATACTCTTTCTTAACATGCGAATTAGGCCTTTGGTGCAAGCAGGGCGTCACCATTGCTCTTGTTGCACCTGAGCTCTGCTCGTTTCTGTAGCAAGTCTCTCCCTGGCTTCTTTGACTGAGTCAGGCATTGGCAAAGCAGCCAGGGAGGGGCTGGTGACAGAAAGGGGCAGAGCTCATGTGCAGTGAGTGCAATGGTGACATCGTCATTGCACCAAAGGCCTAAGCTGCAGATTAAGATAAAGGATGATAACTCTGTAACCAAGCCTTGTATCGACAAAATAGAGCAGGGATCACAGCTGGATAGGGAGGTCGCTGATGACAGATTCCCTTTAAAGTAAAGGGGATGTGTTGCCAATTTTATACGTCCCTCTGTGAGGTCTTTATAAACTGGTGACCGATACTGTAAGCAAAAAACATGGAGTCACTTACTTGCACTGACCCAGTCGTTTTAGTAAGTGATCCAGAATCTTGTTCAGATAGGGCAGCAAATACCTGGTGACATATTTTCTTTAAAGGGAGTCTGTCAACACAATTTGCCCTTTATAGACCACTTACATAGCACTGTAGCATAACTATAGATCAGTCAAATGGTACCTTTGTCTTTTTGTTTGGATGTTCACCAGGGGCAAAAACTGAGTTTTATTCATATGTAAATGAGGGCTCGCAAGTGCCCAAGGGCGGCGTTCGGGCTGTAAGTGCCCAGGCCGCTCTTCCTTCTTCTCACATAACCCCTCCCCAGCCTGTTGCTTGGCCCGCTCTGTAAGCCTCTTACGTCATCCAGTGTACTGGCCGATATCCTGCCGGTGCATGCGCACTGTGATGACCATTGTGGGATGACGTAAGAGGGATACGTCTCAGAACACACGGCTGTGTTTTAATGGGCCGTGAATAGCGGTCGTCAAAAAATATTTTGTACGTTCTCACAGACAGCCCCCATACAATTCAAACGGTGCGTTTTTAATGGCTGATTTTTTTAATCAAAGGCTTCCGTAAAAAATAGGCCATTAGAAATGGACCATTTTGCCTTTTTTTTTTTTTTTTTTTTAAACGGCTGTTTTCTTATATTGTCGTGTGAATTTAGCTATAAGAAATCAAGTAAAATGTATCCGCCTGGAAACCAGAGTATTTCCTGCACCAGATACAGTTTTACGGAAAATTCTTAGCTGCGAGAACAATTGTGTATTTATGGGTTTTCAGCCACTTGGGTGTAAGGCTCCATTTACATAATACCCATTATGGCTTCTATTTATAATGGAAGCCACAACGCTCTATCGCAGGGAACTGCAACCTTCGTCACTCCAGCTGCTGTGAAACTACAACTCCCAGCATGCAAACATGCTTGGCTGTTCATCTAACTCCTATAGAAGGGAATGAAGCATTCTGGGAGTTGTAGTTTCACAGCAGGTGGAGTGCCGGAGGTTGCTGTGATCCCTGCTCTATCGGATCAGTCTTCAGACAAATACTACCAGTGACTGACTGTCTACAAGCTTCTGTATTTTAACAGGAAAAAGAACTCTTAAAGGGGTTGTCTCGCTTCAGCAGGTGGCATTGATCATGTAGAGAAAGTTAATACAAGGCACTTACTAATGTATTGTGATTGTCCAGATTTCGTGTTGAGCGAACTTGGGTTTTAAGTTCGGCATCCAAAATTCGGGTTTGGGTTATCGAAGAATCCCGTTATGGGTTCCTCTACCACGGACCATAACGGAATTCAGAATCGATAACTGGATTCTTCAATAACCTGTACTTTGGACACCGAATTTAAGTTTGCTCAACACTATCCATATGGCCACCTTTTGGCTTGATTCATTTTTCCATCACATTATACATTACTAATTTCCAGGGGTTTACGACCTCTCTGCGATTCAGCAGTGGTGGCCATGCTGGCACATTGTAGGAAAAGGTGCCGACTTCTCTGGTGGCATAGGCCACAAGCACGGCCACGGCCAGCCAGCAAAGAAGGCAATATGGACAATCACAATACAATAGTAAGTGCCTTGTATTAACCTTCTGTACATGATAAATGCCATCTGCTGAAGTGAGGCAACCCCTTTAATGCAATTCTTTCTGTCCATTCTTCCTCCATGGCAATGTGAACAGAGCCTCGATAGGTTTTCTCCTATTCACTGACATCAAATGGTGCAGAATTGAAACACCGTTTCTAGAAAGGTGCACAATTTGTCATTACACCAGTGTTTTCTAAGCCGGCATCCGGGGTTGCCGGAGGGCTATCTCCATGCTTCCATATTACCACATTATCTAATACATATTGTGCTGTGACATTTGGGCCATTCCAATACGTTCAAGTCGTGGAACTGAACAGATTAATTGCCCTTGTGACTCCCATGGCAAGACTAGAGGTCATTTGAGATTATGGCAAGGCTACGGTACATGAGGAGAACCTGAAGTTTAATGTGTAGTATGTTATTTAATCTTAACAGAAACCGTATGAAGTGAAAAAGCGAATCCATCCATGTGAGTATGCAGAGAGCAGACTATAAATTTGAACGCTCTCATTCATTTTTAGGCCTGTAATGAATTTACAACACATGTGATGAATCTGCTGCGGGAGCAGAGCCGGACCAGACCCATCTCCCCCAAAGAGATTGAGCGCATGGTTGGAATTATCCACAGAAAGTTTAGTTCTATCCAGATGCAGCTCAAGCAAAGCACATGTGAAGCAGTCATGATCTTGAGGTCCCGCTTCTTAGATGCACGGTAAGACCAGCGTGGATACATCCTCCTGATATCTCTTATGTAAGCAGATTCCTGTAGCTTTATCGTGGTCTATGCTTCTGGTGGACAATTCAATCGCCAGACAAAATTGTTTAATTATAACTGATTAGCAGAAGGACCCGGCTTCACACGGGTATATTTAATCTATTTCCTTTAATGTTTGTGTGTGTCGTTAAAAGATATTGACAGTATCCCCCATAACAGTGACCTCTACAGTACCCTGCCCCCTTAACAGTGACCTCTACAGTACCCTGCCCCCTTAACAGTGACCTCACAGTACCCTGCCCCCTTAACAGTGACCTCACAGTACCCTGCCCCCTTAACAGTGACCTCACAGTACCCTGCCCCCTTAACAGTGACCTCACAGTACCCTGCCCCCTTAACAGTGACCTCACAGTACCCTGCCCCCTTAACAGTGACCTCACAGTACCCTGCCCCCTCAACAGTGACCTCCACAATGCCCTGCCCCTTTAATGCTAGGGCTACAAGATGACCATAGCCTATCAATTATTATAATGATAGGCTATGGTGTCACACTGTGACATGCTGCGACTGCAACACGACAGTCGCAAAAAACCCATCCAAGATGGATTTTTCTGCGACTGTTGGATCGCAGTCTCAGCATGTCACATGCTGCAGTACAACACACAATTATAAAAATTGTTGCACAACACATGTAGCAGTGTAGTTGTGCCCTATGTGTCGTGCGACTTATTGTCGTTGTGTAGCCCTAGCCTAAAGCTGACCTACAGCAGTGAAGAAAAATGGCTGGGTTATTATGGAAACCTGGGGTAAAACTGTGTGTATGTGGAGACTAAGGGCCTGCGAGCTTCTATTGGTTGATAAGGGACATGTGACTGTGTGTATGGCAGTTAGGATATAAAGAGAAAGGCTGGCAGGCTTGTATTGGCTAATGCAAGTCATTTTTGGGGAATATCTCAGGAACGGTACGTCCAAGAGAGTTGAGACCCCCGCAGTATTCCTTTCCAGGTAGCAAGGGATGTGTATACCAAGTTTTGTTGAAATCGATTGTTGCGTTTTTGAGTGATCGCGTAACATACACACACATATGTATATGTGGGTGTGTATGTATGTGTGTGTGTGTGTGTATATATATATATATATATATATATATATATATATATATATATATATATATATATTAGGGCTGCAATGAATAATTGACTCTATCGATAATATTTGATAAATGGATTAGTTGACAACTAATCCCATTATCGAATAATTGGCCGATTCGTTGCTATGCGGGCGGGAGTGGGCGGTCAGGCGCTATGCCTGCGGGTCCTTGAACTTTAGATCACTGCTATGCAGAGCAGGCGGCGGCGTAACATCACTTACTCACGTGACGCGCAAGCCCCGCCTGCTTCATTCATAAAGTAGGTGGAGCAGGCACGTCACGTGAGTAAGTGACGTTACGCCGCCGCCTGCTCTGCCGGTTACTGGAGCTTCATTGTAAGATAAAAGAAGATGCGGTGATTTAAAGTAAAAGTTACTGCCAGTTAACGAATACTGCAGTCAGCGGCGGGGCCAGGGCTGTTATGGGGAGGGGGATCTGTGGATGGCACCGTTATGGGGGAGATCTGTGGATGACACGTACAACATAAGATGCTATATAGTGTCATCCACAGGTCCCCCTCCCCATAACGGTGCCATCCACAGATCCCCCTCCCCATAACTGTGCCATCCACAGATCCCCCTCCCCATAACGGTGCCATCCACAGATCCCCCTCCCCATAACGGTGCCATCCACAGATCCCCCTCCCCATAACGGTGCCATCCACAGATCCCCCTCCCCATAACGGTGCCATCCACAGATCCCCCTCCCCATAACGGGGCCATCCACAGATCCCCCTCCCCATAACGGTGCCATCCACAGATCCCCCTCCCCATAACGGTGCCATCCACAGATCCCCCTCCCCATAACGGTGCCATCCACAGATCCCCCTCCCCATAACGGTGCCATCCACAGATCCCCCTCCCCATAACGGTGCCATCCACAGATCCCCCTCCCCATAACGGTGCCATCCACAGATCCCCCTCCCCATAACGGTGCCATCCACAGATCCCCCTCCCCATAACGGTGCCATCCACAGATCCCCCTCCCCATAACGGTGCCATCCACAGATCCCCCTCCCCATAACGGTGCCATCCACAGATCCCCCTCCCCATAACGGTGCCATCCACAGATCCCCCTCCCCATATCTGTGCCATCCACAGATCCCCCTCCCCATAACGGTGCCATCCACAGATCCCCCTCCCCATAACGGTGCCACCCACAGATTCCCCCCCATAACAGTGCCATTCACAATTTGTTTTAATATGGCCTTTGAACATAATTTTTCAAGTAAAATCATATAAACCCCTGTTTTTTTCATTTTGGTATTTTTCCCCGATTAATCGATGAAATTATCGACAACTAATCGATTATTCAAATAATCGTTAGCTGCAGCCCTAATATATATATTGTTGAATGTGTTGTAACATGACTGGGTGACCCGAAAGCCTTCATACTCAAGAAAAGTCATTTTTTCTAAAACCGAGAGAAATCTCCTCTCCTCCTGTTACTTTATCTGGTGTTCGGTGCACAAATCATTTTCTGTGTGTTTCTTTAGGTCAGTGGTCTCCAACCTTTGGCTCTCAGGCATGCTAGAAGTCCTAGAGCAACAATGCTTTAGGTGATTCATGTGCACCCATAAGTAAAAATCTATTGGGCTGAGATGTGAGGACCTTGGCGTTCACTCTTTTGGCTCACAGCAACCAGTCTGCATATCGGGGACTGAGGCCTACTATTGGATGTGCATGGAGACTTCTGACCCTAAGTCTCTTCAACCAAAACTGATAATTTATCCAGTCTATACTTTACTGGAGCTCATAGTTGCCACCGTGAATTCCAGTTCACTTCTGCTTCCTGTCGCAACGGGAGTCAAATGCATGACCTATATAATGTATTCCTCTACTAGTTTTCTTTTCAAGATTCTCTATTTTTTACATGCCTTCTACATGGTCAAGTCACATTATTAGGACCACTTCCTACTTTAAATGTCAGCAGCACATATCTCATGAAGGAAGTCACGTGTTGCGAGCTGTCTGCACACATATCCCTCATTGCAGTCATGGGTAATAGCGATTTATCAGAGTTGCATAAAGGGCTGATTATTGTCTTTCGGGCCAAGGATGTCAGTATTTCTGAAACTGCGCAGTTTGTTAATGGTATACGTGCAGTTGTGGTGAAAGTGTGTTATGAGTAGACAAATGGCACCATTGCGAATAAGCAATGTGGAAACTGCAGACCACCACTTGCCATTGATGTGAGAAGTGAATGTCGGCTAGGAAGGTGTGTGAGGGCAGACCAACACGCTACAGTGGAGCAGATCACCACCAGATAGAACCAGGGGCTACCAGACGTGTATAAAACAACCATTCAGTCAATCCTACTGTGTATGGGGCTCCAAAGCAGACAGATGGTCACTGCACCACTGCTAACAACGTTGCATCGACAGAAAAAGCTTCAATTTTCCTCCAAGTACTACCCTGGCCCCCTAATTCCACAGACTTGAACCCAATTGAGCATCTGTGGGACCGCCTTGATCGTCGTGTTCGCTCTAATGGTCCTCCCCTATGTATCATGCACCTGTGACAACCTACCAGGACCTTACTGAGTCACTCTCCGCCTGCCTAGCTGATTTCCGTCCTGCGCACGGTAGTTACTCTTGATATTAGCTAGCGGTCAGAATAATGTGGCTAGACCAAGTATATCCAGGCATTATAGAGTTCCATTAGTTTGTGCATATGTCCTGCCTACATTTAACTGCAATTGTTTGTGTGTGTATATAGACGGAAGAGAAGAAATTTCAACAAGCAAGCTACAGAAATTTTGAACGAGTATTTCTATTCACACCTCAGCAACCCATACCCCAGTGAAGAGGCCAAAGAGGAGCTAGCCAAGAAGTGTGGCATCACCGTATCACAGGTAGAGTACGTCTTTGGGTCCCTGTGCTTGATAGCTTTATTCAAACTTTTAGTAGTAAGTACTGGACAATTTAGTAATTGGATTATGTCATACAGAGTGTTTCATAGCTCCATTGTTAAAGTGTAACTGTCATGTTTTCATAAAAAAAAATAATACAATTTTAGCATATGTTACTGCTGCAGCAGCATTATGCATAAAGCAATCTTTAGTTTCCTCACATACCACTGTTTTCCTTGAGTTTTTTCCTTAGTTATGGCTGTTTAAACATTTACAATATGAGGAGCTTCTCAAGATGGCTTCTCTGCCAGTTCTCTGAGGCCAAAACTGCTTTCCCTCACTACTCATACACACTTGCTGTAGCCAGCAGCTCCCTGCCAGCCAATAAGATTGGATTACTGAGAGACACGCCTCCTCACTCTGAATCCTAATGCAGGCATGCAGTGTGAAGGACTGCCTCTCCGTCTTCCTGTCTTCTTCGCCGGAGACAGACAAGCCATAGCAACTGTCTTTTAAGGGAGCAGTGGAAAGGGACTGAGGACATTAATGAAAACTGTTATTATAAGGTAATTACAGATCTTTTGGCAATCGTTGACAGACTAACTCAGGTATATATGCCTAGCTCTGATAAACTAGCAAATAAAAACAAAATATGACAGTTACACTTTAAGTCCTAGAGAGCACATTGAGCTTATAGAGGGGGCTCCCCTAATCGCAATTCTTTTTGTATAAGAGCCAAGAGTCGCTTCAAGACTAGTTCTCAATTCTAGATAGCTCCTGTTGTCCATTTAAGAGCAGTGGATGCCCATTGATTGCAAATTGTCATGTAATGTGTCATTATCCCTGCAGCGGATTCAGTGAACAAGTGATCGTTTACCCAGTGGTGGCACTGCAGGGAAAATGACCAATTATACAATGGCATCGCTGCCACTAGAAGCAGGTCTTGGGGGATCGGTGCAAATGCATAAGAAATAGATGTAACATTGGTGAGTTATACATGAACTTAAAGGGAACCTGTCACCGGGATTTTGGGTATAGAGCTGAGGACATGGGTTGCTAGATGGCAGCTAGCACATCCGCATTATCCAGTCCCCATAGCTCTGTGTGCTTTTATTGTGTAAGAAAAAACGATTTGATACATATGCAAATTAACCTGAGATGAGTCCTGTCCCGGACTCATCTCACGTACAGGACTCATATCAGGTTAATTTGCATATGTATCAAATCGTTTTTTTTTTACACAATAAAAGCACACAGAGCTATGGGGACTGGATATTGCGGATGTGCTAGCAGCCATCTAGCAACCCATGTCCTCAGCTCTATACACAAAATCCTGGTGACAGGTTCCCTTTAAAGAGATTGTCCCATAATCAACACTTTATTCACAGTATAGGTGAGAAGTGTTTGATCGCTAGAGGTTCCACCACCATTCACAAAACAGGGGTCTCGCTCAGTCCCGTAGACATTGAATGGAGATGGCCCAGAAACCCATTCTTGTCATCAGTGGGGTTCCCAGCAGTGATCAGACACTTATCCTGCTAATAAGTGATAAGCATTGATTCTGGGGCAACCCTTTTAATGCACCCTGTTCAGAATGATAAAATATATAGACCCTTATAGAATAGAAAAGAACAGATGTAAAGGGTATCTAACCTTTGATTTAAAGGGGTTGTGTCACTTTAGCAAATAGCATTTATGTAGAGGAAGTTAGTACAAGGCACTTACTAATGTATTGTTATTATCCATATTGCTTCCTTTGCTGGCTGGATTCATTTTTCCATTACATTATACACTGCCTGTTTCCATGGTTATAGACGACCCTGCAATCAATCGGCGGTGGTCGTGTTTGCACACTATAGGAAAAAGTGTCAGCCTCTCTGGTGGCCACGACCGTGGGAGCGCACATAGGCTAGTGCTTTTTTTCTATAGTGTGCAAGTACGGCCTCCACTGATGGATTACGAGAAGTATATGATGAAAAAAATCCAGTAAAAGAGGCGATATGGATAATCACAATACATTGGTATGTGCCGTCTATATTAACATTGTGTACGTAATAAATGCTATTTGCTGAAGTGAAACAACCCCTTTAAGTTTATTATAAACTATTCCAAATGGGCCATAATATATTTATTTGCTTATTTTACCATTTTTTGTGACTTAATAAAATAGGCACCTAAAGTTTAGGGTGTGTATAGCACTTTGGAATCTGTGCACTTGTACACCGCTGTGGAGATGCAGTGAGTGATGTACAGGCAGGAGCATAAATCTGGTCTCCTATACCGATGTGCTATGCAGAGCTTTAAGCAGAACGGGCACAGACCGGAACTCTGCATAGCACATCACCGCTCCTGCCTGTGCCTGCTCCTCTCTAAGGCCTGGCATGATACACCTGTGCAGGAGACTGGATGTGTGCTCCTGCCTGTACATCGCTCACAGTGGAATCTGTACACCGCTGCCTGTACATCGCTCACAGTGGAATCTGTACATCGCTCACAGGGGAATCTGTACACTGCTGCCTGTACATCGCTCACAGTGGAATCTGTACACTGCTGCCTGTACATCGCTCACAGTGGAATCTGTACACCGCTGCCTGTACATCGCTCACAGTGGAATCTGTACACCGCTGCCTGTACATCGCTCACAGTGGAATCTGTACACCGCTGCCTGTACATCGCTCACAGTGGAATCTGTACACCGCTGCCTGTACATCGCTCACAGTGGAATCTGTACACCGCTGCCTGTACATCGCTCACAGTGGAATCTGTACACCGCTGCCTGTACATCGCTCACAGTGGAATCTGTACACCGCTGCCTGTACATCGCTCACAGTGGAATCTGTACACCGCTGCCTGTACATCGCTCACAGTGGAATCTGTACACCGCTGCCTGTACATCGCTCACAGTGGAATCTGTACACCGCTGCCTGTACATCGCTCACAGGGGAATCTGTACACCGCTGCCTGTACATCGCTCACAGGGGAATCTGTACACCGCTGCCTGTACATCGCTCACAGGGGAATCTGTACACCGCTGCCTGTACATCGCTCACAGTGGAATCTGTACACCGCTGCCTGTACATCGCTCACAGTGGAATCTGTACACCGCTGCCTGTACATCGCTCACAGTGGAATCTGTACACCGCTGCCTGTACATCGCTCACAGTGGAATCTGTACACCGCTGCCTGTACATCGCTCACAGTGGAATCTGTACACCGCTGCCTGTACATCGCTCACAGTGGAATCTGTACACCGCTGCCTGTACATCGCTCACAGTGGAATCTGTACACCGCTGCCTGTACATCGCTCACAGTGGAATCTGTACACCGCTGCCTGTACATCGCTCACAGTGGAATCTGTACACCGCTGCCTGTACATCGCTCACAGTGGAATCTGTACACCGCTGCCTGTACATCGCTCACAGTGGAATCTGTACACCGCTGCCTGTACATCGCTCACAGTGGAATCTGTACACCGCTGCCTGTACATCGCTCACAGTGGAATCTGTACACCGCTGCCTGTACATCGCTCACAGTGGAATCTGTACACCGCTGCCTGTACATCGCTCACAGTGGAATCTGTACACCGCTGCCTGTACATCGCTCACAGTGGAATCTGTACACCGCTGCCTGTACATCGCTCACAGTGGAATCTGTACACCGCTGCCTGTACATCGCTCACAGTGGAATCTGTACACCGCTGCCTGTACATCGCTCACAGTGGAATCTGTACACCGCTGCCTGTACATCGCTCACAGTGGAATCTGTACACCGCTGCCTGTACATCGCTCACAGTGGAATCTGTACACCGCTGCCTGTACATCGCTCACAGTGGAATCTGTACACCGCTGCCTGTACATCGCTCACAGTGGAATCGGTACACCGCTGCCTGTACATCGCTCACAGTGGAATCGGTACACCGCTGCCTGTACATCGCTCACAGTGGAATCGGTACACCGCTGCCTGTACATCGCTCACAGTGGAATCGGTACACCGCTGCCTGTACATCGCTCACAGTGGAATCGGTACACCGCTGCCTGTACATCGCTCACAGTGGAATCGGTACACCGCTGCCTGTACATCGCTCACAGTGGAATCGGTACACCGCTGCCTGTACATCGCTCACAGTGGAATCGGTACACCGCTGCCTGTACATCGCTCACAGTGGAATCGGTACACCGCTGCCTGTACATCGCTCACAGTGGAATCGGTACACCGCTGCCTGTACATCGCTCACAGTGGAATCGGTACACCGCTGCCTGTACATCGCTCACAGTGGAATCGGTACACCGCTGCCTGTACATCGCTCACAGTGGAATCGGTACACCGCTGCCTGTACATCGCTCACAGTGGAATCGGTACACCGCTGCCTGTACATCGCTCACAGTGGAATCGGTACACCGCTGCCTGTACATCGCTCACAGTGGAATCGGTACACCGCTGCCTGTACATCGCTCACAGTGGAATCGGTACACCGCTGCCTGTACATCGCTCACAGTGGAATCGGTACACCGCTGCCTGTACATCGCTCACAGTGGAATCGGTACACCGCTGCCTGTACATCGCTCACAGTGGAATCGGTACACCGCTGCCTGTACATCGCTCACAGTGGAATCGGTACACCGCTGCCTGTACATCGCTCACAGTGGAATCTGTACACCGCTGCCTGTACATCGCTCACAGTGGAATCTGTACACCGCTGCCTGTACATCGCTCACAGTGGAATCTGTACACCGCTGCCTGTACATCGCTCACAGTGGAATCTGTACACCGCTGCCTGTACATCGCTCACAGTGGAATCTGTACACCGCTGCCTGTACATCGCTCACAGTGGAATCTGTACACCGCTGCCTGTACATCGCTCACAGTGGAATCTGTACACTGCTGCCTGTACATCGCTCACAGTGGAATCTGTACACTGCTGCCTGTACATCGCTCACAGTGGAATCTGTACACTGCTGCCTGTACATCGCTCACAGTGGAATCTGTACACCGCTGCCTGTACATCGCTCACAGTGGAATCTGTACACCGCTGCCTGTACATCGCTCACAGTGGAATCGGTACACCGCTGCCTGTACATCGCTCACAGTGGAATCGGTACACAGCTGCCTGTACATCGCTCACAGTGGAATCGGTACACTGCTGCCTGTACATCGCTCACAGTGGAATCGGTACACTGCTGCCTGTACATCGCTCACAGTGGAATCTGTACATTGCTGCCTGTACATCGCTCACAGTGGAATCGGTACACTGCTGCCTGTACATCGCTCACAGTGGAATCTGTACACCGCTGCCTGTACATCGCTCACAGTGGAATCTGTACACCGCTGCCTGTACATCGCTCACAGTGGAATCTGTACACCGCTGCCTGTACATCGCTCACAGTGGAATCTGTACACTGCTGCCTGTACATCGCTCACAGTGGAATCTGTACACTGCTGACATGTGAGCGGTGTACAGATTTCAAAATGTTAGACACCTTCAGATGCCTATTAGGTAACTAAAAAAAATTATATAAATAAGTAAATAAAGTATATCACAAAAATTGTGGCTCATTTAGAATAGTTTAAAATAAACTTAAACAGAGTTATCCTTTTTTTTTTTTTTTTTTTTTTTTTTTTTTACATATGACTTTTTTACATATGACTTTTTTACATATGACTAAAAATGAAAACCCTACATAATTTTGTATATTCCAACCTTTTTCGAACAAACCTAGAACCAACCCTATACCTCAAATGGAATCAAAGAACCAATTGCTCCAATTGTCCTGCTAGGTTTATTTCAAGCTGACAGTTCAGGGGCCGTGTCCTGTGTGCTGCACCTGATGGCAATTGAAGGACAGAACTGAGCATGTGCGTCCATCTCAGTGAGCAGGACAGAAAATTTTGAAAAAGAGCCAACAGGTGGTGCTATACAGGTAGATTCCATTGAATAACTCAGTAGCTGTAATACATTTTGAATTACATGCAATTACAAAAGTGTTCAGATCCAGGGGCTGGTTTTGAAAACTGTAGAAATGTGTTTGTTGGAGAATCCCTTTAAATAAAAGGTTAGTTACCCTTTAAGTAGAGGTGCATAGATGCTTTAGTTGCTAATACTTTATTGCAGGTTAAACTGTGCAGATGTATCTCTGTCTGTTGCACTGTTTCACTGTCTCTGTTGCACATACTGCAGGTATCAAACTGGTTTGGAAATAAGCGAATCCGCTACAAGAAGAACATAGGTAAATTTCAAGAGGAAGCCAATATATATGCTGCCAAAACAGCTGTGACTGCTACCAATGTGTCAGTTCACGGAAGTCAAGCCAATTCGCCCTCAACTCCCAGTTCTGCTGGTTAGTTTATGTTTTTTTGTTTTCATTTCTTTTTTCTTTTATATTTTTTTTTTCTGTTTGTTTGTTGCCATTTTAGTTTTCTCTTTTACCTCCAGCCTTTCTTTACTGTATAGTCTCTGTTCACTTTATTCTCTCCCCATCTGGTCTTGATGCCATTGTGGTCCTGGTCGTAACCTTCTGTCTTGTTCATGCCCCCTCTCTTACTCCTCTATATCGTCTCTGTATTATTTTGCCCGTTTTTGTTTTGCTTTCCCTTGCTTATTTTCTAGATTAGCTTCCCGTTGTTTGTGTTTCAGATATTACCATATTCTCTAATGTCTTTTTCACACCTATAATTACCTCAGTCATATTGGGATTTGAGTTATTAAAGCCTCTTGAAATAGCCCTCAGCAGCTGCCATTTTGTGTACCAAGTTCTTTTACACTATGAAAGATCGTAATAACTTGTGCCTTCCGTTATTGTGGCCCCTATGAAATGGCTGGTCTACCGTCTCTAAAGGGTGGCAGCATGCATTATATAACAGGGTTGAAAGTCTAAGAGGTAATTGCACCATGAATCACTGATGCGTCATATTGCATTTATTCCGAAATATTCTCTTATTTATGGTATTGTAGGACCATCAGGCTCCTACTCACATTTTGCAGCCTTCACACTTGTTGAACTGTAATGTATTTGCCGGTTGAACTTTTTTTATTTTTTTTTATTGGTTTATATATTGTAGAGAATTTTTTGTTTGTTGACCTGGATACACAAACACTTTGACAGTAACAAACCACCCTATATAGAAGACTTTCCTCTGGATGTTTTATGTTTAAAGGGGCTGTTTATCAAAACAATTGAAAAATTTAAAGAAGTCCTAATTCCCTGACTCATCTTCTGCTTCCTCGGTTCTGATGAGTCCACTGTGGCTTTACTTCCTGTTGCTTCTCAACATGAAAACGTGTGAACACGTAAGGTTCCTGTACAAGGGCTGACACAGCAGGCAATTGTCATTAGTAATCAATCCATTCCCAATAATTGCCTGTTAATCAGAGATGGTGAGAGCTGTATTTGCAGGCAGCAGTCACCTCCACTGTATGGGGACGAGGGATCGCTTCTTCTCCCCATAGAGAATTATTGTTTCTGGAAAGCTGACCATTGTTCGTGCTGTCTAAACAATGGTTTCTCTATGGTGACGAGCGATCACAGCAGCGATTCCATGCAGCAGAAGTGATTGTTGCATGTAAATGCCGCTCTCACCTTCTGACTTGCAGGCAATTATCAGGAACAAATGGATAGTTCCTGCTAATTGAGTGCTGTGTCTCTCTGTGTAAAAGAGCCTTGAAGCAATGCTTTCACTGGATGAACAAGCTAGTTCATCTGGGGATTGCCAGCACATTTACACAGGGCAATTATCGGGAAGGAGTGTTCCTAGGAATGCTCCTTCCTGATAATTGCCCCAGTCATTGGCCTGTGTAAAGGGGCCTTTAGCTATTCACTGGATGAAGTGGCTCACTGCTGTGGCCAATAATTGAGCAGTCCATTTTCTGTGTCAGACTAAGAATACACAGTTACTGGCCGGACAACCCCCTTCACTGCATATGAAAGCAAAGGTTTCGGAAAAGAAGGGTGTACTCTGCATCACTGCTCTGCCTGCAATAGGGCCATCTAATCTTCATTCAGTGTCCACCCTAAGGTGGAGGGGGCAGAGCTTGCAGTAAGACAGACAGGCCAACCATAATATATCTATGGGCTGCACCAGATCTCATTGTGAGAGTGTTGGGATTTGATGACCACTGTGTCCGACTGTCCTCCAGCACAGAGCTTTAATTTTGCAATATCAACTAATTGAATTTAAAAGAACCAAGCATGAAGGGCGGTCTTGCCAAATCCTTCAGCAAAATGATCTGCATTGTTTTGCCACAAACTCCATCGGAATGATCTGTATAATTTATTGCCATGGGCTGCGCAATAATTAGATCTCTGTAGTTGATCACTTGTTGATGTCATCATTAAGTCATTTGGCTAATGAAATCTCCAGGAATTGATTCAGGGATAGTTGGCAAATCTCCAGAAAAGAGATTAAGGATGAAGCAATGGGGAATTGAGTGTAACAGGGATAGAGGTTAAGAATGATAGACGAAGAGGAATGAAGGACTGGGACAGAGCTTCTGAGTAGGGGGAAACTGTAAAATGACAGCGTGCAATAAAATGGATCATAACACAAAGGCAAAATTAGGCTTGGAGATGCAATTAATAAAATTAGGGACCTTGTTCCAGTCCGTGCATACAAGATTATATTTGTGCACTTTATGCCTCTGCACGTTAACACAATAGAGGTTATGAGTTTGATAAAATCATTAATTTTGTCATTTTACATAGCGTAATCAAAGGTGTCACGAGAATTTGCCTTTGATTATTCCCTTTGTGATCATTAATTAAACTTGTAGATTGTATAATATTTTTGTCTTATTGCTTGTTATACTTCAAAATGATACGGTCAGTGTAGAATTTTATACAGCTATGTTATATGTCCATCGACGGACTGGGAAAGGCAGCACTCGAACGTGGACGAGTCTTTATACGCGTAAGGTATTGGCTTCTAACGCATTTTGGGCCAAAGTCTTTAGGTGCTGCACTAACTAAGAACTGATGTCTATACCTGTCCTGTGCCTTTTATGTTCTCGGTAGTCTCCATAATCAGTCTGGGAGGAGAAGAATGAAGCGGAGACCACAAATGCGTGCTGTAGACATGTCTATGGGAGATATAGAAACCAGATGAAAATATGGAAACCAGTTGGCTGTTTCTGTATTTCCCAAAGACTGTAAAGTATTGTGTCATGTGAATCTGTGCTCCATTCATCTACTTGTGGACAAATTATAGAGAATAGTGGAAAAGGGCTGTGACTCCTTTGGGTCTCCGTGTTCAGACCCTCACCTATCCAATGGGAAAACCCTTTACAGAATAAAGTAATAAACACCCGTACTTCCATTGTAAAAAGTAGCAATCCGTATCCTTGATATACCCCCCCTTCAGGCTTATATTTTTCCCCGCCCTCTATATGCAGTTTTAATCCACTTCCCAGTTTCATACCCCTGGCATACTTGCAGGCTGTCTCCAATTCTCTCTGTGAGCAGTCAGGCGGTATTTAACGTTACTGGCACATTTCATGCCTTCATCTCCTTCCGAGGAATTGACATATGCTGTTTGCAATATGCAGTTCTGTTTGTTAGCTGGATGACAGGTATATGGTACTTTAATAAACATAAAGTGGAATTCCCTTCTCTGAACGCGCTTACATTGTAATTAGGAACATAGGCAAATAAAAGAAACAGGAGGTACGTATTTAAATACGCATTTCTGCTTCGCATAAGCCAGCCTGCACCAGAAGCATTGCCTTGTCATTGGGAGGTTAGTATGAGACATTGCCGGTGGAGAGGGGATTGACGTCCGGAGGATGGAGCACTCGGACGTTGTACCTTTGACAGAAGTTGTGACGCAAGTTAGTCAACAAAAAGTATTACCTGTCCGCAAGTGAGATAATGAATGCCGGTCTGATGGCGATCCTGGCAATGGACTGACAAAACTGCACAATGCTGCTCTTTTCGAAGAGGGGACTCGGGGACCCCCCCATTCTTGGGAATGCAGTAGGTTCGAGTTGTAAGGCCCCCAGTATTCATCACCTAATTTGTGGATAGGTGATAAATTACTTTTAGTGGTGTAACCCCTTTAGGCCTAATGCACACGGCTGTGTTCCAAGGCCATGAGCGGTCCGTGGTAACCCGGCCTGGATTCCTGCTGAGAGCAGGAGCGCACGGTGTCAGTGGTTGCTATGACGCCGTGCGCTTCATGCCGCTGCTGCAATACAGTAATACACTCGTATAGATCATACCATTGTATTACTGTAGTGCAGCGGCGGCAGGAAGCGCACGACCTCATAGCAACCAATGACGCCGTGCGCTCCTGCTCTCAGCAGGAATCCAGGCCGGGTTACCACAGACCACTCACGGCCGGGTTACCACGGACCGCTCATGGCCTTGAAACACGGCCGTGTGCATTAGGGAGAGGGGACCGCCCACCATACTATAGTCTGCAGCAAGAGAAGAGAAGGAGATGGCTGTGGTGAAATAAGAGTCTGGTAGGCCCAGTTCATTGGCCATTTTAGGTATTATTTAAAGAGGACCTGTCATCCCTCCTGACGTGTCTGCTTTAGCAAGTAATTGTATTCCACATAATATAACAATTCTGGAGCAACTTTTGTTAGATCTATACTTTGTACCCTTCTTCCATTAGGCTACCTGTGCACGTTGCAGATATTGAAATCCGCAGTATATCAGTTCTTTGTGCAGATTTTACTTTTTTCAATGCAAGGGTGAGAAAAGTGTCAAATCCGCACCGTTTTTTTTATTTGGATTTGGTGTGGAAACACGCATGCAAATTCATGCAGAATTTCTTCAAGACAGCCGTCACCTCTGTCAGGTAGCCTGAATTCTCCTAAAAATTTCTGAATAAACTGACAAGTGGGTGTTCACATTACTTTTATCAAGGGGTCGTGTCTCAAAGTGCACAGAGCTCACTGTGGCAGAATGTGAAGGGACTCACCCCTTTGGGAAGAGGAATCGGAACCCCCAATTGCCAATTATAAGAAGAGATGATCTAGAACAGTTATTTTAGTAGGAATGCATGTAAGATCTGACAGGCACTCATTAAAAGGTTGTCCTATAAAGACTATTAAGGTGTGCAGAATAGAGAGCTGCCCCCTTCACATATATCCTGGTTGATCATTTATTTTAGGCTACATGCACACGACCGTTGTTTTGGGTCCGCAAATGCTCTGTTCTGTGGCCCAGCCCAAAAATTAGAACATGTCCTATTCTTGTCCGTTTTGTGGACAAGAATAGGCATTTCTGTAATAGGCGGCCTGTTCTGCAAATGGCTGAACGCGCACAGGCGTCATCCGTGTTTTGGGGATCCACAGTTTGCGGACCTCAAAATACGAAACGGTCGTGTGCATGTAGCCTTAAAGACTGGCCCATTGCGCAGCTGATCACCACTTTGGCATCTTTACCTGGTCAACATATACCATGGTAATATTATTTTTCATATTTCAGACCTCAATCCTTGTGTATCCTGTTTCTGTTTTGTTTTAAACTGTATATTCTTAACACTATTAAGGGGACTTTCACACTAGCGTTATTCTTTTCCGGCATTGAGTTCCGTCCTAGGGGCTTAATATCGGAAAATAACTGATCAGTTTTATCCCCATGCATTCTGAATGGAGAGCAATCCATTCAGGATGCATCAGGATGTCATCAGTTCAGTCACTGAACAGCGTTTTGGACGGAGGAAATACCGCAGCATGGTGCGGTATGATCTCTATCAAAAATTCCAGATCAGTTGCCGGAATGCCGGATCCAGCATTCATTTACATTGAAAGGTATTAGTGCTGGTTCAGGCACTAAAAATACCACAATGCCGGTCCGTCCTTCCGGGCTGCGCATGCGCAGACCGGTAAAAATGTGAAAAAATAAAAATAGAAACTGATCCGTTTGTCCGTATGACAAACTGTGAGACGGATCTGTTCTTGCAATGCATTTGTAAGAAAGATCCGGATCCGTCTACAAATGCTGTCCATATACATGCAGATTGCCAGTTCCGGCGACGGAACTGCTTGCTGGATCACTCTGCCGCAAGTGTGAAAGTAGCCTAAGTTTTTATCCATTTTATACAACATTTACCATGGAAGACAATGCCACTATAGAAGTACAAATTAACACAAAAAAATCAGATAGCATGATGACTGCATTGCAAGCTAAGAATTAACGGAGTAAGAAATAAATATTGTGTATATACAAAATGCTGATAGAGTAAGAAAGCGCACACAGAAAACATACAAGATAAAAATGCCTAAAAGCACATACACAATATGGACAAAAGTATTGGGACACATCTTGTAACCATTTAATACGGCCCTATTGCTATAGTTGTCTAGCCATGCAGTCTGCCTTTAAAGATATGTCTCTCTTTGAGAGCAGCATAGTATAGTGACAGACCCGCTGATTTCAGCTGGCTGTCACTTCTGGGCTAGCATTCAGTACTGACAGGCCGAACCATGCAGCGCTCGAGCGTTGCGAGGGAAATGAGTTTGATGCTACTCACCGGCCCCACTGTCCTGTGCCTCCTGACCATGACCTGCATAACGGGAAATAAACCTCCCACTCATGGTCAGGAAGGTGGGAGGATGGGGCCAGCAAGTCTCATCGGACTTAAGCTTTGGCCTGTTAGTACTGTAAAAGTACTGAATGTTTGTGCAAGAAGTGACAGCCAGCTGAAATCTTCCTCTTAGATATTCCACCATCAACGGTTAGTGTTATTGCAAAATGGAAGCATTTAAGAATGACAGCAACTCTGTGCATGCCACGTAAAGTTACAGAGAGGGGTCGCTGAGTGCTGAGACGCTAAGTGTATTAAAGTCGCTAACGCTTGGCTGGGTCAATAACTGCAGAGTTCCAAACCTCCTCTGGCATTAACATCCGGACGTGTTCCTGGGAGCTTCATGTCATGGGTTTCCATGACCATCTGGCAGCAGTTTGGAGTGGTGTTTTCTTCATCGCCACTGGACTCTGGAGCACCAGAAATGTGTTCGGTGGAGAGACCAATCCCGTTTCTCTGTCTGGCGGTCTGATGGACGAATCTGGGTTTGTGAATGCCAGAAGAATGTTTATTTTTATGGAGGAGGGATAATGCTATGTGGTTGTTTTTCAGGGGTTGGCCCCTTAGTTCCAGTGAAGGGAGTCTTAATGCTTCAGCATACAAACATATTTTGGACACTTGCATGCTCCCAACTTTGTGGGAACAGTTTCGGGGAAGGCCTTTCCTGTTCCAGCATGACTATGCTCCAGTGCACAAAACAAGGTCCATAAAGACATGCTTGGTTGTGAAAGAACTTCACTGGGCCACAGAGCCCTGACCTCAACCCCATCGAACACCTTGAAGAGGAACTAGAATGGAGATTGTGAGCCAGGCTCTCTCACCCGCCATCAGTGTTTGACCTCACTAATGCTCTTTTGGATGAGTGGGCAAACATTCCCACAGACGCACTCAAAAAGCCTTCCCAGAAGTGTGTAATCTAATTTAGCTGAAAAAGGAGGGACCAATTCCATATAGGTGCCTATGGATTTAAAATGGGATGTCATAACTCCTGTAGGTGTAATGTGTAGTTGCTCCAATACTTTTGTCCATATAGTGCACGAGATGGCCAGTGGCATGATACCTTGATATGCGTTGCGCACTAAATCTCTCCCTAACCTAAAAGATTGCATGTGTTTGATGGCCAGTAACAAATAAAATCCTAATGCAATCTCCATAATGGATTCAACCAGTTGTATTATCCTAATGCAAGCGTTTTTGCTGATCCATGACAGATCCAGCAAAAACGCAGATGTGAAAGTAGCCTTAGTGTGTTGGCCGAACCTGCCGTTCTTGTCGGGTTCGGCCGACAAAAGTATAATGTGTATGGCCTGCTTTTGGTTATGTGTATTTGCATAAGATAGGGAAAATCAGGTATTGATCTGTACAGAAGCCAATGATCAGAATATTTTTGTGATTTAATGACTGAAAGAGTAAAGGCCCCAAACCTTTAGAAA
Source organism: Bufo gargarizans (assembly GCF_014858855.1). Taxonomy (NCBI): domain Eukaryota; kingdom Metazoa; phylum Chordata; class Amphibia; order Anura; family Bufonidae; genus Bufo; species Bufo gargarizans. Next base: position 147,874,406 of record NC_058086.1, read on the forward strand.
CTAGAGCAATTGAGCTACAGGTAAAGCAATTCAAGCTTTAGAAAAAGAAGCTGGAGAAAGACATTTCAGAGAAGGGACAGGTTAGTTGCGACCAATCTTTGTATGTCTTTCATTTTTCTAGATCACAAGTTCTTTGACATGAGAAATGTTTTTAAAGAACATTTTTGAGAACCCCAGTGATGAAAGCTAGTTGAATAAAGATCTGGTAGAGCTTCCCAACAATAAGAGTTGAAAGAATTATTCCTTTTACCTGTCACATGTATCCGCCAATGAGTCAAAATCCTTTATTAATATGGCACTTTCCAAAGTGAAGTTTGCCACCTGGAGATGTAAGATGAGAGACCCGTCAGAAGAACAAAAAGAAATAAGAAACTTGAAGGTGTGAGTTGTTTGAAGAAAAGTCCAGTTACTTTTTAATATTACAGTTTCTGCTCTGTATTCCAGTCTATAGCATGCATTCACAAGAAATTTAGCCAGGTACCGCTAATCTGGAGTTAGGCCTTAAGGGCTCATGCACACGAACATGTGTTCCCAGTGCTTGTATTGCAGCCTGCCGACTGATCTGCAGTATATGGGCAAATATATCACTTGAATGGGTCCACAATCCGCAAAATATGGATCGGAAGCACTACGGAGTGCTTCAATAGGGTTTGGGTCCGTGCCTCCACACTGCAAATTTATTTTTATTTTTTTAAATCTTGCGGATCGCAGACCTATTCAAGTGAGCATAAGCCCTAATCCTGATTTTAGTAGTTGTAGATCCTGCCTCTGGTCTGGTGGTGGCATCTTTCTGTATGTGAGCAGTATACTCTAATACTATAATCTAGAAAGTTCTTTATGTCTCAGTACAATTCTTGCTTTATAGACTGGCGGGATTTTGGTCTTTCACACTGTTTAATAGGACATTTTAGCTATTGTTTGTTTTTATGTCTTTTTTTGTAATAGTGCACACTTGTTACTGATGTATGCAATGATTAAGTTTACTTTTCATAAAAGTCTGGTAAGCCTAAAAGCCAACAGATTTCTTACATAATTGCATTAGTTTTTGAGTTACATGTGCATTGGTTGGTGGCTTATCTCCTTCGAGAATGAAAAGATTGGGCATGTTGACATGGAATTGCCTGATTATTCTTTCACTTGGCATCTGCCATCTGAGGAAGAGTATCAAGAGCCGATATATATTAGGTGATTGACCCGTCCCTTTGAAATTGGTGTGTTCAGCTGACGTGTGTAGCCACCTTTTGACATGGGCTGTGGGGTGCCATCCCAGAAGGGAGACTGAGAGGTCATGGTAATATAAGTTTAATCTCCGGCAGCAAAGAAGTATGGTATATTAAGAATTTATAAGCTTTTATTTGATAATGTAATTTACAATTTTCTATGCCCGAAAAAAAATAACTTTAAAAAACAAATTTCCAATTCTTTTTCTTAAATACATGCCATACTTTTACATTTTGAAAATACAGCTTTTGTACGTACAGCTCTTGCTGACCTTCTGCTAAGCTATGAAGTAACCACAGATCTGCTCATAGAGAAGGAGAATAGGATGAACATGTCTCATCCGTATCTCTCCTAATTTACACTGACTGAAGATCACGGAAGGTTCATAGAAAGCCATTTGGTCAGCCAGTCTCCAGCTGCACACATTGCTCGCTAACCCTGCAGTTAAATGCTTCTCTCTATGCCAATGACAAGCTAAGGGCTGATATCCTTGAAATTGCTGGTTTTGTGTTGTGTTTCATTCAGGAAGCAAACAGACGGAACGCGGGGCAGTGGCACCACAAAACAAAATGCAGTTCCTGTCACCACAGAACCTCGGTTAGTACGCATGGTCCTCCGGAGGCGTGCACGTGACTTTGGCTATAATATTGTGGTTGTTTTGTGGTTTCAATTATTGGTGGTGTTCTCATTTTTATTTTTATTTTAACTGCTCGTTCTCAGTTTGATCTTTCCATCCATTTGTCTTGGTCCATACTTCAGCCTTGGTATTAGGAGGATACTTATTAGTGGCTGCTTCTTTCATTAGGAATAAAACAAATCTGAGTCTACGTACACTATCATGTTCTTTGAGAGACTATAATTAAGGCATTGGTCTGCCTACTTTATATATCTGGGCTATAATGTGTCATTAAAGCAGGGGACACAGTGAGAAGATTTTTTTTTTTTTATATATATATACATTTCTCCGGATTAATTGGAAAGGGGGAAATAATGTGAGAAATTGGCGACTCATGATAAAAATGGGGCTGTCTACTGGAATTGGCAACTACTAGAATTTTGGCACAAGGGAGAGGTTTACATTTTTTTTTTTTTTTTTTGTTAAATTCCTCTAAAAAGTTTCCTCTCTGCCTTGTGCTGCAGTCTGATCCTGGTTCTTCCACTTCTACAACCCAAGTACATCACTAACCGTTATTAGAAATGACGTCAAAGCGTATATAGAGCTGAAGGAAACCTTCAGAAATCCAGCCGTCACCTTCTTAGTTGTTGCTTTTTTTACCATGCCACTACTCAAGGTAGGTCATTTATATCTGATTGGTGAGGGTCCAACAGGCAGCACCCCCACTTATCGGCTCTTCGCTGTAGCCTTCGGCCCTTGAGCTAGATGAGGAAGCACCGCTCCTTTTAATGTGTAGTGGCAGTTATGGGTTACTGTAGCTCAGCTCCCATTGAAGTGAAGCAGGGTGTCAGACCCCAACCAATCTGATATTGATGACCTATCCTCAGGATGGATCATCTGAAGCCTGGAAAACCCCTTTAATTTGTCCCTATGGGGAACTAAAGCTGCAAGGTTGTATCTATTGTTTTGCCTATACAGAAACTTTTAAATTATAGTATTTATCTATATAGGGCTTGAGTTTTTAGTAAGCATTTAAAGTTTTTTTTTTTAATAAGCATTTAAAGGGGGTTGTGTAGGAGTAGAAAAACATTGCTGCTACCTTCCTAAAACACTGACACTCCTCGGTCCCATGACATGTATGCCCTACAATTTATATTAAGCCTTCAATGTCTAAGAGCTTACCAACTGGATAAAGACAACATATTACACACCACATACTAATGTACTTACCCTACATACCCCATTGTAAGCATAATGTAAATGGGTCTGCCCATCTTCACAGGATTACTATTATATTGAGCGTTGTCCATGTTTGCCATCTGTACTTGGATATACTATGTTTTTGCCATGCAATGCAAAAGAGCTGACACTGTGTTCAAGTGGCATGGTGCCAGGTGGCCTTCCCGGGTGTTCTTGCTTGGTAAAGTATGAGCATTGACCACTGTATTCCTGCCTGCTAGAATTCTTCCTCTTGATTGTGCATATAAAACAATCAGTTGCTGACTTTATTTTGCTAGAACATTTCTGCTTTGATGTGTTTTTTACGTAAATGAATCTTTACCACTTGGGCATTTTAAGGGTTTGGTTAATGGTCACGTACAACTGGATTTTGCTCTTTTTGGTAGTGTACAAGGGCGCTGACATCCGGAGCAGTTGACACTGAACGTGTATTTTATTATGGCAGATGAAGAATGGAATGGCTTTTATATGAATTTGAGTACAGTATTAGACATTTAATGTTAGTGGATGTTTTTTCCATTTAATGGCTACTTTTGATAGTATATACATGCCTATATCCTTGGCCATACTCTTGACTTACCTCTCAGCGGTTTTTATACGCTGTAGCCTTTATATCTTCGTGGTCTTTGGCTACTAAATGTGTTCAAAGTATTGTCAGAATATAGTCAATTAATACAAGTATAAAAGTCGACTACTATGTGACATGTTACTAGGCGTTTCTAATTCTGGCACATGGAAAATTAGACCTGTTTACCTCCATGTGATGCATATTCAGTGAACAAATCCTTCCTACTAACCTAGCTCAGATCACACGAATAACAATTTATCCTCCTCGTACTAAACAAGGACGCTCCTTACTTGTTTCTTTCTCTTTCCTGTGCTTGCCGATTTCTTTTCTCTCATTTTAATTCCATTTTTTTTATTATACTATATTTATACTCTTGTACTAACACTGTTCAGCCGCCTTCATCTACCTGTCTCACCATGTAACTATGCATGTCAGACCTCCTCTCCGGGGTTTGAGCTTCCTTCTTTCTTTGATTCAGGTGCCTCACTCTTTCCTTTCCAGGTTCTTCCAGTTCTTTTAACATGTCAAACTCTGGAGATTTGTTCATGAGCGTGCAGTCTCTCAATGGAGATTCTTACCAAGGTGCCCAGGTTGGAGCCAACGTACAGTCACAGGTAGGGACCTTCAGATGATTTGGAAAAGGCATTGGTGACAATCATTTGTTGAGGTAGCTATTGATGCGTTAGTTGTTGGAAGATTCTGTCTTAAGCTTCTAGAAAAGGTACAGTTTATAAATCCATTCACATATAAAGTGATGGTAGACAATGTGGTGTCACATTTACAAGGATTGATGAGAATGATTGTCTTATGACTTGTACCTAGTGTTGGTGTATTTTGAGAAGAGTGGTAGCTAAACGTCGGCAGCCAAAACATTAGAGACCGTTTCCTTAAAGAATATATGGGCCTTAAGGAAACCAAATCAGAATTCAGGGGAAGAATAAATGACTAACCCAGGTTCAGATGTGGTTGAAATAAAATAAATCCATTGTTTTCGTACACATAATAGAAAAGTTAGCCAAGCCCACCAGTGTTACTGGGCAACATGTGTACGTGAGGGCCTGTCTCACAACAGATGATGCCAAGATAATGAAGGATATGGCATATTTGATCCGAGGGACTGAGGATTAGTAGCTGTCAGCTGTACATTCCACAGATAGCTGTTCGGACATGTATGAGCACCTTTAGGCTCACTTCACATTTGTATCGGAGGCTATCAAATATTCTATCAGATTTGACAAGAGGTATAACGCAACATGGAGCGCTATCATCCTGTCAAAACACTGCATACTACAGCGGAACCCCAACCGATCGGCAACGTGTGAAGATTTTAGTATACCACCTAAGACCTTGAATCCAAAAATGTCCTGGTGGAGAACTAAACTGGATTGAGAATCCTTCAAGAATGTATGGTAGGCTCGTTAAGTTTGAAGGTTAGTCGTGATTTCTCTTGGGGACTCCAGACTACTTTTTGGTGTCTTACGAGGTTGACTCATGGATAAGACTGTTATTGACTCTCCAACAAAACAAAAATGACAAATCTACAAAAACTCCAATCTGGTAATCCACCATTATGGCTGTGTAACATTGCCCAGCTGAAAGGGTCTGGCAGATTGGTCGCTGCTGTTGGCTTCTTCCAGAGGATGAATGAAAACATTAGGTTAACCCTTCGTTATATTCTGTTCCTCGGGTTCAGCATATACATAAGTTGTCTTCTAGCCCTGTATATTTTTAACAGTCCTGCACTGATTTTATTTTCCAGTATTTTACTTTCTCTTATTTCTGTATCTTTATTCCCCTTTATCTCAGTGGCTGGATCCCTCTTCTTTCTCGTTTCATATTTTTCACACCTGTCCTTTTTGGTGTTCCTACTTTTTTCCATGTCTACTCTATATTCCTCTTTCGTTGTGTTTGTCCTGCTTATGTCATGGCACCCTCTCTTCACCATTAGTATTGTCTGTCTTCCAGGTGGATACCCTTCGCCATGTTATCAGTCAGACAGGCGGATACAGTGAGACTCTGTCAGCGAATCAGATGTACAGTCCGCAGGGCATCAGTGTAAGCAAAGAAACCTTGTTTTCTCTGTCTGTTTCCCAATTATTTCAAGTCCACAGGGCCCTGACTGCCACATTGCACACACTTCTCTCCCTTTCATGGTCACCTATTCTGCTTTGTGCCGGTGAAGCCAGCGGCCAGCGCTCTACCCACAAATGATGCTCAGTGTAGGCAGCTGGAGCCCAAGCCCTGTCACACGCAATCAACTTCCTTGTGCCACCTGCGGCCACTTACAGTCAGCTGAGGGAAATGGCCAAACAGGTGACACATAGCACGGCCACAGCAGAACGAGCGTGGAATCCATCTGTGTTAACCAGTTCTGTGCCAGGCAGACGTTTCTCCGTTCGTAAGGTGGGGCGGAAGGACCTGGGAAGCGAATTCCAAGACCCGTTGTCCTAGATTGAATATGACAGCCGAGGCAAATTCCCCTCTGAAATATTCCACAATTCCCTACATTGTCTTGTAATGACCGTTATTACCGTGCAGCAGTTCACAGCCGCAGCCATACATGCACGGACATATTTGTGTGTTTGTTGGAGGGCGGCAGAGAGGAGCAAACCTTCCTGGCAGTGCTTGCGGCTGGGAATGACATGTAAATTCATAGCGACAAGCCGTGTCGTATGGAGTGAAATCAATAAGACAGACACGGGGAGAGCGGCTGCAGATTTGGGACAGCAATCCAAATACATTTCTCAGATCAGCCATCCACCATCCAAAGGCCGTGACAGAGGGAGGGAGGAGGGGGCGAGATCTGACATAAACACAGAAATAACGCAAGATGCACACAGCGATGTGGGAGGGGAGCGCCGCCGGCTCTTATAGGTATACAATTGTTTTGTTATTTTCACTGTTAAACTTGCTTGGCGGAGAAGGTTTGCTGGCTGTTCTCTATCTCTGCCGTAATTATACACATCGCAACGTGAGGCTCTTTCTCTATATTTGCATTGGAGCGTGCGAGGCTTGTGACATTCTCAATGAGCAGAGTGCTCCTGTAACGGGTATTGATTCATGCCATTTGTTATCAGAGCCGGCTTACTTCTGAAATATCTTGAAACGGCAAATAACAGAAAAAAAAAAAGATCACAACCAATTTCTTAAATAAAGCTTTCAGTTCTGTTTAGGGGAAGAAAAAAACATCCCTATTATAGTGAAATGCATCCTTGCCATTCCCCATAATGAGTCCTTCACTGTGATCACCATTTACTCGCTGCAGTGATTGGGATAATGGTGATTGTTAGTGGGAAAAAATAACAGGTCAGATCGTTTCTTCTCAGCCCCCACAAGCCACCTCACCCCCGATGGCTGCAATTATTTTGTTCGTATATGCACACGGAAAACATGGATTCAATTATTTTATCTCGGCAGTATGAATTACTCTGCTTGCTTTACCTGTTCCCCTTTCTTCCCTAATTTTGGGTGTTACTTATTTTAAAATTTTTTACTCGCTGTGACATCATCTTGCTGTGATATATACATAATATAATAAATCAAAGACTGCATCAAAGCTGCCAACTACTACCGGTCAGAGATCTGAACCAAATCTAGCATCTAAGACCCTGTTCATACTAGCGTTATTGGAGTCGGTGCGCCCTCTGCAGCATCCTTCTTGCTGTCAAACGTACTAGGACTCCTTTGAACCCCATTTAAGTCAGTGCGGCCCATCAAGAACGGTATCCTCCAGAAATCGGAGAATGGGATTAGCAGCGGTGATTACACTACACCGGCTGCAACAAGCTAGATGCTGTGCGGGTAAATAGGACACAAAAAAAGTGGTAGAATTTCTTTTTTTGCCCATGCTCCACAAGAAAGGAGTACTAAAATAATAAAATCAATATGCTATATGTAATATGGCCTTCATCACCTGTTGAAAGGATAAGTGCTAAATATCTGATAGCAGGGACCTCAACCATTAACTAAAATAGAGTCTTGAGCCCCAATTCCTCTTCAGTGCACCATTGCTGTGTCTTTCAGTCCAGTCAATAGATAACTCCCAGGATCCTCAAAGACTCCTTCACTTATCCAGTAGGAGATAAAACTTGCTTTATTATTACTAAAACATAATGTGTTTCAGGGTCACAGCCCCTTCTTCAGATGTTAATGAGCATACATTGAATGGAGCAGCAATGCGAGCGCTCAACTACTACTCCATTACCCTAAGTTCACACCTGAGCGTTTTACAGCGCGTTCAAACGCGCTGTAAAACGCTCAACACATGAAAACCAATGCTTCCCTATGGGAATGGTTCTCACCTGGGCGTTTTATAGCGCGTACGATCGCGCTGTAAAACGCCCGACGCATAATCAAGTACTTGAGCTTCTTTGGGGCGTTTTGACGCGCGTTTGTGGCCATAGGACACTGCAGTCAATCACACAAACGTGCGTCAAACGCGCGTTTACTATTACAAAAAACGCGCGACAAAAACGCGCATAAAACGCGCGTTTGAGAAACGCTCAGGTGTGAAAGCAGGGTTAGCTCTCCTGCACAACTGCAGTTAAAAGGGTTTTCCAGGTTTTTTTAAATGACCTATCTTCAAGACATGCGGAACCCCCACTAGTCAGCTGTTTAAGGGGGCACCAACTCATCTGTGAGCACTGCTACCTTCTCCTAGCTTACCAAGCACAGCGCTGTACATTTGATAGCGGCTGCGCTTGGTATCTCGCTTGGTATCTCAGCCCGGATTAACTTGAATGGGGCTGAGCTGCGCCTAGGCCACGTGATCAATGAATGGGTTATCGCTGGCCTAGGAGAAGCTGTGAGAAGGCCACGGCACTACTGCGAGCGCCACTGCCTTTTCAAACAGTTGTTTGGCGGGGGTCCTGGGTATCCCATCCCCACCGATCAGATAATGACCTATCCAGAGGATAGGTTATCAGTCCTAAAGTCTCGGAAAACCCTTTTTAAGGGAGGAACGTGAAGCTGGAGGCTCCCATTCTAGTGATTGGTTGGGTTCTCATTGCTGCTCCATTCAAACTGCTCTTCGGTGCACTCTTGCATTGAGGATAAACTGGGGCTCTGGTCTTAGTGGTGGTTCCCTCTTTGATAATAAGATATTTGTTACCTATCCTATTGATAACCGGTCAAGAGTAGGCAAGTCCTATGTTTTCTGCCTGGTTACGAACCCAGGACTTTTTGCATTTTCAGACCTGGTACGACTTAATAAGCCAGCACAGACTTCCTTTTGTCGTACACAGGGTGTAAGATTTTAACTCCCAGGGATATGTAAATTGAAGGCCTTGAAACACACAAAGTTGAATATAATTATAAATGACCTATAACAAGTTGTAACGCTCTTGACTACTTTCTCACTCTCTTATGTCCCCAGCCATCACTTTGTTTGTTCACCATGACCCCACATAACATAAAGTGTCATTTGTGCACATTAAAGAGATGCTGAAGGGACAGGAACAGATGATCTTGTGACATGGCAATTACAGTTCTGAGATAGATTGGACGCAGGAGAGGAGGGGACAAGACCGGGCCACTGTGATTACAGAGAGGCCGCCACAAAATCATAGGCTGGGAAATAAAAGGCTGCCAGGTTCTGCTTCAGAGGTGGATCCAGAAATTCAAGCAGTGTCCTTGAATCAAGGAATGTGCAGCAATGGAGAGGGTCACACCTTTCATACAGCCAGGGAGGCTTTAGAGGTTTGCTGGATTCAAGGTTCAAAAAGCACAGGCTGCACTGCATTGTGCATAAGTAAAATGAAAAGACTCATTGTAGGATAGATCTCTCTGAAATGAATCCCGTATTGTGTGCTACATGAGGTATAAGACAAAGTGCCTTCAATGTGACTGCCATGTCCAGATTGGTAGACCTCATTCATATTTGCCTTTTCAATCTAGAAAATTATTTGATTGTTGCAGGTATCTTGCAATATTCTGCCCCTTTAATTCTCTGAATCTCAGTACTGTAAGCGTAGATTCACACCTCCATTTATCGGATCCGTCAGGCTGTTTTCTACCAGAACAGCCTGCCGAATCCAATAAATAGATGTTTGAACCTACCCTAACCTAATCCAGCCTAGCCGGATAAAGCTGTTCACCACCGCACCCCATTTACTATAATGGGATCTGGCTGGACAAAACCCATTGCATGCAGATTGATATATGGTTTTCCAGGAAAATATTCCGTACAGCAGGCATGGCCAACCTGCGGCTCTCCAGCTGTTGTAAAACTACAACTCCCACCATCCCCAGCTGTAGGATAATAGATGTAGGCAGTCTGGGCATGCTGGGAGTTGTAGTTTTGCAACAGCTGGAGAGCCTCAGGTTGGCCATCCCTGCCGTACAGCTTGTATATTATTTATGGATATCTCTACCAGTGGGTAGTCCTAATCGGTGATTGACTGCTGTCTCTGCATGCATACTCATACAAGGAAGGTTGTCACCTACTGGCATGGTAATCACAGAATGCTCAGTGATTCAAATAAAATACAATTTATACTAAATCTCTTCCCAAAAAGCTATATATTAATCTGCCCGGCTCCTCCTGCTCTGAATTTTCATGGTGATAGGTTCCCTTTAAAAGGCATTTAGTGTTATTTCATAAAACCTTTGACATGTCAATTTTTGATCGGTGGGTGTCCGGGTGCTGAGATCCCCACTGATCATGAAAGCAAAGGAGGAGAAGGAATCATCCAAGCACTGTGCCCATTTGACTTTCAGAGGCTTTGCTCACAAGTTAGTACAAGACAATAAAGCATTGCTTTTTTTTGTTTGTTTCAGGCTAACGGAGGGTGGCAGGATGCGGCCACCCCTTCGTCTGTGACTTCCCCTACGGAAGGACCTGGCAGCGTCCATTCTGATACCTCCAACTGAGCAGCCGGCTCCTGAATTTCTACTCTTGAAAGCCAGAATCCATCCCTTCCCTCTCACTCCAGATGGCCACTGTGGGAATGCAGCGAACAAAGCAACCTCTTTTGGCATATCCATTAGAAACTCTCCAGTCCGTCATTAATACTTACATTGACTTCTTTATCCATGCCTACATTATTACGATTATGTAGGTTGTATTCTTCTTTGCTTCTTCTCCTTTTTTTTTTTTTTTTCTTTTTTTTTTTTTTTTTTTACCCAGTTTAAAAAAAAAAAAAAAAATCGTTTGGGATGAACATCAACTAACTGCCAATGAAGCATTAATTAGATTGATTTAAATATGGCACCATCTACGCACACAAGCTACCACGTTTACTTGATCCCAAATAATGCTTAAACGATAATGGAAGTACAATAAATTGCATTTGGCATCAAGCCCCCCTTTGATCACAATTATAGCTGAGGTCCAAAAATCCTGATGGTTATTGTTACCTCATGCAGTAAAATCTCCTTTTGGAACATGGGACTAAACCATGGATGGTTACTGCCATACATGTGATCTTTAGTTTCGCCAGTATGCCCATACTTGACTAATGACATCTTCCCTTCAAACCTCTGGTTCATCTGTTCTTAGTTTGAGAAAATAAAGACCATCTTCAAAAATGATTAGTTACAGAATCTTGAGGAAACCCTTAATATATGTGGATTACGTATACTAACCAAAGGCTGTACATTTTAAAGGACAATAAACTGGAATACAGTTTCTATGATGTGTTGCTACCAGAAGTAGTTCCAGCTACATAGATTGTTAACATGTTCTTCCACATTGACCTTAGTTCTTCTCTTCAGACAACAGTTCTTCAAGCAAAGAAGCAGATCTACTGCTAGTTCATTTGTGGGGGAAAAAAGTATTCAGTACAAAAAAAAATAGATATATGAGCCTTGCTATCAATCCAGAGCTCCTTCCATTGCCTGTATTTTGGATTTGGACGTTATTCTCTTGAAGATGAAAGTGCTCCATTTGAGTATCGCTCAATAGATGTGAAGGCCCCTTTTCTCCAACTGAATTGTCCTGTGATCATTTACTACCAATATCTCCACGTGGATATTATTTCTCTCCATTAATTGACTTCTTCCAAGATCAGTGCTCTAAAGAAATTTCTTTTTCAATCCAGACTGGGTCATTTCGCAAAAACGCCTATCCATCCCAATTAGTATGGCTGCTTCAACCCTTCCTTCATTTAAAATATGATTTGTCCCAAGGAATTGTTTTGCCTGGTATTGGTCACATTTCTGGACATCATTTCATTACTGATTACTCTTCTCTGGCAGTTATCCACAAGCACCTGCACAGGGTGTCATCAATCCACGTTTGATACCAAAAATCCGCATGTACTCGCACAGAGGAAAGACGGACACAGAGGGAAGTGCTCAGCTTTATTAACATTCACTGCAGTTTCACATAACTTGTGTATCGTCGATTGTTATATTTGAGATAAACATTTGATGCTGGATGTTCTTGTATATTCTGAAGAAAACAAAAAAGACAAGATAAAAAGACAGAAGAAAAAAAAAGACATCAAACAGCCAAAAAAGTTGTCCTGGGTTTAATAATCTTTATTACTAAAAAAACTGATAAAAATCTTAAAAAAAAAAAAAAAAAAAGTCCTGTTACAGAGATCACACCCGTTTAGCATGGAAATAGGTTGCTGATTTCTATTTTATGTCTTTCATATTTCTTGCTTAGTTTTAACACGAAAAAAAACAAAACTACCTACATGTGATTTTATTTTATTTTTTAAATTCTTTTTAACACCGCGCGTTTGTGAGTTATAACGCAATGCTAGATAAATGTAGTTGGGCACCTTTTTAGTTATTGTTTTAATTTTTTTTTTTCTAAGGGTAGGGGTGAGCGGGCGGGCACAGGGTTTGGGGCAAATTGGGGATTGTTTCAGGGGAAAGGGGAGGGACATTTTCCATATATGACCCCTTTTACGGCCAGAGTAGTCTGACATATATGCTGTTATTTGCCCCTCTGGCAGAAACGGGGTTGAAAATGCAGACTCAAAGATTCTGCTGGATAAAACCCATTTTGTAAACTAAAGTTAAAAAAATAAAAAGCAAAAAAATTATGAAAAAAAATGTTGGAAAAAAGTTGGAATAGTTAAACCTTAATAGGTACATCATAAAATGTACATTTAATAACTTTTCTGAGAACCAGAAATAAATTCTTTTTTCCTGTTTTCAGTTCTTATTTGTTTCAAAGCACATGTGATGATTAAATGTGACAACCCGTGACAGAGTGGCTACTGAGGCCATCCACAGTCACAGGAAAATTAGGAGATGTATCTACTTCCGGTTCCGTCTACAAATGGTATCCGTTTTCATACAGATTGCCGGATGTGGCAGGCGGTTCCGGCGACGGAACTGCCTGCCGGAATCCAACAACGCAAGTGTGAAAGTACACTAATTTAGATGTTACTCTAAAGGTGGATTTAGATGGGCAGATAATAGGGCAGAGTGTTGGGAATCTGTCCGTCTAAATCGGTGGCTGATCACTCGATGAATGAGTGAAATGATCGTTAGTGCAGGCACATAAATTATAGTTTCTGGGCAGCAGATCGTGGTGTCCAGAAACCATGCAATACCGATCCCTCATCATACTGTGGAGGTGATCACTGCCTGTAAATGCAGCGCTTCACCTCCAATGAACAAGCAGCGGACTGTCAGGAAGGAACGCTTCCTTCCCAACAATGTGCTGCTCGTCTGCCCATGTAAGGCTACTTTCACATCTGCTGTCCGGTTTTGAGATCCGGCACAGGGTCACAAAACCGCAGCACAACTGAACAAACTGTAACGGAGTGCACCAGAGCGCATTCCGTTCCGGCTTGTTGCGTTCCCATGCCATTTTGTTTTTCTGTGTGGTATATGAAACTGAAGAAGCCGGATCCGGCACCAAAAACCATGCAAGTCTATGGTGCTGGATCCTGTTTTTTCAGACATGAAAAAACGATCTGGCGCCCATTGATGGTTTTAGTGCTGGATCCGTTTTTTTTTTTTTTCATTTTCCATATAATACAACCAGATCTGTTCTGAACGGATGCAGCCAGTTGTATTCAGGGAATAAGAGCAAATAAAAAGAATACAAATTGTCCAACCTGCCTTTTAAATGATAAATTTGAAGACTATGGATATTAGCATTATTCTTATTGATTATCCCAATAATCCATTGTATTTTTTTATTTTTCTGTGTCCATCCGATCATCAATACTGCAGCTGAAAATTGCTCAATATAACAGTGCATTTTTGCTTAAACGGAACCTGTCGACATTGTCATGCAGTCTGAGCCATCGGTACCATCAAATGTAGGCAGGATCCCTCATTACTAAGAACTGTATTTACACTGGAAATCTGCTGCCGTAGGCCTCATGCACACTACCGTGTGTGTTATGTCGGCCGTATGAGATGTTCCTAGTTTTTTGTTGGTTGTCAGAAAGGACAAAGAGATGTGGAAACCACAGTGTGGTGTTCGCATCTTTTCTGGCCTCATTCGAACCACAAAAAAATTTGGATCAGATACGGACCAAAAATACAGTTGTGTGTATGAGGCCATAAGAAGAGTTTTAAGAAGAACCAGGAACAGAAACAAAAATCTGCTGGATGGGCCCCTCTGGCTTCTATTTACAGGTCTCTACCTGTTTGTGTATAAGGGGTGACCTGTCAATCAGGCAGGAAGGAGTGGAGCCACCCAGTGGACACTCCTCTGTGGGCTCTACTTTGAAACGTGTAGGGTTTCAGAGTACAACATTGTTCTTATCAGTATTTCGCTAATTTGGCTAAAGTACACCATATATTTAATAAAAGTCCATTTAAAGAGGACCTTTCACCGATCCTGACATTGTGAACTAAGAATACAGACATGGAGAGCGGCGCCCGGGGATCTGACTGCACTGACTATTATCCCTGGGCGCCGCTCCGTTCTCCCGCTATGCCCTCCGGTATCTTCCTATCTTCGGTCACTAAGTTATAGTAGGCGGAGTCTGCCCTTGTTCTGCTGTAGCGCTGGCCAATCGCATCGCAGAGCTCACAGCCTGGGAGAAAAGAACCTCCCAGGCTGTGAGCTCTGCGCTGCGATTGGCCAGCGCTACAGCAGAACAAGGGCAGACTCCGCCTACTATAACCAAGTCCTCTAAATCTCCGCCTACTATAACTTAGTAACTGAAATCTCTGCCTACTATAACTTAGTGACCGAAGATACCGGAGGGCATAGCGGGAGAACGGAGCGGCACCCAGGGATAATAGTAAGTGCAGTGAGATCCCCGGGCGCAGCTCTCCTTGTCTGTATACTTAGTTCACAATGTCAGGATCGGTGAAAGGTCCTCTATAAAATTAACAGGATCCTTATGCAGAAGTATTCTAAACCCCTGTTGGATGGCGACTTGTCAACAAGCTTTGCTCTGTTGGGTATGACGTCATCTTCTAACCACATGGAAGCCTTTTAAAGCCATACTGGACAGTTGATCAGAGGGAATGAGCAACTTACTCAGCTACTAAAGTCTCCAGGTGACCTGTATGGCTAGCTCCTGTATACCGAGAAGAAAATGCTACTTCTAGTTTTATGCTTTTGGTGGTGGTACTTGGCCATGACCTAAACAATGTCACAGTCTCTTTAATGGGTTTACTGGGAATGTAATTAACAAAAAATTATTATAGGGCTGTGCTTATGGTTGTCATGGTACAATTTTTGGTATGATTCCTAAACAAGGGCTCTAACCATGTCTGCAATGCCCCAAACCTTAAAATTCAGTCTAGGGGTAAAAGAATAAGACATGGCGGTATTTCCTCTTCCGACCCCAAATGGCAGAAGACTCCTTTTATTGGCAAAAACCTGCGTGTTGCCTTACAACCTAAAAATACAAATTGACTAATGAGATTCTGCCACACAGATTTCTATGTCTTGACAACACACCTTCAGGACACAATTAAGACTCTAGGGTGTGAAAACCAACGCAAAGGAGTTGTCTAAATACATGATGTTCCCTCTGTAGCCATCCAGCTTTTGTACCACATATTGCAACCTAGGTATATCCAGGATTGTATTATGTTTAATCTTACTGTATTGGTTACTTTCCTTCTCTAGCAAGATTCAGCTTATGACAAAAGATTTGGTAAAGGGGAAAAATAGGTCTCATCTACCTTTGCTCCGAACACTGGTGTCCAAATGTTTGTAATTGCTGCATTTAAAAAACACTATTTCCAGTTCTCAAAACCAGTTATGTATATTTAGCCTGCAAAATATCAACCTGAAGTCTGCAATTGTTCCATTAAATTTGCAGACTTGTCGCACAAAAATTTGTGAAGCAAATCTGCAGCATTTTAATCTCGTGTGGACATGTTCACTACCTGTAGCAACAAAAAAACACGATCCAGTAATTTGATTCTTGCACAACTAAAGTATCTAAACCTTATTACGGAGTGAAATGGTGATAACATACCACTATAAAAGAAAAAAACTAAATGTTAAAATATGTCTCTAAAAAGTTCTAGGACTTCATCAAATCACAGCCAATCTGCTTAGATTAGTGGTTACACCTTCCAGGATTTTGGTCCTTAAAGGGGTTTTCCAGTGTCTAGACACTGATGATCTTACCTCAGATGGTTCCAACATACTAAGGGCTTGTTCACACGACCGTGTGCTGCCCGTGCTGTGGACCGCAAAATGCACAGGCACCAACCGTGGGGCAGCCACATGTGGATCGCGGACCCATTCATTTGAATGGGTCCGCGATCTGTCCATCCAGCAAAAAGATAGAGCAAGTTCTATCTTTTTGCAGTGCGGAGGCACGGAGCGGAACCCACGAAAGCACACCGTAGTGCTTCCGTAGGGTTCCATTCCGCACCGCATCTCCGGACCCATTCAAGTGATGTGGAATGCACACGGCCGGTGCCCCGTGTATTGCGGACCTGCCGTATGCGGGCAGCAGTACGGCAACGGCCGTGTGAACAAGCCCTAACTGATCAACTGTGTATGGCAGCCACTAGTACCAGAAACTAGTACGAAACTGGAAGCAGTCCTCTGTTGGTCTCAGAAAGGTGTTGATTTGGATAAATTCTAGTTTGGGCTTCCATCAATGGGATGCAGATCTGTCTTTGGTATCTGTTGGTGAAACTAAAAGTAGCTAGTGGTAGTAAATTGTTTAAACTGGCTTTTCAGTTGTCCAAAATCTCTAATCTATGGAAAGCTTTCAAACTAATGGCTAATTTGTAGCCAATGCTTGTGAGAGAGAGGAAGGAAAGTCTAACCTGTTACACTAAATGGATAATGTACATACACCAAAACACAGGGCCGTATTTGCAGTTCATGCTGCCCTAGGTACTTTAGTGCCGCCTCCTCCCACCACATTTAGTAATTTTCACATCCTTACTTAACTCCCTGGTGTGCAGCGCCCTATGGACATGCCCGTGGGTGCCTAATTAGAAATATGGTCCTGCTGGAACAGCACTGCCAACCAGTACATTCTACAGTCTTAATATTTTCAAATGAGCAAAGTTCAAACAAAATGGCCCCTAACTTCAGTTATACAGAATCGGATATACCTCAGTATTATCCATAATCTTTTCACCTTTAAAGGGGTTATCCAATACCATAAACTGCCTCCCCACGCGCCGGGCCCCTCACAGGGAGTATACTAACCTTGTGCTGCTCCTTGTTCCCGTACTGCTGCTGCTTCTCTCTGTGCGCGAATGAAAACATCCGGGGAAGGGGGGGGGGGGGGGGGGGACAAGCCTCCCTAGCATCGTGGGTGACACTGGGAGGCTTGTCCCTGCCATTGGCTGCTCCTCGACATGGATGTTTTCATCTGCGCACGTGGAGAAGTGGCGGTGTGGGGACCAGGAGGGGAGTGGGGTAAGTATATTCCCTGTGAGGGGTCTGGCACATGGGCGGGCAGTTTATGGTATTGGGTAACCCCTTTAAGCCTGAACATTAATATCAAGGAGCCATCATTTTATCATTGAGAAATATATCACAGCCTGGCTCTGGTGCCAGGTCCTCTTTATAAATGACTATTTCTTGCCTCAGCTAGACATCCTGTTCCACTTATAAATTATTACAAACCCTTTAAGTGATATAGTTACAATGGGTGTCATCTTTAAAGGGGTTGTCTCATCATGGGCAATAGCATATCGCTAGGATATGCACTAATTGTCTTATTGGTGCGGGTCCCACCGCTGGGACCCGCACCTATATCGAGAACAGAGCCCCACAAGTGAAGGAGGGCGCACTGCACAGCCGCCCTCCATTCATTTTCTATGGGGCCGGCGAAAATAGCAGAGCGTTAGCTCGGCTATTTCAGTCAGCCGCATAGAAATGAATGGGAGCGGCGGCCGCGCATGCTCTGTACGCTTCTATTCATTTCTATGGGGAGCCGACTTGGTTGTGGCCGGACCAGAGTCCTCCAGCCATCACCTTGCGGAGCTTTGTTCTCGATATACAGGTCCTTCTAAAAAAATTAGCATATTGTGATAAAGTTCATTATTTTCTGTAATGTACTGATAAACATTAGACTTTCATATATTTTAGATTCATTACACACAACTGAAGTAGTTCAAGCCTTGTATTGTTTTAATATTGATGATTTCGGCATACAGCTCATGAAAACGCAAAATTCCTATTAAAAAAAAATAGCATATTTCATCCGACCAATAAAAGAAAAAAAAATTTTAATACAAAAAAAGTCAACCTTCAAATAATGATGTTCAGTTATGCACTCAATACTTGGTCGGGAATCCTTTTGCAGAAATGACTGCTTCAATGCGGCGTGGCATGGAGGCAATCTATGGGTTGTTATAGAAACTTGGCGTAAAACTGTATGTATGTGGAGACTAAGAGCCTGCAAGCTTCGAATGGCTGATAAGGGACATGTGACAGTGTGTATAGCAGTTGGGATATGAAGAGAAAGACTTGCAGGCTTGTATTTGCTAATGCAGGTAATTTTTGGGGAATATCTCGGGAACGGTACGTCCTAGAGAGTAGAGACCCGGTCTAAAACCTTCCCGGACACCAGATGTACCTGTGTTCCAAATTTGGTATAGATCTGTCCAGTCGTTTGGTCGCGCATAAAGAACAGACAGACGTCGGGACAGACAAAAACTCATTGTGTACCGGCGACATGTTACCTCCACAGTATTCTTTCCCAGATAGTAAGTGATGTGTACCAAGTTTAGTAGAAATTGATCGATGAGTTTTTGAGTTACGTGTAATATGTGTAGCAAAAACAGATGGAGCATACAAACTCCATGCAGCTTCTGTGTAGGGGTGTATGACCCCCACAAGATTTCTTTCCAGGTAGCAAGGGATGTGTATACCAAGTTTTGTTGAAATCGATGGTTGCGTTTTTGAGTGATCGCGGACCATACATACACACACATGTCTTTCTTTATGTATGTGTGTGTGTATATGTATATGTATATATATGTATATGTGTGTATATATATATATATATATGTAATATGTGTGTGTGTAATAACAATCCTGTCTGGTCAGTGACCGATAGATTAGTTCTAGTCATAAGTAAGTCTTGCTTACTGCTCAACATGTGGTTTGAAGCATGCTGTCATGTTTGTGACATTTTTTGTGAAAGGGGTGATCCCATGCTTAATGTAAAAAAATGAAAATCATACTGTACAGTACAGGTCAATCTCTTTCTAACAAAGCTAGAACTTGCCCTGTACCTCACAGAGATCGCCCCATTCATTGCTTCAATTGCTCTGCAAGATTTATTTTAAGCTAGCAACTCAGGAGGTCCTCTCAGCTGTTTCCTTTCTACTGCAGCACTCTCCCTTTAAGGCCTCCTGCACACGACCGTATTGCTTTTTCAGTATTTTGCGGTCCGTTTTTCACAGATCTGTTTATCGTTTTTTTGTTTCAGTAGTGTTTCAGCTTCCGTTCCGTTTTGCCGTTCCATTTTTCAGTTTGGTTTCTGTTTGTGATCCGTTTTTTGCCTATCGGTAACGAAAGCATACAATGTTTAAACAGTAAGTACATAAAAAAAATTGGGCTGGGCATAAAATTCTCAATAGATGGTTCTGCAAAAACAGAACGAATACGGAAGACATACGGATGCATTCCATTTTTTTGCGGACCCATTGACTTGAATGGTGCCACGGATTGTTATTTGAGGGCAATAATAGGACGTGTTCTATGTTTGAATGGAAATATGGAAATGGAAGGTATATGGAGTACCTTCCGTTTTTGTTTTTTTTGCGGATCCATTGAAATGAATGGGTCCGTTTACGAAACGCAAAAAATGGAACGTAAACGGGAAAAAAAACGTTTGTGTGCAGGAGGCCTAACAGTCACAGATTCTAAAAGAAGATTAAAGGGGTTGTCTCACTTCATGCTCTGTACGCTTCTATTCATTTCTATGGGGAGCCGACTTGGTTGTGGCCGGACCAGAGTCCTCCAGCCATCACCTTGCGGAGCTTTGTTCTCGATATACAGGTCCTTCTAAAAAAATTAGCATATTGTGATAAAGTTCATTATTTTCTGTAATGTACTGATAAACATTAGACTTTCATATATTTTAGATTCATTACACACAACTGAAGTAGTTCAAGCCTTGTATTGTTTTAATATTGATGATTTCGGCATACAGCTCATGAAAACGCAAAATTCCTATTAAAAAAAAATAGCATATTTCATCCGACCAATAAAAGAAAAAAAAATTTTAATACAAAAAAAGTCAACCTTCAAATAATGATGTTCAGTTATGCACTCAATACTTGGTCGGGAATCCTTTTGCAGAAATGACTGCTTCAATGCGGCGTGGCATGGAGGCAATCAGCCTGTGGCACTGCTGAGGTGTTATGGAGGCCCAGGATGCTTCCATAGCGGCCTTAAGCTCATCCAGAGTGTTGGGTCTTGCGTCTCTCAACTTTCTCTTCCCAATATCCCACAGATTCTCTATGGGATTCAGGTTAGGAGAGTTGGCAGGCCAATTGAGCACAGTAATACCATGGTCAGTAAACCATTTACCAGTGGTTTTGGCACTGTGAGCAGGTGCCAGGTCGTGCTGAAAAATGAAATCTTCATCTCCGTAAAGCTTTTCAGCAGATGGAAGCATGAAGTGCTCCAAAATCTCCTGATAGCTAGCTGCATTGACCCTGCCCTTGATAAAACACAGTGGACCAACACCAGCAGCTGACATGGCACCCCAGACAGGGCCGGTGCTACCATAAGGCAGACCAAGCGGCCGCCTTAGGGCGCACCCTGGGGGAGGGCGGAAAAATGTGACATGGAGGGGGAGAAATGTGACATGGGGGTCTGATGGCTGACATTGGGGGCTGATGGCTGGGGGATGATGTCTGACATGGGGTTCTGATCTGAGGTCTGATTAACATTGGGGGTCTGATTGGGGCTGTGAGCTGAGGTCTGATTAACATTGGGGGTCTGATTGCTGGTCTGACCTGAGGTGTAATGGAAAATATTTTTTTCTTATTATCCTCCTCTAAAACCTAGGTGTGTCTTAGAGGGCGAAAAATATGGTCCTTAAACCAGCCATTGTCTGAAGCAGAGAGAAGATACCAGGACCACAGAGAGGAGAAGCGTGGGGGGAGGGGCGCCAAAATGTAGCTTCGCTTGTGTTGGCAAAAATCCTTGCACCGGCCCTGACCCCAGACCATCACTGACTGTGGGTACTTGACACTGGACTTCAGGCATTTTGGCATTTCCCTCTCCCCAGTCTTCCTCCAGACTCTGGCACCTTGATTTCCGAATGACATGCAAAATTTGCTTTCATCTGAAAAAAGTACTTTGGACCACTGAGCAACAGTCCAGTGCTGCTTCTCTGTAGCCCAGGTCAGGCGCTTCTGCCGCTGTTTCTGGTTCAAAAGTGGCTTGACCTGGGGAATGCGGCACCTGTAGCCCATTTCCTGCACACGCCTGTACACGGTGGCTCTGGATGTTTCTACTCCAGACTCAGTCCACTGCTTCCGCAGGTCCCCCAAGGTCTGGAATCGGTCCTTCTCCACAATCTTCCTCAGGGTCCGGTCACCTCTTCTCGTTGTGCAGCGTTTTCTGCCACACTTTTTCCTTCCCACAGACTTCCCACTGAGGTGCCTTGATACAGCACTCTGGGAACGGCCTATTCGTTCAGAAATTTCTTTCTGTGTCTTACCCTCTTGCTTGAGGGTGTCAATGATGGCCTTCTGGACAGCAGTCCGGTCGGCAGTCTTACCCATGATTGCAGTTTTGAGTAATGAACCAGGCTGGGAGTTTTTAAAAGCCTCAGGAATCTTTTGCAGGTGTTTAGAGTTCATTAGTTGATTCAGATGATTAGGTTAATAGCTCGTTTAGAGAACCTTTTCATGATATGCTAATTTTTTGAGATAGGAATTTTGGGTTTTCATGAGCTGTATGCCAAAATCATCGATATTAAAACAATAAAAGACTAGAACTACTTCAGTTGGTGTGTAATGAATCTAAATATATGAAAGTCTAATGTTTATCAGTACATTACAGAAAATAATGAACTTTATCACAATATGCTAATTTTTTTAGAAGGACCTGTAGGTGTGGGACCCACACCTCTAAGACAATGGGGGCATATCCTAGCAATATGCCCCCATTGTCCATAATGAGACAACCCCTTTAATTATGTTGTTAATAAGGGCCATGCGTTTCCAGACGGGAAAAAAAAGATTCATACAAAGTTAGAAATGTAAAAAAAAAACACACACACAGCATTTGTGTCCTTATTCAATACTCAATGGATAAAACTGAAGATGACTGCAATTCATTACTGTTCTACTAACAAAACTGTCGACCTCAATAGACATGATTATTCTAGTGCCTGAAGAAGATGCCAACATTTCTGCTAGACTCATTAGTAGAAATGTAATTTGTCCTGAGACCCGATACTGAGACCCGGCACTATGGCCAACTTTATAAAGAAACTATCAGAAGGACCCGGCTTCACATGGGTATATTTCATCTATTTAATTTAATGTTTGTGTGTGACGTTAAAAGATATTGACAGTATCCACCATAACAGTGACCTCTACAGCACCCTGCCCCTTTAACAGTGAACTCCACAGTCCCCCACCCCTTAACACTGACCCCTCCCTAAAATGGGACCTCCACAGCAGCCCATCCCCTTAACTTTGACCTTCACAGCAGCCCGCCCCTTTAACGGTGAGTTTCACAGCACCCCACTCACTTGACAGTGACCTCCTCAGGGGCCTGCCCCCTTAGCAGTGACCTCCACAGTACCCTGCTGCCTTAACAGTGACCTCCACAGTGTCTGCCCCTTTAATAGTAGAGCTACACGACGACATGTGTCACGCAACATTTTGTCTCAACAATTTTTATAATGATAGGCTATGGTGTCGCACTGCGACATGTGACATGCTGCGACACGACAGTTGCAAAAAATCGATGAAAGATGGGGTTTTCTGCGACTGTCGCAGTATGTCACTTATCGCAGTGCAACACCATAGACCAGGGATGCTCAACCTGCGGCCCTCCAGCTGTTGTAAAACTTACAACTCCCACCATGATCTTCTGTAGGCGGATAGCTGTAGGCTGTCTGGGAATGATGGAAGTTGTAGTTTTGCAACAGCTGGAGAGCCGCAGGTTGAGCATGCCTGCCATAGACTATCATTATCGCGACACATGTAGCACTGTAGTTGTGCCCTATGTGTCATGCAGCCCTAGCCTAAGGCTGGGTTCACACCTGAGCGTTTTACAGCGCGTTCCTACGTGCTGTAAAACACTCAACAAGCAAAAACCAATGCTTCCCTATCGGCATGGTTCTCACCTGAGCGTTTTACAGCACGTACGACCGCGCTGTAAAACGCCCGACGCCCCCAGAAAGTACAGGAGCTTCTTTGGGGCGCATTGTCGCGCGTTCCCACACATAGACCTAGCGGGAACACGCGACAATGGGCGTTTGCGTGTTTCCTCGGCACGTATGTAAACGCCCGATAAGCACGCTTGTAAACAGCGCTTATCGGGTACGCTTATGTGTGAACCTGGCCTAAACCTGAACTACAGCAGTGAAGAAAAATGGCTGGGTTGTTATAGAAACTTGGCGTAAAACTGTATGTATGTGGAGACTAAGAGCCTGCAAGCTTCGAATGGCTGATAAGGGACATGTGACAGTGTGTATAGCAGTTGGGATATGAAGAGAAAGACTTGCAGGCTTGTATTTGCTAATGCAGGTAATTTTTGGGGAATATCTCGGGAACGGTACGTCCTAGAGAGTAGAGACCCGGTCTAAAACCTTCCCGGACACCAGATGTACCTGTGTTCCAAATTTGGTATAGATCTGTCCAGTCGTTTGGTCGCGCATAAAGAACAGACAGACGTCGGGACAGACAAAAACTCATTGTGTACCGGCGACATGTTACCTCCACAGTATTCTTTCCCAGATAGTAAGTGATGTGTACCAAGTTTAGTAGAAATTGATCGATGAGTTTTTGAGTTACGTGTAATATGTGTAGCAAAAACAGATGGAGCATACAAACTCCATGCAGCTTCTGTGTAGGGGTGTATGACCCCCACAAGATTTCTTTCCAGGTAGCAAGGGATGTGTATACCAAGTTTTGTTGAAATCGATGGTTGCGTTTTTGAGTGATCGCGGACCATACATACACACACATGTCTTTCTTTATGTATGTGTGTGTGTATATGTATATGTATATATATGTATATGTGTGTATATATATATATATATATATATATATATATATATATATATATATATATACATATATATATATATGTAATATGTGTGTGTGTAATAACAATCCTGTCTGGTCAGTGACCGATAGATTAGTTCTAGTCATAAGTAAGTCTTGCTTACTGCTCAACATGTGGTTTGAAGCATGCTGTCATGTTTGTGACATTTTTTGTGAAAGGGGTGATCCCATGCTTAATGTAAAAAAATGAAAATCATACTGTACAGTACAGGTCAATCTCTTTCTAACAAAGCTAGAACTTGCCCTGTACCTCACAGAGATCGCCCCATTCATTGCTTCAATTGCTCTGCAAGATTTATTTTAAGCTAGCAACTCAGGAGGTCCTCTCAGCTGTTTCCTTTCTACTGCAGCACTCTCCCTTTAAGGCCTCCTGCACACGACCGTATTGCTTTTTCAGTATTTTGCGGTCCGTTTTTCACAGATCTGTTTATCGTTTTTTTGTTTCAGTAGTGTTTCAGCTTCCGTTCCGTTTTGCCGTTCCATTTTTCAGTTTGGTTTCTGTTTGTGATCCGTTTTTTGCCTATCGGTAACGAAAGCATACAATGTTTAAACAGTAAGTACATAAAAAAAATTGGGCTGGGCATAAAATTCTCAATAGATGGTTCTGCAAAAACAGAACGAATACGGAAGACATACGGATGCATTCCATTTTTTTGCGGACCCATTGACTTGAATGGTGCCACGGATTGTTATTTGAGGGCAATAATAGGACGTGTTCTATGTTTGAATGGAAATATGGAAATGGAAGGTATATGGAGTACCTTCCGTTTTTGTTTTTTTTGCGGATCCATTGAAATGAATGGGTCCGTTTACGAAACGCAAAAAATGGAACGTAAACGGGAAAAAAAACGTTTGTGTGCAGGAGGCCTAACAGTCACAGATTCTAAAAGAAGATTAAAGGGGTTGTCTCACTTCAGGAAATAGCAGTCATCATGTAGATAAAGTTAATACAAGGCACTTTCTAATGTATGTTTGTTGCCCATATTGCCTCCTTTGCTGGCTTCATTTATTTTTCCATCACATTATACACTGCTCATTTCCATGGTTACGACCACCCTGCAGTCTATCAGTGGTGGTCGTACGTACACACTAAAGTAAAAAGTGTTGGCCTCTCTGGTGGCCGGGACCGTGGGAGCACACATAGGATAGTGCTTTTTCCTATAGTGTGCAAGCACGTCCACCGCTTCTGGATTGCAGGGTGGTCGTAACCATGTATAATGTGATGGAAAAATTCATCCAGCCAGCAAAGGAAGCAATATGGATAATACGAATACATTAGTAAGTGCCTTGTATTAACTTTTTCTACATAATAAATGCCTTTTGCTGAAGTAAGACAACCCCTTGAAGGGTTAATGAAGAAGTTAATGGCAGTGGAAGAATGGAACTGAGCATGTGTGTCCACCTCACCCAGGTGGGCAGAAACACAAAGAAAAGAACAAACTGCAGTTGACGCTATACATACAGGTCCTTCTAAAAAATTTTGCATATTGTGATAAAGTTCATTATTTTCTGTAATGTACTGATAAACATTAGACTTTCATATATTTTAGATTCATTACACACCAACTGAAGTAGTTCAAGCCTTTTATTGTTTTAATATTGATGATTTTGGCATACAGCTCATGAAAACCTAAATTTCCTATCTCAAAAAATTAGCATATTTCATCCGACCAATAAAAGAAACGTTTTTAATACAAAAAAAGTCAACTTTCAAATAATTATGTTCAGTTATGCACTCAATACTTGGTGGGGAATCCTTTTGCAGAAATGACTGCTTCAATGCGGCGTGGCATGGAGGCAATCAGCCTGTGGCACTGCTGAGGTGTTATGGAGGCCCAGGATGCTTCCATAGCGGCCTTAAGCTCATCCAGAGTGTTGGGTCTTGCGTCTCTCAACTTTCTCTTCCCAATATCCCACAGATTCTCTATGGGGTTCAGGTCAGGAGAGCTGGCAGGCCAATTGAGCACAGTAATACCATGGTCAGTAAACCATTTACCAGTGATTTTGGCACTGTGAGCAGGTGCCAGGTCGTGCTGAAAAATGAAATCTTCATCTCCATAAAGCTTTTCAGCAGATGGAAGCATGAAGTGCTCCAAAATCTCCTGATAGCTAGCTGCATTGACCCTGCCCTTGATAAAACACAGTGGACCAACACCAGCAGCTGACATGGCACCCCAGACCATCACTGACTGTGGGTACTTGACACTGGACTTCAGGCATTTTGGCATTTCCCTCTCTCCAGTCTTCCTCCAGACTCTGGCACCTTGATTTCCGAATGACATGCAAAATTTGCTTTCATCTGAAAAAAGTACTTTGGACCACTGAGCAACAGTCCAGTGCTGCTTCTCTGTAGCCCAGGTCAGGCGCTTCTGCCGCTGTTTCTGGGGAATGCGGCACCTGTAGCCCATTTCCTGCACACGCCTGTACACGGTGGCTCTGGATGCTTCTACTCCAGACTCAGTCCACTGCTTCCGCAGGTCCCCCAAGGTCTGGAATCGGTCCTTCTCCACAATCTTCCTCAGGGTCCGGTCACCTCTTCTCGTTGTGCAGCGTTTTCTGCCACACTTTTTCCTTCCCACAGACTTCCCACTGAGGTGCCTTGATACAGCACTCTGGGAACAGCCTATTCGTTCAGAAATTTCTTTCTGTGTCTTACCCTCTTGCTTGAGGGTGTCAATGATGGCCTTCTGCACAGCAGTCCGGTCGGCAGTCTTACCCATGATTGCGGTTTTGAGTAATGAACCAGGCTGGGAGTTTTTAAAAGCCTCAGGAATCTTTTGCAGGTGTTTAGAGTTCATTAGTTGATTCAGATGATTAGGTTAATAGCTCGTTTAGAGAACCTTTTCATGATATGCAAATTTTTTGAGATAGGAATTTTGGGTTTTCATGAGCTGTATGCCAAAATCATCAATATTAAAACAATAAAAGGCTTGAACTACTTCAGTTGTGTGTAATGAATCTAAAAATATATGAAAGTCTAATGTTTATCAGTACATTACAGAAAATAATGAACTTTATCACAATATGCTAATTTTTTTAGAAGGACCTGTATATGTTATATTGAAGAACAGTGGCTATGCAAAAATGTGTAATTACTTGCAATTACAAAATTATCTGGATCCAGGTGCTGGTTTGAAATATGTAAAATACATTTTTCTGGGACAACCCCCTTTCTATTTAGCTAGCTGGCCTGTACTGATGAAGGGCAAGAACCCAGAAACAGCTGTCCACCAAAAGGTGTCTTTCTTGCGGAGGAGAGTCTGGATAAGGCCTATTTCACACTTATGATATGGATACTGTCAGGGTCCGTTAAAGAGGACCTTTCACTGAATATGACAATGTGAACTAAGTATACAGACATGGAGAGCGGCGCCCGGGGATCTCACTGCACTTACTATTATCCCCGGGTGCCGCTTTGTTCTCCTGCTATGCCCTCCGGTATCTTCGGTCACAAAGTTATGGTAGGCGGAGTCTGCCCTTGTTCTGCTGTAGCGCTGGCCAATCGCAGCGCAGAGCTCACAGCCTGGGAGGTTATTTTCTCCCAGGCTGTGAGCTCTGCAATGCAATTGGCCAGCGCTACAGCAGAACAAGAAAAGACTCCGCCTACCATAACTTAGTGAGCGAAGATACCGCAGGGCATAGCAGGAGAACGGAGCGGCGCCCAGGGATAATAAGTGCAGTGAGATCCCCGGGCGCCGCTCTCTGTCTGTATACTTAGTTCACAATGTCATAATCGGTGAAAGGTCCTCTTTAAGGGAAAAACTGATGGTTTTGCAGGCAAGTTCAGTTATTATTTTTTTCTGCAATTGCGTTCAGGGTGTGTGTTTTTCACGTGTGAAGAAAAACTGAAGAATATTAATCTACATTACCTAGCCACCATCAGTGAAAAACACATTGTATCAGTTTTTTACACAAGCCCTATTTATTTCTATGGAGCCAGAGCTGTGATTTATTATTTTTATTTTTCCTGAATGCAAAGATGATGCATAAAAAACAGCGCTAATGTACATAGACCCATTAAAATGAATGGGTCAGGATTCAGTTCATATGCTATGCGTTCGCTACACGCATCGCATCCAGATGGAAAACTCACTCGTAATTGCTACTGTGTGATCAGCGGCACCTTTAGGCCCCTTTCACATGGGCGAGAATTCCACGCGGGTGCGATGCGTGAGGTGAACGCATTGCACCTGCACTGAATCTGGACCCATTCACTTAAATGGTGCTCTGCAGATGAGCAGTGGTTTTCAAGCATCACTTGTGCGTTGCGTGAAAATCGCTGCAGATACAGAATGCTTAGTAAAATGTGCCTTGACAGGTTAAAAAATAAATTAACTCACCTCATCCACTTGTTCGTGCTGCCGACGTCTTCTTCTTTCTCTTTCAGGACCTGCAAAAGGACCTTTGATGACGTAATCGCGCTCAACACGTGGTGACGTCAGTGCAGGTCCTACTGAATGAAGATTACGCCATCTAAGGTCCTTTTGCCGGTCCTGAAAGAAGACTATGCCGGCTGTGTGAACAAGTGGATGAGGTGAGTTAATAAATATATTTTCTTTAACCCCTCAAGGCACATTTTAGTAAGCATTCTGTATTAAGAATGCTAATATTTTCCTTTTATAACTATGTTATAGGGGAAAATAATAAAATTATTAGAACACCTAACCCAAACCCGAACTTCAGTGAAGAAGTTCGGGTCTGGGTACCACATTCAGTTTTATCTCACGTGCGTGAGTGCATGCATTGAACTCGTGCGGAGAAAAATTTAACATCGGAACGCAATCGCAGACAAAACTGACTGAAATTGTGTGCCTATTCGCACGGGTTTCCCGCAATGCACCCTGAATGCATCCGGCCCTCACCCACGACGCCCCTGTGAAGGGGGCCTTAGGGCTCTTTCACACGAGCGGATGCCGTGTGGGTAATCGGCTGCGTGAATGAGTGCCAAGCCCCGCTCCGGGCAGCAGAGACACGGAGCAGTAACATAACTGATAATGTTTACTACAAAATCACGGTGACAACTTTATCTGACTGTGATTTTGTAGTAAAAAGATCACAGAAAGGCACGAAGCGTTATCAGTCGTGTTACTGCTCCGTGTCTCTGCTGTCCAGTGAGGGGCTTGGCACTCGTGTGAAAGAGTCCTTAAACCAAACAATTATCCAGAACAAGCATTCGTCTGCAATAATTATCCGAATACCTAGCCTGTGTAAAAGAGCCCTAATTTTGGGATGGGATTTTGGTCACTTTGGAACCAATTACTGTGTTTTTATAGCATTTTGGTCTCAACTTTCAAAGTTATCCCAAAAAGCAATTGATATTTTAAAGGGAACCTGTCACTAGGATTCTGTGTATATAGCTGAGGACATGGGTTGCTAGATGGCTGCTAGCATATCCGCAATACCCAGTCCCCATAGCTCTGTGTGCTTTTATTGTGTAAAAAAAACTAATTTGAAGCATATGCAAATTAACCTGAGATGACTCCTGGCCCTGACACAATAAAAGCACACAAAGCTATGGGGGACTGGGTATTGCGGATGTGCTAGCGGCCATCTAGCAGCCCATGTCCTCAGCTCTATACCCAAAATCCCAGTGACAGGTTCCCTTTAAATTGAGGGAGCACTGTGCAGTAGCTTAGTAGGTCCAAAAACAAATCTAGAAAATTCCATCTATTCAACCTGGTCTCTTGCAATGTTGTTCCAGGAGAAGGAAAAACTCCCATGAGACATAAATCAATTTTTCCTCCTCCTACAAAGAAAAAATTCCTGTGCTTGTTTATGTCTAGTTCTACATTTTTCCATATCAAGCCTTTGCAATCCAAATAATTATACATTTGTAGGGCCTAATTCGTTTAGATATGGCTGTGAACGCAGCTGGATGACAAACACTGGCAAATACAATGGAACAATATGGAAATGCACTTGCTGGGTATTAGGGTATTTTACAGTAATCTTTATCACTTCCTTGGATCAGTGCCGCAGTAACCAGCTCTGTCCACTCCACAGTGAGTGGCGCTGTATATTTCTAGAGCCAGAGATACTTTGGAACAGCTGATGTGCAGAGCGTTGGCCCCCTGCCATACAGATATATCGTTGGCCCATCCTGAGGTGACCAAGCAATGCTTAGAGAGGATTTAAGAAAACTTTAAAACACAGCTCAGCAGCCCCTACACCATGGATGTCAAACTCATGGCCCTCCAGATGTTGCAAAACTACAACTCCCATCATTCCCTGATAGCTGTAGTATGCCCAGGCATGATGGGAGTTGTAGTTTTGCAACAGCTGGAGGGCCACGAGTTTGACATCCCTGCACACCGTTAGGCCTCATGCACACAACAGTATTTTTTCACGGTCCGCAAAACGGGGTTCTGTTGTTCAGTGATCTGTTTCCGTGTGTCTTCCTTGATTTTTTGGAGGCTCACCAGACATGAAGGAAAGTGAAAAAAAAATAATCAAGTTTGCCTTGCAAATGATAGAAAAAAAACGGACACGGATCATTGATGCGGATGACAATCTTGTGTGCATCCATGTTTTTTCACGGACCCATTGACTTGAATGGGTCCGCGAACCGTTGTCCGTGAACAAAATAGGACAGGTCCTATTTTTTTCACGGACTAGAAACACGGATCACGGACGCGGATGACAAATGGTGCATTTTCCGAATTTTCCACGGAACAACGGACACGGAACACAACAACGGTCGTGTGCATGAGGCCTTATAGATATGTGTCAAGGAGACGGGTGAGACTTAGGGATTATCCAGGTTTAAATGTTTCCCTTTCCCTGTGCTTGCCGTGCCAGGCCCTGCAACTTGAATGGGGCTGACAAGAGATGAAAAACAATAGAGATAATGCTCCTGGAGTGAAAACTATAGATATGAGGTCCCAGAAGGGGAATGAAGAGGGAGCTAAAGCTTAGCTTTTACCTCTACTTAATAAAATATAATAGGAGCACCAATTTAGGTAACCAATACTCAGACATAAAAACTCCCCAGTGTAAGGAATTTGCTCAAACATTAAATAAAACTGAACGTCCTTACCAGTTCAGATGTAGCCCAGGCACGACAGGCCAAACTAGATTTGGTTCAGCGAGGTCTGCCGGATATCCCGATGGTGTGACTGGCACCCAGTATTATTTACCTAAATTGGTGCTCGAAGTAAAAGCTACGTTTTAGTTCCCCTCTTCATTCCCCTTCTGGGACCTCATATCTATTGAATGGGGCTGAGCTGCAATACCAAGTACAGCCACTATACAACGTGTGGAGCTCATGAGCGCACCGTGGACTCCTCAAACAGCTGATCAGCCAGGGTATCAGAAGTCAGCCCACCGCCGATCTCATATTGATGACCTATGATCAGTATATAAAAGAGAACCCCTTTAATGATTACATGAGTTTCTAAAACGGCACGACCCATGAAAAAACTGATGCTTTCTGAATTTCTACAAAATATTTTGTGCTGTATTACCTACAGGTATAAAAGATGGTGCTTACCCCAACATAACACCCTTATGTCAAATAAACTACCGTCCTGTATTGCTGTGTTTTAGAGAGTCACTATGTGTACTTCTGTATCCATGGAACCTGGTGAAACATACAACTGAGAAATAAGCAAAAAAAAGAAAAGAAAAGATGTAGAAACAATAAAGTGACTGTGGATAAAAGTCATAAGGAAGAGAGGCGCTTGGGCTGTAACTGAATGACAGGCGTCAGCCAAGTTTATGTCCATGTGTGTACAAATATACCTGCTACGATCTGCTGAAAGGTGATGGAAGCCAGACATTGAACTTCACTGAACCCAATTTTCCAGGCTTTCTTTTTAAGACACTTAAATTTATAGCAGAAGAAGCTTCTTTCTGGAAGAGGGACTTGAAAGGGGTGTTTAAAGCACAATATACAGGGGTAATGGCTTCTAAAACAGGATTGTAGGCAGCATAGAAACATAGAAGAATGATGGCAGGAAAAAAGACCACATGGACCATAGTCTGCCTTCATATGATTTCCTTTTTATTTGTATATTAGGATAGATATATATGCCTGTCTTGTGAAAATCGGTGCAGTGTTTCCAAGAAAAGCAAAAACAAAAAACGTATTCTTTATGCACTTGAGTGCACCTATGGTTCGGGCCTAGCCACTCAGTGCACCTCAGCTTTCCAGTGCTGGCCATGCCCCTAGGAGAAGCAATTTTTTGCATAAAGAAGACTTCTTTTTTGGCATGTTTCATTTTTATCGGCAGGATCAACCCCATCAGGCGTTATGCCTTGTTTAATAGTTTTCATCCTGCTGATTAATGCTTTAAAGGGGTTGTCTCATCTGAGACAATAGGGGCATATCTTTAGGATTATGCCCCCATTGTCTGATAGGTGCGGGTCCCACCACTTAAACGGAGCCCCAAAATTGGTTGAGGGCACACTGTGCATGCACAGTCTCCCTCCATTTATTTCTATGGGGCTGAAGAAAATAGCCAAGCACTGGCTCTGCTATTTCCGTCAGGCATATAGAAGTGAATGGGAGCGGTGTCCGGTCATGTGGTGAGCTCCCAATTATTTCTGTGGGGTGGTGGCTGGACCGGAGTACGAGCGCTGCCTTCTCGTCTCTGTTTACCTGCTTGCTGTCGCAACCTCAGCAGCAGGCAGTGTAATTACAACTATGGCGTCCCCATTCACTTTAATGGGACAGGTCCCGTCTGTTCAGGTGAATAGGATAGATCTGTCCCATTGAAGTGGATGGGGACGGAGCAATTGTAATTACACCTGCTCACCGAGCAGGTAAACAATGAAGAGAAGGCCGCGATCCCGACAATCTGATATTGATAACCTATCCTGAGGATAGGTCATCAATATAAAAAAAAAATAAATAGGGACAGCCATACTGGACTTGGAACGAACCAATAGATCAGCAGATGCCCAGCTTGGGGGACTCTGGGAAATTGTGACCATAAAATAATATCCTTCCAAATGTCATTCAAAAGAGTGTTTCTTCAGGGAGACACAAAAATACCAAACTGCAAAAAAGCAATAGTAGAGAAGAAGAAAAAAGGACCTTTTTGCCAGCGCTGATGCAGAAGACGTCGGACCAGATTGGTATTGGTAAAAGGAAAAACAATTCTTTATTCCAGGACCTGGAATAAAGAATTGTTTTTCCTTTTACCGATACCAATCTGGTCCGACGTCTTCTGCATTAGCTCTGGCAAAAAGGTCCTTTTTATCTTCTTCTCTACAATTGTTCTCATCCCAAAAACCACTTCTGCGGTAAGGGCAAAGAACTTGGCAGCAGTGCAGATACGCTGGACGGGAAAATACCAGCAAGGCGGGACAAAGGTGTTGTGACTCATCACAACATCAAGTGGTAAGCGCAACTTATCATCTATTGCGACTTTGTGGCAAACGACAACACACACGAGGCGCTGCCTCCTGTCTTTTTTTCTTTTACAAACTGCAAAAATGCTAAATTTGACCAGTTAACAAATGTCCTCAAAAATAGAAATGCAGCCACAAAATGGGATATCCTAAACTCTAATTGTGAGAGGTACAAAATGGTAAGGAACAAGGAAAAAAATGTGGATAAATAGAAATGTAAAGGAAGCCATAAATGACAAAAAGAAAGCATTTAAATCACTAAAACAGGAGGGTATAGCGGAAGCATTGAAATCTGGAGACAGAGAAATTTATTGCCAAAGAGAGTAACCCTAAAATGTTCTCAATTATATAAATGGTAAAAAAGGATTGGCGCTTAGCAAATGTGGTGTCAATATTCAAAAAGGGGTAAAAAAAAAAGAAAGCCCTGAAACTGTAGGCCGGTAAGTTTAACATCGGTCGTGGGTAAACTGTTTGAAGGTTTTCTAAGAGATGCTACCTTGGAGTACCTCAATGAAAATAAGCAAATAATGCCATATCAGCATGGCTTCATGAGGGATCGGCAGGGGGTGCCGTTGCCCCGGGTGCCAAACTGCAGGGGGGCGCGGCTGTCCTGGGCTGGCACAAGTTAAATCGAGTCTGACGCTGTGTTTTTTTTTTTTTTTTTTTTCCACACAGCGTCTGGCTGCAGAGCAGAGTGAGGAGGGGAGAGGGGGCGGGGCATGCACGGCAGTTCCCGATAGGCTCCGCCCACCTTCCAGACGGGAAAGGCAGTGCAGAGCCAGTAGCCGGAGCATGAATGAAGATGCAGAAGTCCAGACTCCAGGCCAGGCAGAGAGTAATTCAAGCGACCCAGAGTGAGTGACAGTCTGAGTCAGTGACTGTCCCTGAGTGCAGAGTCCCACCCTCTGTAATTAGGTGAGAGGAGGATATGCCCCCATTGTCTGATAGGTGCGGGTCCCACCGCTGGGACCCGCACCTACAAGGAGAACGGAGCAGAGAAAGTGGAGGAGGGCGCAGCCGCCCTCCGTTCACTTCTATGGAGCCGCCGAAAATAGCCGAGCGCTGGCTCGGCTATTTCCGTCGGCCCCATAGAAATGAATGGGAGCGTTGGCCGCGCATGTGCGGTGCGCTCCCATTCACTTCAATAGGAGAGGCGGGGAGCTGTGCCTGGTGGTGGTCGGACCCTGGGAAACCCGGGGTCCTCCAGCCACAACTCTCCCCGGCTCCGTTCTTGTTGTAGGTGCGGGTCCCAGAGGTGGGACCCGCACCTATCAGACAATGGGGGCATATCCTTGCAATATGCCCCCATTGTCTAAGATGGGATAACCCCTTTAATAACAAAGAGGGGGCTATTATATTAATAATAAAGAGGGGGCCATTATATTAATAAGAAAGAGGGGGCCATTATAATATACAGGGGAAAATAATATTATGAGGAATGGGGGACTATCTGGCTCTAGCACAGTATTGGGGGGCAGCAGGATGAGTTGTTGAGACACCAGGAAGGAGAGGATGAGAGTAAAGTGAGGAACCTAAAAAAAATTCTGTGAAACTCTGCAGAGACGAGAAGCGGCTGAAAGAAAGTATCATGGCGGTCTTATCTCTGAATGAAGACGTCGAGGAGAGTCTACATCACAGGAGACGTCACTGGATGTAACAGGTATGGGGCGGTATTATACTGTAATAATAATGTCCATGCACATATCTGTTTCACAGTAGGGTTGGGGGGAGGAGATTGAGAATATGGCCCACCCTGACGCATTCAGCCCCAGACTTCAGGTCACACTGTGTGTGTTCTGAATTCTGGGGGCTTACACCCATCTACTACATTATCTGTACTCAGAGAGTTATCACTGTGTTATCTGTGGTGTTACATAGGACTGCTAGTGATCTACTACAGTATCTGTTAAAAGGGCCGTGCCTGTAGGGGGGGCGCAATTTTTGGCTTGCCCCGGGTGCTGGCAACCCACGCTACGCCACTGGGGATCGGTCATGGCTACTTTCACACTCTCATTTTGGCTTTCCATTTGTGAGATCCGTTTAGGGCTCACGGATCAGTTTTGCCCTAATGCATTCTGAATGGAAAAGGATCTGCTGAGAATGCATCAGTTTGCCTCCAATCAGTCACCATACCGCTCTGGAGGCGGACACCAAAACGCTGCCTGTAGCGTTTTGCTGTCCGCTTGACAAAACTGATCCGTCCTGGCACACAATGTAAGTCAATGGTGACTGATCAGTTTTCTCTGACACAATCTGGCACAATAGAAAACAGATCAGTCATGCGCTTCATTTCCGTATTGGCTATGTTACAGATAATACAGATGGCTCAGTTCATGACGAATGCAGACGGTTGTACTATTGTAACTGATCTGTTTTTGCATATCCAGACGGATCCGCCCAAAACGCGAGTGTGAAAGTAGCCTAATTTAATCTTTTTTTTTGAGGAGGTAAGTTCTAGACTTGACAGCGGCGAATCAATGGATGTCGTATATCTGGACTTCTCCAAAGCATTTGACACTGTACCACATAAAAGATTAGTATATAAAATGAGAATGTTTGGACTGGGAGAAAATGTCTGTATGTGGGTAAGTACCTGGCTGAGTGATAGAAAACAGAGGGTAGTTCTTAACCACCTCACATCCGCCCATAGGATATAAACGTCCTATGGGTGGATGTTTAACTCTGAATAGACTTTCTGGAACGTCCATTCAGAGATGGCAGCTGCACGCTAATCGTACAGCTGCAGAGCCAGTGACAGCAGGGCAACCCAGAGAGAAGGCAGGGACACCGCTATGTGCTTCCTGTCCCGGCCCGGTGGTCATGTGACCACCGGGGCTGGGAGAGTGCAGTAGCTGTCAGGTCTTTCCAAGACCTCGATCAGCCCTGCACTGAAGCTGTACAGCCCTGTATTGCTGTCACCACCACACATCTGAGAAGCTCTGACAGACGTCCTTCAGAACCTCCTCCTTGAGGTTCCTTTTGTTTTGCTTTCATTTTCTCATCTCGTTAGCCTCTCTCAGCTGTCATGTAGTTGCACTGATTGCATCCCTTTAAATCCCTTCCCATACTGCATCACTTTGCGGTTTATATTCCTTCCTGGAGTGTGTGCATGCTGATGCTACTAGTGAGTCTTCTACAGATAAGTTTTGTTCATTCATTTGTGTTTTCCTGTTTGCTGGATCCCAGGTGACCCTGACTCCCTCTGTATCAAGTGTAGGGAGCCGGTGGTCGTGTCCCCTCACTATTATAGGGTGTTCAGGTGTTTTACAGTCGAGGTACGAGGATATGCGATCATCTACCATTGAGATTTTCGCATAGGCTGAGCAGTTAGGGAGAGAGCCAGGTCTGTTGCAGGGCTCTCCCTTTTGTTCCTTAGTTTTGGATCCAGTCAGTCGGATCTTCATTTTGTGTCTTCTAGTTTTCTGTACACCTTCCGTGACAATTGCGCTGTACAGCCTCTCTGGGGGGTGTATTTCCCCTGAAACTGGAGAAATCAATATAAAAAAAAAAAAGTCAAATGTCCCCAAGAGGTCTTGTCTGACCTTATGGGGGACACAAAGTGTAAAATAAAAAAAATGAAGTGTTTTATAAAAATAAAAAGGTTTCACATGTAAAAAAATAAATAAAAATCCCCAATTAAGTAATAAAAAAATAGGAAAAAATAAATAAAATAGACATTTGGTATTGCCAAGTCCATAACGGCCGGCTATATAAATATATCACGTGATCCACCCCGTCCAATAAACACCATAAAAAATGAAAAAAAAAAAGCAATTTTTGTCACCTTACATCACAAAAAGTGCAACACCAAGTGATCAAAAAGGCATATATCCAACAAAATTGTACCAATAAAACAGTTACCTTATCCCGTAGTTTCCAAAATAGGGTAACTTTTTTGGAGTTTCTACTCTAGGGGGTCTTCAAACATGGAGACATTAAAATATCATTTTTTTTTGTTTAAAAACTACAGTTTGTGTAAAACTTAAGTAAATAAAAAAGTATACATATTAGGTATTGCCTCGTCCGTAAGATCCTTCTCTATAAAAATATCACATGACCTAACATCTAAGGTGAACGCCGTTAAAAAAAATATATACAGGTCATTCTAAAAAAATTAGCATATTGTGATAAAGTTCATTATTTTCTGTAATGTACTGATAAACATTAGACTTTCATATATTTTAGATTCATTACACACCAACTGAAGTAGTTCAAGCCTTTTATTGTTTTAATATTGATGATTTTGGCATACAGCTCAAGAAAACCCAAAATTCCTATCTCAAAAAATTAGCATATCATGAAAAGGTTCTCTAAACGAGCTATTAACCTAATCATCTGGATCAACTAATTAACTCTAAACACCTGCAAAAGATTCCTGAGGCTTTTAAAAACTCCCAGCCTGGTTCATTACTCAAAACCGCAATCATGGGTAAGACTGCCGACCTGACTGCTGTCCAGAAGGCCATCATTGACACCCTCAAGCAAGAGGGTAAGACACAAAGAAATTTCTGAACGAATAGGCTGTTCCCAGAGTGCTGTATCAAGGCACCTCAGTGGGAAGTCTGTGGGAAGGAAAAAGTGTGGCAGAAAACGCTGCACAACGAGAAGAGGTGACCGGACCCTGAGGAAGATTGTGGAGAAGGACCGATCCCAGACCTTGGGGGACCTGCGGAAGCAGTGGACTGAGTCTGGAGTAGAAACATCCAGAGCCACCGTGTACAGGCGTGTGCAGGAAATGGGCTACAGGTGCCGCATTCCCCAGGTCAAGCCACTTTTGAACCAGAAACAGCGGCAGAAGCGCCTGACCTGGGCTACAGAGAAGCAGCACTGGACTGTTGCATGTCATTCGGAAATCAAGGTGCCAGAGTCTG
The DNA here is from genome assembly GCF_014858855.1 of Bufo gargarizans. NCBI lineage: Eukaryota > Metazoa > Chordata > Amphibia > Anura > Bufonidae > Bufo > Bufo gargarizans. The sequence continues at coordinate 147,912,900 of NC_058086.1, forward strand.
GAGGAAGACTGGGGAGAGGGAAATGCCAAAATGCCTGAAGTCCAGTGTCAAGTACCCACAGTCAGTGATGGTCTGTGGTGCCATGTCAGCAGCTGGTGTTGGTCCACTGTGTTTTATCAAGGGCAGGGTCAATGCAGCTAGCTATCAGGAGATTTTGGAGCACTTCATGCTTCCATCTGCTGAAAAGCTTTATGGAGATCAAGATTTCATTTTTCAGCACGACCTGGCACCTGCTCACAGTGCCAAAACCACTGGTAAATGGTTTACTGACCATGGTATTACTGTGCTCAATTGGCCTGCCAACTCTCCTGACCTGAACCCCATAGAGAATCTGTGGGATATTGGGAAGAGAAAGTTGAGAGACGCAAGACCCAACACTCTGGATGAGCTTAAGGCCGCTATCGAAGCATCCTGGGCCTCCATAACACCTCAGCAGTGCCACAGGCTGATTGCCTCCATGCCACGCCGCATTGAAGCAGTGATTTCTGCAAAAGGATTCCCGACCAAGTATTGAGTGCATAACTGAACATAATTATTTGAAGGTTGACTTTTTTTTGTATTAAAAACACTTTTCTTTTATTGGTCGGATGAAATATGCTATTTTTTTTAGATAGGAAATTTGGGTTTTCATGAGCTGTATGCCAAAATCATCAATATTAAAACAATAAAAGGCTTGAACTACTTCAGTTGGTGTGTAATGAATCTAAAATATATGAAAGTCTAATGTTTATCAGTACATTCCAGAAAATAATGAACTTTATCACAATATGCTAATTTTTTTAGAAGGACCTGTATATATAAACCGTGCCACAGTGCCATTTCTTGTCACCTTGCATCACAAAAAGTGTAATAGCAAGCGATCAAAAAGTCATATGCACCTCAATCAAACTGTCATCTCATGCCGCAAAAAATAATATCCTACCTAAGACAATCGCCCCAAAAAAATATATATTACTTTCAGACTTCTTTTTTGTTTCAAAAATGATATTATTGTGTAACACTTAAATAAATAAAAGTATATAAATTTGGTATCGTTGGGTCCGGAACAACCTGAACTATAAAAATACCACATAAACTAACCCCTCAGATGAACACCACAAAAAATAAATAAATAAAAACTCTGTCAAAAGCCACTTTCTGTCACATGACCTAACCTCTCAGGTGAATGCCGTAAAAATAAATAAATAGAAACAGTGCCACAGTGCCATTTTCTGTCACCTTACATCACATAAAGTGTAATAGCAAGCGATCAAAAAGTCATATGCACCCAAAATACTGCCAATCAAACCGTCATATCATCCCACAAAAAATGATACCCTACCTAAGACAAAAAAATAAAAAACTATGACTCGGACTGTGGAGACACTAAAACGTGATTTATTTTTTTCTTTCAAAAATACTTAAATAAATAAAAGAAAGTATACATATTAAGTATTGCCACGTCTGTAATGACCGGCTCTATAAAAATATCACATGATCTAACCCCTCAGGTGAACACCATAAAAAAAAAAAAAAAAACTGTGCTAAAAAAAAAAACTTTTTATGTCACCTTACATCACCACTAAAAGTGCAACACCAAGCGATCAAAAAGGCGTATGTCCCCCAAAACAGTAACAATCTAACAGTCACCTCATCCTGCAAAAAATGAGCCCCTACCTAAGACAATCACCCCCCCCCCCCCAAAAAAAAAAACTATGGCTCTCAGAATATGGAGACACTAAAATATAATTTTCTTTTGTTTCAAAAATGCTGTTATTGTGTAAATAAAAGTATACATATTGGGCATCGCCGCATCCATAAGAACCTGTTCTATAAAAATATAACATGACCTAACCTCTAAGATGAACACCGTAAATAAAATAAAAACTGTGTCAAAAAAGCCATTTTTTTTGTCACCTTACATCACAAAAAGTGTAATAGCAAGCGATCAAAAAGTCATATGGACCCCAAAATAGTACCAATCAAACAGTCATCTCATCCCACAAAAATGATACCCTACCTAAGACAATCGCCCAGAAAATAAAAAAAACAATGGCTCTGAGTATAGAGACACTAAAACGATTTTTTTTGTTTCAAAAATGATATTATTGTGCAAAAAAGTATATATATTAGGTATCGCCGCGTCCGTAAGAAACCTGCTGTATAAAAATATCACATAATATAACCTGCCAAATGAACATTGTAAATAACAAAAAAAAACTGTGCCAAAACTGCTATTTTTTGTTACCTTGCCTCACAAAAAGTGTAATATAGAGCAACCAAAAATCTTATGTACCCTAAAATAGTACCAACAAAACTGCCACCTTATCCTGTAGTTTCCAAAATAGGGTCACTTTTTTAGAGTTTCTACTCTAGGGGTGCATCAGGGGGTCTTCAAATGTGACATAGTGTCAAAAAACCAGGCCAGCAAAATCTGCCTTCCAAAAACCACATGGCGTTCCTTTCCTTCTGCGCCCTGCTGTGTGCCCGCACAGCAGTTTACGACCACATATGGTGTGTTTATGTAAACTACAGAATCGGGGCAATAAATATTTTGTGATGAGCAGCAGGGGCAATATTCGAATTCGCGATATTTCGCAAATATTTTGGAGAATATTCGTCATGTATTATTCGCGTAATGCGCGTGAAATACCGGCATGGGTCACTGGTATAAGTTTGCTAAGACTGCAGAAAATGGCTGGCATGGCAGAACATTAGAATAGCTTTATTTGCAGATATAGTGCTCCAATATATTTGCGCTTGCAAATTTTCGGCAATTAATGATCATATTTTTTCGCAATACGTGCAACTTGTGACATTACAACACTATGTCTGTAGCATGTACGCGTGTGTGTGTGGACAGCAGAACCTATCAGCTACACAATTAAAAAATTATTTTTTTTTAAATAGTCTTTATTATTTTTACTAAAATTCTTACAAAATCTTCAACAATTAATTGATTTTGTTTTACATTCTTAAACAGTATATATACAGTTTACATATTTCTCCCCACGCACCCTTTACCCGCTGCCTGCTCCCCCCCCCCCCCCCCCCCTGGAAAAAAAAATATTTATACAGTACAGACCAAAAGTTTGGACACACCTTCTCATTCAAAGAGTTTTCTTTATTTTCATGACTATGAAAATTGTAGATTCACACTGAAGGCATCAAAACTATGAATTAACACGTGGAATTATATACATAAAAAAAGTGTGAAACAACTGAAAATATGTCATATTCTAGGTTCTTCAAAGTAGCCACCTTTTGCGTTGATTACTGCTTTGCACACTCTTGGCATTTTCTTGATGAGCTTCAAGAGGTAGTCACCTGAAATGGTTTTCACTTCACAGGTGTGCCCTGTCAGGTTTAATAAGTGGGATTTCTTGCATTATGAATGGGGTTGGGACCATCAGTTGCGTTGTGGAGAAGTCAGGTGGATACACAGCTGATAGTCCTACTGAATAGACTGTTAGCTGCTTTTTTTCTTGCCATAATACAAATTCTAAGTAAAGAAAAATGAGCGGCCATCATTACTTTAAGAAATGAAGGTCAGTCAGTTCAAAAAATTGGGAAAACTTTGAAAGTGTCCTCAAGTGCAGTCACAAAAACCATCAAGCGCTACAAAGAAACTGGCTCACATGCGGACCGCCCCAGGAAAGGAAGACCAAGAGTCACCTCTGCTGCGGAGGATAAGTTCATCCGAGTCACCAGCCTCAGATATTGCAGGTTAACAGCAGCTCAGATTAGAGACCAGGTCAATGCCACACAGAGTTCTAGCAGCAGACACATCTCTAGAACAACTGTTAAGATGAGATTGTGGGAATCAGGCCTTCGTGGTAGAATATCTGCTAGGAAACCACTGCTAAGGACAGGCAACAAGCAGAAGAGACTTGCTTGGGCTAAAGAACACAAGGAATGGACATTAGACCAGTGGAAATCTGTGCTTTGGTCTGATGAGTCCAAATTTGAGATCTTTGGTTCCAACCACCGTGTCTTTGTGCAACGCCGGAAAAGGTGAACGGATGGACTCTACATGCCTGGTTCCCACCGTGAAGCATGGAGGAGGAGGTGTGATGGTGTGGGGGTGCTTTGCTGGTGACACTGTTGGGGATTTATTCAAAATTGAAGGCATACTGAACCAGCATGGCTACCACAGCATCTTGCAGCGGCATGCTATTCCATCCGGTTTGCGTTTAGTTGGACCATCATTTATTTTTCAACAGGACAATGACCCCAAACACACCTCCAGGCAGTGTAAGGGCTATTTGACCATGAAGGAGAGTGATGGGGTGCTGCGCCAGATGACCTGGCCTCCACAGTCACCGGACCTGAACCCAATGGAGATGGTTTGGGGTGAGCTGGACCGCAGAGTGAAGGCAAAAGGGCCAACAAGTGCTAAGCATCTCTGGGAACTCCTTCAAGACTGTTGGAAGGCCATTTCAGGTGACTACCTCTTGAAGCTCATCAAGAGAATGCCAAGAGTGTGCAAAGCAGTAATCAAAGCAAAAGGGGGCTACTTTGAAGAACCTAGACATATTTTCAGTTGTTTCACACTTTTTTGTTATGTATATAATTCCACATGTGTTAATTCATAGTTTTCATGCCTTCAGTGTGAATCTACAATTTTCATAGTCATGAAAATAAAGAAAACTCTTTGAATAAGAAGGTGTGTCCAAACTTTTGGTCTGTACTGTATATCATTTTCCCTTCCTTTCTCCCTCTCCCCCGGGCCTCCACTCTTAATAACCACCGTCCCCAATAGCAGCCACTAATTTTAACCATTTCTGCCACAATCTAGCAAATCTGTGTTGTTTCTTAATAGTTACCAAGTGAAATTCCTCTCTGGCAAGCGAGACTCTAGTGAGGTTCTCCCATTCCTTAACCGTGGGGGCAGAACTATCTCCCCAATGTCCTATTATACACTTCCTAGCCTGAAATAAAAGTTTAGATGCTATATCTCGATGTTTAGGGGTATCTATTTTATCTATCACCCCCAAAATACATGTTTCAAAATGCCTAGGGGCTTTTAAACAAATGATATTTCTCTATTCTTTCATTAACCTTTTCCCAAAACTCTTGGATCTTTATGCATGTCCAAAGTATATGAACATCGTCCACTCCTACCTCCCCACATTTTTGACAACTAAATTCTTTGGATTTATAGCATTTCATTAAAATCTTAGGGGAGTAGTATAGACGATATAGTTTATTAAATTGAGTAATTCTATGGGATAAATTATTTGAAACCCTATTTTTTGCCTGTATAGCCAGTTCCCAAAATTCTTCCCGTTGGGAATTTAAAACATCTTGCCATTTATGCATTAGGCTATTAACTGCTCTTTTCTTAGCCTTTTGATGTAACAAACATTCATATATTTTAGAAACCAATTTCCCCCCCCTGCTGTTAGTTTGGAGATATTGGCTAAAGGTTGCGGAAGGGTAGCAATTTGTGTTCTTTTTCCTAACATTGCTCGCAGAGCTTGTTTCAGTTGTAAATAGAAAAGCCTCAAATCTTTATTACCCATTCCATACTCATTTTTTAAGATCTTCATATGGAATTATATCCCCCTCTTTCCATACCTGGCCCAATTAGAAAATTCCATATTTCCACCAAATTTTCTGTTCAATTGACTTTAGTTCTCAATGGTGAGTGTTATCCCACAATACGGTGTCAGCATGAAATCCACTCTGGGGCCACAGTTATCTTGCTTCCTTCCAAGCTTTAGCCAACAGCTCAAATAACGGTATTTTACTGGATTGCCAGCTTCAACCAGTTGGAAAATACTACAGTTATCCAACCTTTGGTAATCCCTGTTATCATGGTCTTATATCTTTGCGAATTACTCCATGTTATCATGTTTTTGATATGGCCAGAAATAAAATAGAGTTCCAAATCTGGAACTGATAATCCGCCCTCCTTCTCGTGGATGCACAGTATTTGTGCTCTTAAGGGTCCATTCACACGTCCTGTTTTTTTTCATCCTGAAAAACGGTCCGTTTTTTGCGGATCCGTTGTTCCTGAAAATGTTTCCGTATGTCATCCGTATGTCATCCGTTTTTTGCGGATCCGCAAAAAACGGGAGCATGTATACATTTCAATAATCAAATAAAGTTGTTTGGATTTCTTTGAAAAAAAATTGAAAAAAAAAAAAAAATTTGTTATGTGTTTCCAGGAACGGAATCCGCAAAAAACGGATGGCATACGGAATGACATCCGAATGTCATCCGTTTTTTGCGGATCCATTGACTTTGTATTGTACCAGGATCCGATTTTTCAGGACAAGAATAGGACATGTTTTATATTTAAACGGACATGCGGAACGGAACAACGGAAACGGACAGCACACATTGTGCTGTCCGATTTTTTCCAGGACCCATTGAAAATGAATGGGTCCAGATCTGGTCCTGATCTGTTCCTGAAAAAACGGAACAGATCAGGAAAGAAAAAACGGACGTGTGAATGGACCCTAATCCTTAGTTTTTTGCCTCGCCATATCAAATCCGTTACAAGACTAGCTATTATTTTAAAGATTCTTTTGGGGATTATTGCCGGTGCATTCCAAAAAATATAGTTTAGGGAGGGTAATAGACACATTTTCACCAATGAAATACGACCTGCCATCAAGACATATAGTCTTTTCCATACATCTATTTTCTTCCCATTTCCCTTTATTTTAGGGACCACATTCAACTGAACGTAATCATTAAGGTTTGGGGTTATTTGAATTCCTAGATATTTAACAGGTTCATTAATCCTCTTAATTTCCAGTGATCCCGGTATTAAATCATTCAGAGGGTCAATCAGGACACAGGCCGATTTAGACCAGTTTATATTGAGTCCAGCATATTTACTATAATAGTCAAATACCTGGAAATTCTTAGTAAGTGATCCATGAGACCCCACAAACAACATAATGTCGTCTGCGTATAAAGCAATTTTTTGTTCATGGTCACCGAATATCAGCTACACTATAGATCAATCTAACCTACACTGACTATCTCCCCCCTAACTATCTGAATTATATATATGTTAACTGTCTAATGTTATAACACAGAGCACAGCAATGACATGGCTGTCGCTTTCATAACTGCAATAAACTTTAGAAAATGGCTGCTGAGGAGGTTCTTATATAGTAAGGGGTAGGCAACTTTTCTATTGGTTGCTAGGGATGTTGCCCAAGCTGTGACAAAGCCTTCTCATTGGCCCACAAGCTAGAAGAAGGGAGGGATGATCACCTGATGTGTACTGTGTTAATAATAAAACAAAACCAAAAAACAATATTCGTCATTATAAATATGTAGCACTATATTCTAAATATTCGCAAATTCTCAAAATGCCGCTATTAGCGATAAAAATTCTCTTTTTAAATATTTGCGCTCAACACTATAAATATTGAGTTTTGTTTGGCTCTTAACCTTTGCTTTGTTACTGGAAAAATGGATTAAAATGGAAAATTTGCCCAAAAAGTTAAATTCTGAAATCTCATCAGAATTTTTCATTAATTCCTGTGGAACATCTAAAGGGTTAACAAAGTTTGTAAAAATCAGCTTGGAATGCCTTTAGGGGTGTAGTTTCTTAAATGGGGTCACTTTTTTGGAGTTTCTACTCTAGGGGTGCATCAGGGGGGGCTTCGAATGGGACATGGTGTCAAAAAAAAATAGTCTAGCAAAATCTGCCTTCCAAAAACCATATGGCATTCCTTTCCTTCTGCGCCCTGCCGTGTGGCCATACAGCAGTTTACAACCAAATATGGGGTGTTTCTGTAAACTAGCGAATCAGGGCAATAAATATTGAGTTTTTTTTACTGTTAACCCTTGCTTTGTTAGCAGAAAAAATTGATTAAAATAGAAAATCTGCCAAAAAAGTGAAATTCTGGAATTTCATCTCCATTTTCCATTAATTCTTGTGGAACACCTAAAGGGTTAACAATGTTTGTAAAATCAGTTTTGAATACCTTGAGGGGTGTCGTTTCTAAAATGGGGCAATTTGTGGGTGGTTTCTATTATGCAAGCCTCACAAAGTGACTTCGGACCTGAGATGGTCCTTAAAAAGTAGGTTTTGGAAATTTCAAGATTTGTTTCTAAACTTCTAAGCCTTCTAATGTCCCCAAAAAATAAAATGCCATTCACAAAATGATCCAAACATGAAGTAGACATATGGGGAATGTAAAGTAATAACTATTTTTGGAGATATTACTATCTATTATAAAAATAGAGAAATTGAAATTTGCTAATTTTTCCAAATTTTGGGTAAATTTGGTATTTTATCGCTGTCATGAAGTACAATATGTGACGAGAAAACTCAGAATTGCCTGGATAAGTAAAAGCGTTTTAAAGTTATTACCACATAAAGTGACACATGTCAGATTTGCAAAAAATTGCTCTGTCGGGAAGGGGGAAATGGCCCGGATGTTAAGTGGTTAATGGTAGACACTCAGATTGGGTCACTATCACTAGTGGAGTATTGGGCCATATTCTCTAATATATTGATTAATGATCTTGTAGAAGGCTTGCACGGTAAAATATTAATTTTTGCAGATGACACTAAACTGCTACAGAGAGATCTGCATAGATTGGAGGCTTGGGCAGAGAAGTGGAAGATGAGGTTTAACATTGATAAATGTAAGGTTATGCACATAGGAAGGAATAATGCAAGTCACCAGTACATACTAAATGGTAAAACACTGGGTAACACTGACATGGAAAAGGACCTACCTCTAGCTCACTATATATAGTTCCCCCACCTCACGCCTACCCAGCTTCCATTATGATCACATCTAGTGATTTCTACATGCAAATAGCTACTTGTCATTTTCAGCTATAACCCTCTTACCAAATTATTATATTTATATCATTATTTTTTAATACATCCAAATTATCCCTACAGCTTGGACCATCCATATGTGAGAAGCTACGCTACATTTTGATTTGATTTCTATACCATAAACTATTGTGATATTCGATACCACACGAAAGAAAACTAAGACGCCAAAAAAGCTGCATGCATTCCGCATTTTATGGAACATCCGGCCCATAGTAGAACAGTCCTATCCTACTTGTTGGGGGGGACAAGGTGAAAAAAAAAAAAGGCAAATCGTGTTTTTTTTTCTGTTAGAGATTTTTTTTAATATTCTTATAGTTCAGACTTTTTCGGTAATATGTAATGTTTATTTTTTATTGTTTATATATTTTTTTATATGTAAAAGTGGGAAAGGGGGTGATTTTTTTTACTTTTTTTTATTTAATAACCATTAGCCAGCTTAGGGGGGCTAGAACCCTTATCCTATTCACCCTAATGGAGATCTATTAGGGTGTATAGGGTTTTACACTGTTCCTGCTGCCCTGGGATTTGTGCAAACAGCAGCAGGGAGTTTACCATGGCAGACAGGGCTTCAGTAGCGTCCTGGCTGCCATGGTAACCAATCGGAGCCCCACTATTTCCCTCCTCGGTTCTCTGATTGGATGCTGCCACTGCCACCAATGAAATTACTAAGGAGTAGGGGGGGGGGCTGTGGCCACTGCACCACCAATGAATATAATTAACCCCTTAATACAAATGTAGGCGGCAGGTGCTCTTCTGGTAAGATGTCGTTTGAACACCAGGAGGCAGCAGCCACACTAGCATTGATGCCTCATCCCACCACTGTCTAGTGTAGACATCCATCAGCCAGCCCCCTGCTCACTGGCCTATCTGGAGTTTGTCAGAACTATCAGATGGCCAGTGCATCCTGCTTTCAGAGGGAAGAAGCATTGGGCATTTCTGAGATATACCTGCATGTGTATGAGGGGACCAGGAGAGATGTCTACTGAACAAGTGCATGGCCTGCTTAAATTATCAGTAGAACAGCTGCTAAGCTTCTTCCATCAAATAGGTATTCTACTTAGATGACCTACAGTCAGTCCTAGAAGCCTACCAACCCAATCCTCGGAACCTGTGCCTAATAAAAAAAAAAATGAATAAAAAGCACTTGCCTGTCCTTAGTCCCAAAGCTTTGGTGCTGTGGCCCTATTCGTGCCTGCTCTGTGTCCCCACTGGACCTGAAGTGGTCCCGTGACCACTGTGGCCAATCACTTGCCTCAGTAGTCATGTGCTAGAATCGAAATAGTTCTGTATTTCTTGCTTCTGCTCTCTCATGTTGGATTGCACCCCAAATGTCCCCTAAAGAAGGCTGTGTCAGCTGAAAGTAAGATTCTCTATGCCAGTCTATGAAACTCACATTGAGACTTTCAGACTGGCATAGAAGGCTTATTTCTTGGTGACACAGCAGATGCTTTATCACTCCCTTATCAATGTTACAAAGAGGTGATTTAGGCTTCAGATAGTGGTGGGGCGTTTGCCCCCTGGGTGCAGGAAACCTAGCTATGCCTCTGAAGGCCCCTATGGGCTGTATGTAGACCAGCGAAAAGTAGAGTCTGTCTGCAGTATTTCTCAAGGCTTGCAGCCATGGCCATCTTGAGAGTAACTCTCCCCAGGTTCAATGGCTGGAAAGCCTGGACTGGAATTTGATCCAGCCTCACCATGTAGTGGTATAATCAGTTGCAACATCTGGTATGGCATCATCTTTAATTCTATGTCCAGAGAGACCTCAGAGAGCCACTCTTCTAAAGGTTGAATGTCTTATTTAGGGGGACTTTCACACTAGCGTTTTTCTTTTCCGGTATTGAGTTCCGTCCTAGGGGCTCAATACCAGAAAAAAACTAATCAGTATTATCCTAATGCATTCTTAATGGAGAGCAATCTATTCAGGATGCATCAGTTCAGTCACTGTACGGCTTTTGCTTTTACCGCATGCTGCGGTATTTTCTCCATCCAAAATTCGGGAACGCATTGAAAATGCATTAATGCAAGTGTTCCGGAAAAACTGATCTTTAAAACTGTGAAAAAGATGAATACTGGATCTGTTTTTTTTGGATGACAATCTGAGAGACGGATCCGGTATTGCAGTACATTCAGTACATTTGTGAGACGGATCCGGATCCGACGGAACTGCCTGCCTGAATCCAGCGACGCTAGTGTGAAAGTACCCTTAGCCGCCAATCATTTGAAAAAGTAGCATGAACCAATCATACCATACAGACATAGTTTCGGCTGAAAATGTGATATACCAGGTAGGAACATTCTAGCCGTTGTCGAGCAAAAGTACATGTATAAAGCATGGTTGGCTGAATCATTTAGCTAGCTTTAGGTTGCTTTCACACATAGCTTTTTGCTGGTGGTTTTCTGAACATTTGCATTTTAGTGCCCTTTTTTGCTGGAAAAACATCAGCTCCAGAGATTGGGTCTATGGCAAATATGAAATGCAGGAGAGACGAGCATTTTTGCTGCTGCCATTTTTGATAATTGGTAGCCATTTTATTGTCTCTGGCTTCTTTTTAAAAAGAATGCTGCATGCTGTAGCTCTTGACTCTTCAGGCGTTTTGACATCTCTAGGAAGAACGGCATAAAAAAACACTAGTGTGCAAACACACTGTTGGCAAAGACCTACTCAGAAAATGTGGGTGGGGGAGGGGGGGGGATGCAGGTAATATTTTAAAAAATACAAGCAGCTATTTTAGTGTTTCTTTAGTTGTGAAAAATGTCAGTTCCAAGTTCATTTGTGTTAGAACCCTTCGAGTAGTGGGGCTTGATGCTTCCAATTTTTAGTTGCCTAGAAAGGATGATGCTTATACCTAGGGACGAATCATAAAAACAACTGCATTTAATATACCAGAATATTTAATGATGTAGAATTTTACCACATTTTACAAGTCTTCTTCATATCAAGGTACTAGTGCCCACAAGAAACAAAGCTGAAAGCCATTTTGAATGTGTATACTCTACAACTTACCTTTCTAAAACTGCACAATGTAGCACTTGCCCAGCAAGGGGTTGTCCAAAGATATATATATTTTTAAATATGGCTCATTACAGGCTTTTATAGCACTCTGTTTCCCCAATCTCATGCCATCAACTTCCATAAACTGTGACCTTCTAGTCTCACGAGGAGATCTCCGACATCTGGATTTCCTCTAAATTCCCTTTTTTGGCCTTAAATATACTGTACTCAGGAATTGTTGAAAGCACTATAAAACTAGATGTATGCTTTATATGTTACAGATTATTAGGGGCCCTTGCTTGTACTTTAGAAGAACAGTATAAATGAAGGAAAGAGGGTTTGGATCACTGGACATATAATACACAATCCCCACAGAATTTTTCAATTCTTCTTTAATATCATTCCTGACCTTTCCTTTCTAAATAACACAGTTGTATGACAAAGACCAGTCACACCTGCTGCAGGAAATGAACTGTATCGGTCAGAAAACCAAAGGGGAAAAAATCTGCACTGGGCTTTATCTGTGTCCAACACGCCCCATCTAATACCAGTTTAAATATCACAAAGATCCCAGCTGCTCTGTCCTCATCTATTCTCATACAAGACAAATGTTACATCTCTGGTGGCATTATTGCTTTTTTTTTTTAAGCAAGATTGCTAGAACCACTGTTAATTCACTAAAAGCCTGGTAGTGGGAACATTTAGTAAGGTAGCTGTAATGAAGAACCAAAAAATTAGGACAAACAGGATTTATTTTTTTATTACTGCACATAAAAGGACAAGTATTTCTTTAATGGATACCAAACACAATGCAAAAGCCCAAAGCTATGATATGAGAAAGTGGCGTACTGTATGTTTTTGACTAGAAGACTTACCATCTTGGATAGGTCATCAGTATCAGATCTGTGGGAGTATGACACTCTGCCTGGTATTCAATGAATTTGGCCCCTTTAAATATCTGATTCATATTGTTGAACTTTCCTAAAGATAGGTCATTAATATTGAAGACCTGGAAAACCATTTTAGTGCCTTCATCGCTGGTGGACTAGGGTAGTGAAAAGCTTAAAGGGGTTTTGCTACCGTTGGCAAACCCTCTCTCCTAGGCATACCTGTAAAGGTTAGAATACTTGCCTCGTCCCTGGCGCTGGGTCCTGGCTCCTTCCTTCAGGTTTCCCGCTGTCAACATCTGCTTTGACACTGCTGCAGCCAATAACTGGCCATAGTAGTGGCCTGCTCCCCTTGTGTCATCACTGCAGCCAAAGTGGATGTTGACAGCTGGGGACATGAGAGAGACAATTGAGTCTGGGGAACAAAAAAGGCAGGATCCAGTCATGGGGAGCAGGTAAGTATACTTCCCTTTGAAAGTGTAGGTCTGCCCAATTTGGGGGGGGGGGGGTGCCAATTTCTTTAATGTAAGCTTCCTTGGTCATCTAAGGTGGTGGAAGAGGTTGTTCCAAGATCCCTAGAGTCTAGGGTAGAAGTGAAAATATCCCTAGTGGTCTAGAATAGTAAAGGGGGTTAGTGTCAACTTTCCTTTGGTCTAGAGTAGTGAAGAGGTTAATTACAATTTTCCTTGTGGTCTACAGAAGCGAAGGGGATAATGCTAACATTTTAGTGATCTAGGATGCTGAAGGATTCCTTGCTAACATCTCCCAAAAAACACACTTACAGTCCTGCTCATCATTATTGGCACCCATGGAGTTTAAAGGGGTTCTCCGGGAATTAAGAAAATGAAAATACATTATAACTACATTATAAGGATCTTTAGAGATTACTATTCCAAATTATATAATCTTAACCTCTTCAGGACATAGGGCGTACAGGTACACCCTTATGTCCTGGTACTTAAGGACACAGGGCGTACCTGTACGCCCTGTGTGTTTCCGATCACCGCCGCAGCAGCGGATTGGAAGCCGGTGCCTGCTCAAATCATTGAGCAGGCACTTCGGCTAAATGCCCTGCGGTTTGCGGCAATTCAATGTTGCGGTGGTGGCATGTGGTGGTGCCATCGGTCCCCATGCGGCTGTGGGGGGGACCCGATGGCAGGGAAGGCAGCGCGATGTCTAAGGAAGGAATCGCGCTGCCTTCCGGTGACGAGCCTGTGCGATCTAGCCCCCTGGATCTCACAGGCTCGGAATCTGTATGAGTAATACACAGTTTTACTGATACAGCCAAAGCATTCCAATACAGAAGTATTGGAATGCATTGCAAAGGATTAGACCCCCAAAAGTTCAAGTCCCAAAGTTTCAAGTAAAAATAAGCAAAAATGTCATTTTCCCCAAATAAAGTAAAAAACAAATTGGTAAAAAATAGGGGGGGGGGGGAGTATACAATTAGGCATCGCCGCGTTCGTATCGATCGGCTCTATAAACATATCACATGACCTAACCCCTCAGATGAACACCGTAAAAAATAAAAACTGTGCTAAAGAAATCATTTTTTTGTCACCTTACATCACAAAAAGTACAACAGCAAGCGATCAAAAAGGAGTTTGCCCACCAAAATAGTGCCAATCTAACCGTCACCTCATTCTGCAAAAAATGAGCCCCTACCTGAGACAATCAGCCCAAAAAATAAAACTATGACTCATAATATGCAGACACTAAAACATCATTTTTTTGTTTCAAAAATGATTATTATTGTGTAAAACTTACATAAATTTAAAAAAAGTATACATATTAGGTATCGCCGTGTCCGTATCGACCGGCTCTATAAATATATCACATGACCTAACCCCTCAAGATGAACACCGTAAAAAATTTAAAATAAAGACTGTGCTAAATAAACCATTTTTTGTCATCTTAAGTCACAAAACCCTAAAACATGATTTTTTTTGCTTCAAAAAAGAAATTGTGTAAAACTTACATAAATAAAAAAAATGTATACATATTAGGAATCGCCGCATCCGTGACAACCTGGTCTATAAAAATACCACATGATCTAACCTGTCAGATGAATGTTGTAAATAACAAAAAAATAAAAACGGTGCCAAAACAGCTATTTCTTGTTATCTTGCCTCACAAAAAGTGTAATATAGAGCAACCAAAAATCATTGTACCCTAAACTAGTACCAAAAAAACTTCCACCCTATCCCGTAGTTTCTAAAATGGGGTCACTTTTTTGGGGTTTCTACTCTAGGGGTGCATCAGGGGGGCTTCAAATGGGACATGGTGCAAAAAAAAAAAACTGTCCAGCAAAATCTGCCTTCCAAAAACCGTATGGCTTTCTTTTCCTTCTGCGCCCTGCCGTGTGCCCATGCAGCAGTTTACGACCACATATGGGGTGTTTCTGTAAACTATAGAATCAGGGCCATAAATAATGAGTTTTATTTGGCTGTTAACCCTTGGTTTGTAAAAGTAAAAATAATATTAAAATGAAAAATCTGCCAAAAAGTGAAATTTTCAAATTGTATCTCTATTTTCCATTAATTCTTGTGGAACACCTAAAGGGTTAACAACATTTGTAAAATCAGTTTTGAATACCTTTAGGGGTGTAGTTTCCTAGATGGGGTCACTTTTATGTAGTTTATACTCTAGGGGTGCATCAGGGGGGCTTTAAATGGGACATGGTGTCAAAAAAAACAGTCCAGCAAAACCAGCCTTCAAGAAACCATATGGCATTGCTTTCCTTCTGCGCCCTACCATGTGCCCGTACAGCGGTTTACCACCACATATGGGGTGTGTTTGTAAACTACAGAATCAGGGCCATAAATATCATAAATATTGAGTCTGGTTTGGCTGTTAACCCTTGCTTTGTAACTGAAAAAAAAATATTAAAATGGAAAATCTGCCAAAAAAGTGAAATTTTGAAATTATATCTCTATTTTCCATTAATTCTTGTGGAACACCTAAAGGGTTAACAAAGTTTGTAAAATCAGTTTTGAATACCTTGAGGGGTGTAGTTTCTAGAATGGGGTCATTTTTAGGTGGTTTCTATTATATAAGCCTCACAAAGTGACTTCAGACCTGAACTGGTCCCTAAAAATTGTTTTTTTTGAAAATTTCTGAAATATTTCAAGATTTGCTTCCAAACTTCTAAGGGTACTTTCACACTAGCGTTTTTCTTCTGGCGCTGTGTGTTCCGTCAAAACGGATCCGGCTTTTGCATGTTAAACCCGAAAAATAGGAAAAAAAAGTTAAAGTCCATAAATGGCGGATCTGTTTTTTCCAATGCATTTTTCCATTGTGATCGAAAGCCTGATCAGGATTCAAATGTAATCAGTTTTCACACGTTTTTCCGGATCCGGCAGGTAGTTCCGGTGTCGGAATAGAACGCCTGATTCAAACAACGCTAGTGTGAAAGTAGCCTAAGCCTTGTAACATCCCCAAAATATAAAATATCATTCCCAAAATGATGCAAACATGAAGTAGACATAAGGGGAATGTAAAGTAATAACTATGTTTGGAGGTATTACTATGTATTATAGAAGTAGAGAAATTGAAACTTGGAAATTTTTCTAATTTTCGGTAAAATTGGTATTTTTTTTTATAAATAAAAAAGTTTTTTTTTTTTACTTAATTTTACCACTGTCATGAAGTACAATATGTGACGAAAAAACAATCTCAGAACGGCCTGGATAAGTTAAAGCGTTTTTAAGTTATCAGCACTTTAAGTGACATTGGTGAGATTTGCAAAAATGGCCTGGTGAAATAAGGCTGTGTCCCTAAGGGGTTAAAGGCCAATTTTCCGACATGTCACCAACCTCATTAGAGAAGCGGATCGAAAAATATATCTCAGAAACAGCTTTACCCACAATATCCGTGACAGATAAAGACCGACTGGACTCTGACATCACAGAGGGAGATGTTAAGAATGTTATCAAAAACTCTCCTGCCGAGAAATGCCCAGGCCCTGACTGCTTCACAGCGGCCTTTTATAAACAATTCACTGATCTTTTGTCCCCTTTCCTTGCGAGGGTTTTTAATAGCATTGGTCCAGAAACCCTATTCACTAGACAATCTTTAGAAGCTCATATTAGTGTACTACCCAAACCGGGGAAAGATCACTCCCTTCCTTCTAATTTTCGGCCGATCTCATTGATCAATATAGATATCAAATTGTACTCTAAAATACTTGCGGACAGATTAGCCCCTATAATTCCAAACATCGTGCATACCGACTAGGTTGGATTTGTCCATGGAAGCACGAGACAACACGATCAAGACTTTATTCCTTACAGATATAGCAAGAAATAGCGCCTCTCCCCTCTGTCTGCTTACAATTGACGCGGAGAAGGCCTTTGATAGGGTCCATTGGTCTTTTCTTGACCATACTCTATAACAAATTGTCATTGGTCCCAAATTTCTGAATGGTATACGTGCCTTATATTCAGACCCCGCTGCTAAGGTAAGAATTAATGGACTCTTATCGTCATCCATACTAATTCGGAATGGGACTAGGTAGGGTTGTCCCCTCTCTCCACTTTTGTATGTGTTGGTGATGGAACACCTGGCCACTGCCCTTCGTATGAACCCATCCATTCATGGCCTTACAGTTGAGAGTAAACAATACAAGACGGCATTATATGCTGATGATCTTCTACTCTATATCACTCAACCACATATATCCATCCCCTCGATACTAAAAGAATTCAAACAGTTTGGTCAAGTAATTTTAAAGTCAACTACACAAAACCTGAAATTCTCAACGTAACTGTCCCCCACAGCGATTTTGCTAGGCTATTGTCATCCTTCAAATTTAAACATCAACCATCTGCCATTAAATATTTAGGCGTGTATATATACCATCTGCTGAAACTAAACTATTTTCCGTTGCTAGATAGGTTGTTGAAGGACCTTGAGGCTTTTAATAAAAAGGAGCTATCATGGTTTGGGCGAATTAATGCCTTGAAAATGGACAAGCTGCCCAAATTATTATATATATTTCAGGCGGTTCCCCTTTCACCACCATCCTCCTTTTTTAGGAAAGCTAAAACGGCATTCTCCCGTTTCATTTGGGGTCGGGGTAGTCCGCGAATAGGGCATTCCACTTTGGTTAGATCTAAATCTTTTTTGGGGGCGTAGGTCTACCGGATCTAAAATTATACCATACGGCCGCAATACTCACCAGAGTATTAGACTAGCATCACAACGAATGCACAAAACAAGGGGTAGGTTTGGAGCAAACTTTGTGCTTTCTCCCTCTCAAACATATTCCATGGCTCTCACCTGTAGATCGTCCTCGGAGGCTTAGCCATCACCCATTACTGCAGAACACACTCAAAGTATGGGATTCCTTAACCCCTAGGGGGGTGGGTATCAAAAGACTTAGTCCGCTTACCTCTATTTTCCGCAATCCGGCATTTCCTGCTGGAATGGGAAAAGACTAATTCCTAGGCATGAAATACACAGATGACCCTCGCTTTCACCACTTGATGTCAGGGAACACAACACATTCCCATCTCTTTCCTCCATTTCCACTAAATTCTCGGATATACGGATCTCTTGGCTAGAATATGAGCAGATCAAATCCTTTATCTTGTCCAGGGGTGCACAGTGTTCTTTTGGAGCCACACTAACAGAGTTTGAAAAGTTGTTCACGGTTTCCTCTCCTCCGACTCACCTCATATCGCATTTATACCAGATTCTTCTAACAAGCACCCACAGGGACAGACCTAATTTTATTAGTGGCTGGGAATCAGATTTAGGTATTGTCATAGAAGAAACTGATTGTCAAAAAGCATTTCTGTATTCTCATAAGCTTTCAATGGCTTGTGCCGCTCAAGAAAATAATTATACAATTTTATCATGTTGGTACAGATACCCTGTGAGACTTCATAGAATTTACCCTTCAGTATCGGAGCTTTGTTGGCGCTGTTGTAGGGAAAGAGGTACGATGCTTCATGTTTGGTGGGGTTGTGACTTAATTAAACCCTTTTGGGACTCCGTATTTAAAGCCTTTAACAAAATCTCACCAAAACAAGTTGATATTTCTCCTCAAATAGCGCTCCTCCCCATCCTACCGGGCTCTATATCATCCCAAAAAGCGTCCCTGCTAAGATTTTTCGATACGGCCGCTAGAACGGTGATTCCTAGGTACTGGCGCTCGACACATGTTCCCACTATGAGGGATTGGTTCCAAGAAATGCAACAGATAGCTAGGATGGAGGACATCTCTGCTGAAGCTTCTGATTTGTCTACTAAACACTACAAGATCTGGGCCTGTTGGATAAATGCTTTGGAGTCCCCTGACTTCCTCTCTCTGCTAGCAGTATAATGGGATTCAAGTTGTACTGAAAACACCATAGTGTGAGTCTCTCCTTGTAATAGGGATACATGTGTTCTCTGTCCACCTCCCTGTACCTCCCTTTCCTCTCTCCTCACCCTTCTTTCCCTTATATCACTCTCTACTTTTTCTTCTTTTTATTTTTATTTTATTTCTCTTTCTTAGTCCTAGGACCTGATTCCAAACCAAACTGATTGATGGATTTCACCATGATGTGTGAAAACAGATCTTGTCATACGCTTTATTTGTGCACTTTTTACTGTACTTTCTTGGTTCAGAATTATCACATATTGATAAGGAGCGCCTAATGTGTAGGTGGCTCTTTGCTGTATTGTACACTTTAATCTCTGGAAATTAATAAAATATGATTAAACATAATAAATATATTCCCAAATACCTTTCATTATTTATAATGGCTTATGCTGTCTAAGGAGCAATCATCAAGGGAAACAAAATGGCCGCCGTCCTGTTAGTACACACAAAATGTGTCCTAATCACACAGGAGAACAAGTTACTTCACATCACTGAGCTAAGGAGCTGCCCCATGATCCTCTTTGCTCTAGTTGTCAGGGATTATGATCCTGAATACAGCTGATAAGATCTTCAGCTGAATCTCTGTAGGAATGGAGGTCATGAGGAGACATGAAGTACAGACAGGACAGACTGTGGGCTGTGGTAATAGAGACTGCATATAATAGCTGCTGCTCATTATCCACACCCTCCCCTCATGTCTCCTCATGGGCTCCATTCTTACGGAGATTAAGCTGAAGATCTTATCAGCTGTATACTAACAGAGCCGAGAGGAGGATGAGGCAGTTCTTTAGCTCAGTGTAATGAAGTAATTTGTCCTGCTGTGTGATTAGGACAGGTTTTGTGTGTACTAATGGGACGGCGGCCATTTTATATCTCCTAATGATTGCTCCCCAAACAAAACAAGCTATTATAACTAATGAAAGGTATTTGGGAATATATTAATCAAATTAATATTTCTTAATTCCTGGAGAACCCCTTTAAGTACATAATGTGGAATATCTCCTGAAAAAAATACATCAAGTGAAACAGCTTTTTTGTATAGAGCACTCATGTTAAATACAAAAAAAGCAAATGATAAAGAACAATTTAAACAAAAAACAATGGAAGGGAAAAACAGAAAAACCTAAAGCTTGATGTGACACTGGTATTTGCACCCTTTACATTTAATTAGTATGGAAACACATTTTGACTTGCCTGTGGTAAATCACAAATGAGAATCACCTGTGATAAATTGTCAGTGCCCATGTGACATGAATTAGCCAATGAATGATGACTTCAGTGTTTAAAAAAAGCAACATGTTAGGCCCTGTTGCTTTGTCACAACGGTGAAGACAAAGGAGCTGTCTGAGGACATCAGAACTGCTATTATTAGAAAACACAAGACTTCCAAAGGGTATAAGGCCATCTCCAAAAACCTTGGTATCCCAGTTTCAACAGTGCGCAATGTTATTAAGAAGTTTGCTAAGCATGGAACCGTCAAGAACCTCCCTGGACGTGGAGGAAAGAAAAAAATTGACAAGAGATATCTTCAAAGATTGGTGCGAATAGTGAAAAAAAAAACACCATGTCAAACATCCAAAGACCTGAAGGCCAACCTGGAACAGTCTGAGATCATGGTTTCAAACAAGCACCATATGCAGCACACTAAACCAAGCAGAGCTTTATGGGCTAAGGCCAAGGAAGAAACCATTGCTGAAAAGACATAAAAAGGAACGATCTTTGCCAAGGAGTACCTTGACAAACCACAATCCTTCTAAGAAAATGTTCTGTGAACAGATGAAACAAAAATCAAGCTTTTTTTGGCAATGCAAAGCAACAGTTTGTTCACAGGCGGCACAATAAAGCTTATAAGAAAAATAACACCCTACCAACAGTAAAGCATGGTGGAGGATCCATAATTTTGTGGGGTTGCTTTTCCGCGTCTGGTACTGGAGGCCTTGACTATCACAGGAATCATGAAATCTGAGAATTCTCAAGAGATTTTAGAGAAAAATGTCCTACTCAGTGTAAGAAAACTTGGTTTGAGTTGAAGATCATGGGTCCTCCAGCAAGACAAGGACCCAAAGCACACATCCAAAAGTACACAGGAATGGTTGAAAAATAAAAAATTTACTGTTTTTAAAATGGCCAGCAATGAGTCCCGACCTCAATTCCATTAAAAATCTTTGGGGTGAGCTGAACTCTGCCATTGGAAAAAAGAACCCTGCAAACATTTAAGAGCTTGAACAAACTGCAAAGGAAGAATGGGAGAAAATACCAGATGAGAAGTGCAAGAAGCTTATAGATGGCTACAATAAACGTTTAGAGGCTGTCATCAATGCCAAAGAGTGTTCAACCAAGTATTAATTAGTGGTGCCTTTATTGCTGCACATGCTGTTTATTCTGTTTCTTCTTTGAAATTACAACATGTAAGTTGAAAAACAATATTTTATTGTTGTATTACTTTGGACCACCAATTAATCATGAGGATATAACTTTGGTACATTTTCATTTATTTCTGAAGATATTGTACAGTCTATGAAAAAAATGAAGGGTGCCAATAATTGTGAGCAGCACTGTAGATGAGTCTCTATTCACATTTTGAGTATTCAGACTATTATTTAGTTGTTGTTTTTTTGGAGGGGGTGGTTACATAAGCTACATTTTCAATCAGGTGCAATTGTAGGTAATTTGGGGAAACATCTGACATGTTGATGTGGAAAAAGACATCACAATGGATAGGAAAACAGCTGAGAAACTATTGAGAACTGTCAATCCATTCTTCCTTCTCTTCTGTAGTAATTGAAAAAAAATCTATAGCCACTTGTGAACAAGACCTAATTGTTTTGATGCAGCAGTGAAATATGGCAAAAATGATGTGCATCTTTAGGTCAGTTCTACAGTCTTCACACCTCGGTCCACATGGAAAGCAAGATGTGAATTGCACTAATAACCTGTAGGGTTCTATGTGCACGTATGGATGGCATATGGACAGAAAATATGCCAATTTGAATCAAACCTTTTTACTCTGTCCCATTCCTAGTTTTCAATTACAAATACTGATAAATGGTACTGATTGTGGTGTGAAAGTGGCCTACATGATGCTTTCTTGTTTTCAAGGCAGAGGTTGACAACCATCAGGCAGGAAATGCTGTTTTGGAGGAGGTCATTGACCTTCATGGAGAAGAAAGAGGACATCATCTAGTATCTCATCATAGGGTGGGTGGAGGAAGAGCACTATTCAATGAGCACCTGACATCTGGTCCATATGCAATTAGATAATGGCGATTCTCTACTGACGACTGTTCAACATCCTCTGTGGGAAAATAAAAGTGGGCAACACGGTGGCTCAGTGGTTGGAGTTCAATCCCCCACCCCATGATATGTTTTCTTGATATAAAAGCCCAGTATGTGTCGTTGCCCCACAGAAATACATACAGTGAAGACTATGGTACAGTATTTCTGAATAAAATCCATACTGAAAAGGTGTGCCTATTAAATACCACCTGCAATAGACTAACAGATGATATTTAGCAGCTGAGAACCCAATCGTCTATAATAAATCTGAATCACTGGTGTGATCCATCTAATTAAATCAGTTTACCTTAATTAACTTAACAAAACTAAGGTGGTTATTGAAATCCACTTAATTGTAATGTCCAAAATCTGCTATTATGACATTGGAAGTCCATTTACTGTAGTGGAAACATTCTTGACAAATGCATTTCCAGTTAATTAACATTCAATAAATGACTCGTATGCCAATTAAATAGTTGGTGCTTCCTCAGCCCCATCCCCTTTTTTTTTTTTTTTTTTTTTTTTTTTTTTTTTTTGTGGATTGACATGTAATGTCAGTGTAATCTCCTGGGTTCAATTCATTAAAGGCCCACACAATTAGCGGCCGCTAGATTATGTTAATTGTTAACCAGTGTTGTGATATGCGATGGGTAGGGGTATCGCTGCACTCATATGCCTAGTCTTTTATTACAATGATGGGTCCTAGCACATACAATACCTAATATATGCCCCAACCAGGGATTCCTATACTATTCAAAACACATGAATAGAATTGCTCACATAAGCCTGTGATATACACCATAATATGAAACCCACAAACAACTACCAGACCGCTTAAGAATTAATGTCATTTTATTGCATAATTACAAAAAACTATCTCACAAACATGATTAAAAGAACATAGGTGCAGGGAAAAGGCGACATCATCTAAAGGATGAACACAGCGGATACTACGTTCATGAATCTGTCCGTCTATATAAACATGATTAACAATAAAGTGCAAAAAACATATTCCATAATAATCAAATGGACGACAAACTATTACCCATGCTGTGCTCCCTCCAGGATGGCGTTAACCCCGACGCGCATTTCGGCAAACCCCCAGATGAAGGTTCACCGAAAACGTGTGTCGGGGTTGGCGCCACCCTGGAGGGAGCACAGCATGGGTAATAGTTTGTCGTCCATTTGATTATTATGGAATGTTTTTTGCACTTGCACTTTATTGTTAATCATGTTTATATAGACGGACAGATTCATGAACGTAGTATCCGCTATGTTCATCCTCCAGATGATGTCGCCTTTTCCCTGCACCTATGTTCTTTTAATCATGTTTGTGTGAGAGTTTATTGTAATTATGCAATAAAATGACATTAATTCTTAAGCGGTCTGGTAGTTGTTTGTGGGTTTCATCTCATTGTATGTGCTAGGTCCAGAGATCAAGGAAACACTGCCCAAATAAAATCTGCAGAGCCAATACTACACATTTTAGAAGCTTCTTCATATCTTTTACATTATGATTAGGGATGAGCGAATCGATTTCGGATGAAGTATCCAAAGTCGATTCGCACAAAACTTTGTTCCAATACTGTATGGAGCAGGAGCTCCGTACAGTATTATAATGTATGGGCTCTGATGAGCCAAAGCTATTGCTTCGTGAAGTCTCGCGATACTTCGCGTAATAACGTCATTAATTCATTTGTACTGTGAAAAAACAATTTCCTGAACTCGGGTTTGGTTCCAAGTGGTACCTGGGAGACTTTGCAAAGCAATAACTTCGGCTCATCGGAGCCTATACATTCTAATACTGTACAGAGCTCCTGATCCGCACAGTATTGGAACTAAGTTTTATGCAAATCAACTTCGGATGTTTCATCTTAAGTCGATTCGCTCATCCCTAATTACAATAAGAAATGGTATCACTATATCTATCCATCCAAGGAGGTTTCTTCTGAGGAACAGCTGCTCTTGATAAGGTTTAAGATGTCATCTTTACACTTTATCATTTTTCATGTTTTGGCATTTCGAAAAGATAGGTGTCCTTACCCATAATGGTTGCCTGTAGTCTATATCTTCTCCATGTAAGATACTGCAGAAAGGATTAGGTGATGTTAGTCTAGCCCCAATAGACTTGTAGAAAGGATCGGCTCTAGCAGGATGACAGACACAGAGTTTAGGCACATTTACAGGCGCCGAGGAGAAGGCGACTGTCGAGAAGCAGCTGCTCACTCAGTGGAGGTGAAGCGTTATTGCAATTGCTCATCCTCCTACATCTGCATTGTTTCTGGGCAGCAGATCGCTGTTTAGACAGCACGATCTGCTGACCAGAAACAATAATTTAGGTGCCTGCATGAATGACAGGATCACACGATGAACAAGTGTTTCGCTCACTCATTGGGTGAGTGTCGAGAACGAGTGTTCACAGAAACATTCGTTCCCAATATTCTGCCCGTGTAACTTCACCTTTACTAAAAAAAAACGAGATAACACAGAACTACACAGCTCCATCCATTGTGTAGTGGAAGGAACTGGTTACTGCAGCACTGGCTCCATTCACTTCAATAGGAGCAACACTGCAGGAACTAGCTCCATCCACTACATAGTGTACGGAGCTGTGCTAGAGCAGCTGATCGGTGAGGTGTGCAAAACCTGCAGATCAGATATTGATGGCCCATTCTGAGGATAAGCCATCAATAGTAATAATCCTGGACAACCCCTTTGAGATAAAACTGCTCTAAATAGCTTGGCTATACGGTACCTGTCATTCTGGAATGGCAAGTTAGGACTCATGCATATGGCCCTTGTTTTCTACAGAGCCTTCACTGGGCTACCCGGGAAGTGCATCAGCCCTCTGTGCAATGAGTCCTTTCCAATAAATGTTGCATACTATATCTAATGCAATATTTACTTTGGTATTCTCCCCTGCAGTCATTGCTTCTAGTGGGGAACACACATAGTCCGATGACTCCTGTGCAGCTTGGTACTAACGACCTACCTCGGTGCAATGCGTAGGGGGCGGGGAAGGGGGCGTGGTTACCGTGACTTGAAGCAAGGAGGCCGCTACCCCCGTGACTTCAAGCATGACTAGAGAAGCGCGCCGGGAGGGGATTAAAGAAAGTTTTTACAGCTTTTGCTTCATCTGCCTGCAGGAAGAAAATGATCGTTACAAACATGCTGCTGGCTACTCTCAGGTACGGCTGCCGGCTTGGGATGTTTGTTGGAGGTGACAGGTTCCCTTTAAGGTGGCCATACACCTTCAATAGCTGTTGGTCTGCTGCTCGCTATCTCTCTCCCAACTTGACCATACACACACATGCTCAGGTAGACTAACCATGTATATGTTTTCAATCGGGAGGAAGGAGAAAGCCGTTGCCAAACACTTCTGGTGGAGAATTATCTAATGGGAGAACAAAGAGATATGCATTGAAATTCAACTTGCCCAATGGTTTTCTCTGTCAGGAGCTCCACATACACATTGGATTGTTGTCCCCTCACACCGAAACCAATCAGTTTGGCCAGCAATGCTCTTATGTGTACAGGAGCCTTTATAGTGCCAGATCTTGATCTTTTGGGGTCCCCCTGGAAGACAGATGCAAAAACATAAGGAATTTAAACTGAGTTATTCACCAGTCTGTGATTTATCTAATGCTAAGGACAAGCTGGCCAGTGGTGCAGCCAATTAGCTATTGGATAAAGGAGATTTTGGCAAGGCTGTATGAATAAAAGTGGAGGTCTGTGGAGGGGAGACTCTTTCACTGTGTACCCTTGAATTATCCTGGGTGAGACATGCTTTCCAATTGTCTGCAGATAAGTATGATTAGCAATTCTGTAATGTAACATTAAGCAGCTAGTAAACCAAATTTAGCTGAAGCTGGCTGTGGTTCAGACCGGCTAATTGAATTAGCTATTGTTGCATTACCGATAAGGGCACTTTGGGGAGAGAAAAAGAAGCACAGGCTTCGTAACACAGACGAAACCATGAAATGGGATCAACAGGAAATGTGCAAATAAAGCGCAGGAATTCTCAGACCCCCTCATGCAATCTTAAGGGGGGACAGCAAGTCGGAGCTCATATTGAGTGGATTCATTCTATTACACACACATTTACCCACTCGCCCATA
Source organism: Bufo gargarizans (assembly GCF_014858855.1). Classification (NCBI taxonomy): domain Eukaryota; kingdom Metazoa; phylum Chordata; class Amphibia; order Anura; family Bufonidae; genus Bufo; species Bufo gargarizans. The sequence goes on from NC_058086.1 coordinate 147,939,346, forward strand.
GTAAAGTGTTGTCCCAGGCGGAGACATTTCGGCAACATTCTATTAAACACTCACACAACTGGTTCACACACAGATGCAGCTACAAACCCTGCCTGCTGTAATAATCACATATCGATGAAACAGCAGAAAGCAGCCCACGGTCCATTCTCATGGAACCACCTGCAATATTCTGTTATCCATCTGAATTCTTTTACTAAACACTGTCATTCTTTACTGGTCAAATACAGATTAACGTAACACATGCAAAAGAATACAATCATGCATTGTTTAAAGCCTTGAATTTCACTTTTATGCTGGCAACAAACCCCCTAGTTTTCAAATGATATAATCTGACACCCAATACAGAAACCATAAAAAAAGTGATCACACCAATATGTGCAGAAGTAGGTGGTACCACGTATTATACATCATGTGCGATGCCAGAGGTTGCCCATACACTTTAGATTAAGATAACCAAACCCACCAATTTCATCAGAGCCAGGTGTTTATCTAATGTCGATGGGGGCGTCCCGACTCTTCCCCAAAAGGTGAACTTGGGGGAAAGAATTATTGGGCTTGTAGTACTTTACATGGGAGATAAACCACGGCCAGAGGTGTCCAACAGTGGCTTACACACTTCTCCCCGTTTAGAACACATGCATACTCGCCACCATGAATGTACATGCGTATGGGGGATTGGAAGGAATGGCTGACGCCCTGAATAAGCATTCAGTCAACAGCTATTTAAGATGTTACCTTAAAGGGTTATGACAGCTTTTATATACATTTTCAATTTGGCCAGTAGAGCGCTGATGCTAAAGTAAAAAAAGTCACTCACCTGCTCCCCGCCATTATGTTCCAGCATACAAGGGTCCGCAGCCTGTAAGCGGCACGTCACTGCTGGGTAACATGCGATTTGGGCACACATCACTGGTGAGGACAGTGATTGGCTGCAGAGGAGCACATGACTCCATCTAGATATGTACAGGCCAAGAAATGGGAGGAGCAGGATCGGCGGGGAATTTTTCAGTTCATGATCAGTACACTACTGGCCAAACTGTACCAGAAGGATCTAGACCAGCGGGGACTTTTTCACATCATCAGAGTTCTACTAGCCAAATTAAAACTTCACATAAAAGCTGGTGGTAACCCTTTAAGGCATTGTTCCAGCTGTTCAACCCTTCTTAAAAGACAAGCCTCCCCAACAATCATCTGGTCAACATGAATATGATTTCTCAAACCTCTGCTGATGTATAATTATGAGGTCTGTATACAAGCAGGAGCCCCTTATCTCATGTCCACTTGGAACTATAGAATATTTGCACAAAGATCCCACTTATAAAATGTATGATCCAAGCTATTTGAAGGGGAGTTCTACCTCCCTCTTTACCCCCACCTCTTTCTCAGAACCTCATAAGCTTGGCCGTCTCCTAATTCAAGTGGGTTCTGGTAATCCTCAAGTGACCAAGAGATACCATAATTATTGGTCCCCTGAAATGTCTGTAACTAAGCACTGGACCAGAAGCTCCACTAAAATCAGGAATGGGATGCCAATTCCTTGATATCTTAGGGGTTGTAGCTACAGGACCCCTAATGATCTGACTTCCATGACATGCCTAATTGCTATTGCCATGATCCTGCAGTGATCTAAAATAAGCTCGCGAGATTGCCTCTATTAAATTTTTACAAATCCTCTTTAAATATGACTACATAAATAAGCAGCACAAAACTTGTCCGTAAGATCCGAGAACAATCTTTATTCCACACTTAATTCTCCCAAGACAAAGGGAATATAGAATAACATTATCGTAATCTCCTCTCCATATGGACAGAATTAATGAAACTCTTTAACAAATGGCCCCAAAGCTGCCGCTTTTGTTTCGGGAACACTGGTTTTCTAATGCAGACTTTCTTGTCTGGAACAATCATTGGGAAATGTCACTTTATATATGTTAGAAAGATTAAACAGGTCAGCCGAGGATGGAAACTGTCTGCGTACAGATGCAGGATATTATTTTGACACTGAGACTCATGCTTGTACATTGTTAGATTGCAATAATTACAAAATTAAGAATAAATGAACCTAAAATGTTTTTTTAATTTGCTTTGATACTTTACTGCACTCTCACAAGGCAACGCCTAGTTATCGAGATTGCGAAAAGACAGAGTTTTGTACTTCATGTCCAATGTACAGACCCCAATGATATATCTTCCCATTTAACCTAAAAGTGGCACAAATCCTTCCAGATTCCATGTATGGTAATTAGCAATAGATACATATCACTACAGGAACCAGTTGTTGTAAGGACGATAACTAGTTCTTTCTTCTAATCATGTATATCTTGGGATCATTCCATTACTGCATCACTTGGCAATGCGATCTACAGTGTAAAAATCACTGCTACGCTGATAAGATAGTGTACATATCTAGTGGTTCAGTATAGATTTTCTCAGTGGCACTACATTCCCATGTGAAAAAAATCCCTTCCAGATATCTGAGATATGGGGACTTTATTCTGTGAGCTTTATTCAGATTAGAGATGAACAAACCTTTAAGATTCAGCTCTCAACAATGTACAGTATATATGCGCTGTCGAGGAGGTACTCTTTCTTATTGTGGAGAGCGCCTTGCAAGTGGAGTACATGTGAGCAGTATTGTAGGCCAGGGAATACCCCTCTGGGTTTCTGGGAAAGATATATAAATTAGCTTTCCTAAGCCTATCTGATGCCAGGAGATGTTAGACATGATAATTTGCATATGCTTTTTCCCAGAAATCAAAAGGAGCATTGTCTAGTCTACAACAGTCATCATGTATATTAACTGGTATCCATATTAGAAATAGTACCCACCCAGAGGTCCCACCAAGTCCCTGGAACAAGAAAAGCTGTTTCTACCTGTCTCCTTCTGATAAAGGGCTTTTGTCCTGAAAGAGCTAGTTGTAGATGTGAGGCTGTTTGGCTATTTTCTTAGCTTTGCTACATATTTAAATTTACATATATTCTTACTAGAAACCAAGAGTTGTGTCACCTGGCATATTTGCATGCACATTTTTTGGTCTCCCTAATGATAAAGAGAACCCCCAAAGAGTACTCCACAAGGTCAATCAACCAAGCAAGGCAACTTTCTCTTGAGACATTCTGGTTCTCTTAGGGCTCTTTCACACGAGCGGATGCCGTGCGGTTAATCCGCAGAGTGAATGACAGCCAAGCCCCGCACTGGACAGCAGAGACACGGAGCATTAACATGATTGATAATGCTCTGTGACCTTTTTACTACAAAATCATGGTGACAACTTTATCTCACTGTGATTTTGTAGTAAAAAGGTCCCAGACAGGCACGGAGCATTATCAATCATGTTAATGCACCGTGTCTCTGCTGTTCAGTGCGGGGCTTGGCTGTCATTCACGCTGCGGATGACACGTGTGAAACAGCCCTTATCCTTCCTCTCTCTGGAATTTGGCTTCATGTCAATCCAAACTTTGAGACATTTGGAATGAATCACAAACCAGTAGAACTGATGTGCTAATCCTTAATTCAGATGTATGGGACAGACACACATTTCTGCAGCAAACCTGCTGTATGTGAACATACCTTAAATGTCCAGAGTCTGATTCTTCAGGTCCAGGCTTGTGTACTGTGGGAGCTCCCAAGTACTAGAAATAAAAGCTTCTTCATTACATCATCCTGTATCTCCATCATGTTTTCTCATTTGTTCACTTTATAGAGGTTGGCATAGAGGTTGGCAGCAGATGGCATTTATTATGTAGACAAATTTAATACAAGTCCATATTGCCTCCTTTGCTGGCTTGATTTTTTTCCCCATTACATAATACACTGCTCATTTCCAGGGATTACGACCACTCTGCAATCCAGTAATGGTGGCCATGTTTGCACATTGTAGGAAAAAGAGTCGGCCTCTCCTATGACCGGGACCATGGGAGTAGTCATCGGTGTAGAACTCCTGGAAAAACCCTTTAATGCACAACAGAGATCTGTAGGGGAGTCTGCAAGGGATTAAAGATTCCTATGATGGGTGCTTGGACCTCCATAGACAGAAAAACATTATGGCTTTCGTCAAAGCTTAATATTGACCATACAGGTATTCTGATTTTAGTACCAAATATAGTAGAAAAGCAAAAACCATAGAATCTAATGAGAGATTCCCAATAATGCAAATGCCACGGCTGAACTGTGTCCTATTGGCACACAGACATCCTCACGTCTCTGGTAACATGCAGGTGACCAGACCTGTGCTATGAATCTTGGTGTGATTAGCTTGGTCAGAATTATGTTACTCAGTCCTCATGTTCAGCATATGCTCCGAGCCCTGTTCCTCTCATTACCTGCACAACGTATGCTTCAGCTCTGGCACAGTGTATGCCATATGGTTAATGGGGGGTTACACAGTCCCAAATTACAGACTATTCTGGTGAAAACGGCTTCCTTTCTCCTCTGCCAAGAGTGTTTATGGCTTTGCGCTCACAGAACTGCCATCTAACAGTACAGCTGCCCTTGTACCTCGGCGGCTCTTCATCCTACTTTCAGTCCAGCATATTCTCCCCCTCTGACAGACTGCATGAACATCACATCTCTTGGCCTGTGAATTTGTATGCCGGACGATGAAACTTTTAGCCACGAATTCACACAACACAGCGCAGACGTTGGCGACTTGCTCAATCTGCAGCACTTCAGGGTGATTTCTACTTTTGCAGAATCTGCTAGGCTCATAATCAGCGCTGATTTGTTGTGTCATTACGATCTGTCGCATCTGTCAGGGTTGTGTGGATCTATGGATGAGCAGGTTCGTGTTTCAGAGACCTAAGTGGCTTCATTTGCAAAAGTGGCAGCTTAACTACACACTGCTTAAAACACAAAGTCAAACCATCGCCATTTTAGAGGCAAGTCTCTTTCGGGGATTCAGTTAGAATGCAGCTTTTCTAAAAATGAAAATCAGTTCCATACACTTAGGTCTCATGCACACGGCCATTGTGCGGCCGTTCCGTGCATTGGGTCCCCAATGAACGGGCAACATCCGTGCAGCGGGCCGGACCCATTCAACTTGAATAGGTCCGTGGTATGTCCGCACCACAAAAGAAAAAAATGAAATGTCATATTTTTTTGCGGTGCGGAACCACGGAAAGAAACACAACAGAAGCACTCCGTAATGCTTCCAGTGTTCCGTTCCGTGACTCCGTTCCGCATCTCCGGAATTGCGAACGCATTCAAGTGAATGGGTCCGCATCCATGATGCGGGGTGCACACGGCCGGCAGCCGTGGATTGCCGACCCGCCGTTTTCGGGCCCAACAGCCGTGTGCAATTGGGTCTTGCAGAAATCCATTTAATCAATATCAGATGGGAGGGGTCCGACTGCCAGCACTCCCGCCGATCAGCTGTTTAAAAAGACCACAGCGTTCTCAAGGGTGCATCGCCAGGTAGGGACAAGTAGGGGGCAATGAGATCTTTCATTGTAGAAGAGTTCATCTCTACATATTCAACTGTATCGCTAAATTTTCTGTTTTCGCCTCAGGCAGCAGAAAGGCTAGGTGCACCCCTCGCCATTGCAGCGGCTGTGCAGTGTACCGATTATTTATTATACTCACTTATATAGCGCTGACATATTCTGCAGCGCTTTACAGACATCATCATCACACTGTCCCCAAAGGGGCTCACTAACTAAGGTCCCTATCAGTATGTCTTTGTAGCAATGTCAAACCGGATGTTGACATCGAGGGAGCCCAGCGGAGCATCGCAGGCTTGGAGGAGAAGGAGCAGGGAGCCAGTGCCAGGGAGTAGGTAAGTAATCCTTCCTTGCAGGTCCAGAAAAATAGGTGTCGTTATCCACAGCACATCCTGAGAGGAGCATACATAATTGTAGTCGAGAATCCCTGCTAAAGCTTAATACAGCAGAGGAGGAAGATGGCAGCGTCTGTATCATTGGCACCTATGAAGCAGCCCACAATGAAGTGAGAGAGATCATTTCCAGATTCTGAAATGTCCTCAAAGCAGACAAAGATATTGGCCCTCTCATAGATGAGAAGTCAGCCATCATGTACAGACGGGGCCGAAATTTGAAAGATAGACTCATTCATTGCTTTCTCCAGCCCCCAGAAATGCTTCACAATAGGATAATGGGCACTTTTAAATGTAACTTTGGATGTGTGGCATGCGAGTCCATTGCAGTGAGGAAGGTCTTCACAAGCTCCTCCGCTCATGCAACATATCTGTCACGGACGGTGTACAGGAAACAAGGCAAAGCAACATGTATAAACGACTCGCTGGATCCAAAAACTAAGGAACCAAGGGAGACCCCTGCAGAAGACCTGGCACTTTCCCTGGCTGCTCAGCCTATGCAAAGACCCGAATGGTGGAGGTTTGCATATCCACGAACCTTGACTATAAAGCCCTGAGCACCCTACAATAGTGAGGGGACACGACCACCGGCTCCCTACACAAGATACGGAGGGAGTCAGGGTCACCTGGGATCCAGCAAACAGAAAATAACAGATAAAGGTACAACACTTAGCTTTAAAGCAAACAGGAGGACAGAGTCAGCGTGCACACACACTCCAGGAAGTAGTATAAGCCGCCCAGAAAAGCCTTCTGGGGAAGAATTTAAAGGGAAGCAATTAGTCCAACACATGACAGCTGAGATAGGCTAACGAGAGGAGGAGCTGAATACCACAACACAGAAACTCAAGGAGGAGGTTCTGAAAGGCCTCTGTCAGAGCTTCTCAGCTGTCTGGTTGTGACAGTACCCCTCCCTCTACGAGTGGACTCCGGACACTCAGAGCCCACCTTCTCAGGATGGGACCTATGGAAAGCCCTGATGAGACGAGAGGCCTTAATGTCCGTCACTGGGACCCACATCCTCTCCTCAGGACCATACCCCTCCCACTGAACAAGGTACTGAAGAGAACCGCGGACAAGACGAGAATCCACAATCCTAGAGACCTGAAATTCAAGATTCCCATCAACCATAATCGGAGGAGGAGGCAAAGGCGAGGGTACAATGGGTTGAACATAAGGTTTCAATAAGGACTTATGAAAAACATTATGGATCTTCCAAGTCTGAGGAAGATCAAGACGGTATGCAACAGGATTGATGACAGACAGGATTTTGTAAGGCCCAATAAACCTAGGACCCAACTTCCAGGAGGGAACCTTCAATTTGATATTCTTGGTAGACAACCACACCAGATCACCAACATTCAGGTCCGGACCAAGCACACGTCTCTTATCAGCCACACGCTTATATCCCTCACTCATGCTCTTTAGATTATCTTGAATCTTTTGCCAAATAGATGACAAAGACGAGGAGAATCTGTCCTCATCAGGTAAACCAGAAGACCCCTCTCCCGAGAAAGTCCCAAACTGTGGATGAAACCCATATGCACCAAAAAATGGTGACTTATCAGAGGACTCCTGACGACGGTTATTTAAAGCAAACTCAGCAAGGGACAATAAAGAACACCAATCCTCTTGATTCTCCGCCACAAAACAACGCAGATATGTCTCCAGATTCTGATTGACGCGCTCTGTCTGGCCATTCGACTGCGGGTGGAAAGCAGAAGAGAATGACAACCGAACCCCCAAGCGAGAACAGAAAGCCTTCCAGAATCTGGAAACAAACTGCGTGCCCCTATCAGAGACTATGTCTGAAGGAATACCGTGCAATTTGACAATGTGATCAACAAATGCCTGCGCCAGCGTCTTAGCATTGGGCAAACCAGGAAAAGGGATGAAATGCACCATTTTGCTAAAACGGTCCACCACCACCAGAATCACAGTCTTCCCCGAGGAACGAGGCAGGTCCGTTATGAAGTCCATGGACAGATGTGTCCAAGGACGGGAAGGAATGGGTAAGGGAAGGAGAGGACCTGATGGCCGTGAATAAGGGACTTTGGCACGAGCGCAAGTCTCGCAGGCTGCCACAAAACCCTCAACCGACTTACGAAGCGCAGGCCACCAGAATCTCCGAGCGATGAGATCCAGTGTGGCTCTTACCCCCGGGTGCCCAGCAAGGACCGTATCGTGGTGTTCTTTAAAAATCTTGTGTCTTAAAGCGAGAGGCACAAACAACCTCCCAGGAGGACAAAGATCAGGAGCCTCTGACTGGGCTGCCTGCACCTCTGCCTCCAATTCAGGAAAAAGAGCAGAGACCACCACACCTTCAGCCAAAATGGGACCCGGGTCTTCAAAATTCCCGCCTCCCGGAAAACAACGTGACAGGGCATCTGCCTTCACATTCTTAACTCCAGGGCGGAACGTGACAACAAAATTAAACCTAGAAAAGAACAACGACCATCTGGCCTGTCTCGGGTTCAGACGCTTGGCTGACTCCAAGTAGGCCAGATTTTTATGGTCAGTAAATACGGTAATAGGGTGTCTGGCTCCCTCTAGCCAATGGCGCCATTCCTCAAAAGCCAACTTGATGGCCAACAATTCCCTATCTCCCACATCGTAATTTCTCTCTGCGGAGGAGAGTTTTCTTGAGAAAAAGGCACACGGTCGCCAATTGGCAGGAGAGGAACCCTGAGACAAGACCGCCCCACACCCACCTCAGAAGCATCAACCTCAACTATGAAGGGTAAAGAAACATCAGGTTGCACCAAGATGGGAGCGGAAGCAAAACTCTCCTTGATATCAGAAAAAGCCTTACGCGCCTCTACTGACCAAGAAGAAAAATCTACCCCCTTTCTGGTCATATCAGTGAGTGGTTTAACAATAGAAGAATAATTCAAAATGAACTTCCTGTAATAATTGGCAAAGCCCAAAAAACGCATCAGCGCCTTTTGATTCTCAGGAAGCTCCCACTCAAGCACAGCGCGGACCTTCTCGGGGTCCATGCGAAAACCAGAAGCGGAGAGAAGAAACCCCAGAAATTGAATTTCTGGAACCGCAAACACACATTTTTCCAGTTTCGCATATAATTTATTCTCCCGCAGGATGAGCAAGACCTGACGTAAATGTTCCTTATGAGTTTTGAAATCGGGAGAAAAAATCAAAATGTCATCCAAATACACCAATACAAATTTTCCCATCAAATGATAAAAAATGCTGTTCACGAAATGCTGAAAAACGGCTGGGGCATTCATCAAACCAAAAGGCATAACCAAATTTTCAAAATGGCCCTCAGGGGTATTGAAGGCCGTCTTCCATTCGTCCCCTTCTCTGACCCTGACCAGGTTGTATGCCCCTCTTAAATCTAATTTGGAAAAGACTTTAGCCCCAACAACCTGGTTAAATAGGTCCGGGATCAGAGGAAGCGGATAAGGGTCACGAATTGTGATATTGTTCAGCTCCCTGAAATCCAGACAAGGTCTTAAAGAACCATCTTTTTTCTTAACAAAGAAAAAACCAGCGGCAACAGGTGACTTTGAGGGTCGTATGTGTCCCTTTCTCAGACTCTCAGAGATATAAGCACGCATAGCGATCCTCTCAGGTTGGGAAAGATTGTATAAACGAGATTTAGGCAGCTTGGCGTCTGGGATGAGATTAATAGGGCAATCGTACTCCCTGTGCGGGGGCAAATCCTGAACTCCACTCTCAGAGAAGACATCTGAAAATTCTGAGAGAAAAGATGGTACAGTCTTAGTAGCAACCTCAGAAACAGATGTCATGAGGCAATTCTCTCTGCAAAAGTCACTCCAACCATTTATTTGCCTCGCTTGCCAATCAATGGTGGGGTTATGCTTAGTGAGCCAGGGCAGCCCCAACACCAGAGAGGTGGGTAAACCGCTAAGGACGAAACATGACACATCCTCAACATGAGCATCACTCACAATTAAACGGATATTGTGAACTATGCCCTTTAATGATTTTTGAGAAAGTGGAGCGGAATCGATAGCAAAAACAGGAATATCCTTTCCCAAAGTGCGCACCTGGAAACCATGAGTTATCGCAAATTGATTATCAATGAGATTGACCGCTGCTCCACTATCCACAAAAATCTCACAAAAAATGTTCTTGCTCTCTAGCGCCACCCTAGCCGGCAGGACAAAACGGGAACTACAAGCAAATGGAAAACCTTCAATTTCCGCCTCAACCCTGCCAATAGTAACAGACGGAACATTTTTAAAAGATTTTTTCCTGTTTGTTTCTTTATTACTCCCAGAAAACTGCCTGAATCTCCTAGAGGGACAAATATTTGCCAAATGATTTATACCTCCACAACAAAAACAAACCCTCCCATGCGAGCTGAATCTTCTATTGTCAGAAGCAATCAACCCCAGCTGCATGGGCTCCTGCTCAGAAGGGGCTGACGGCGACTGAGACCCCTGCGCACAGAACGGGACCGCTGCACTGTCCTGGGACTGAGTATGACAGGAAGGGGACATCTCTCCTCTCTCTCTAAGACGCCTGTCAATACGAACGGCCTGAGACATAGCAGAGTCCAAAGAAATAGGCCTCTCATGAAAGGCAAATGCATCTTTCAATCCCTCTGAAAGACCATGGCAAAATTGACTTCGGAGCGCAGCATCATTCCAACCAGTATCAACTGCCCATCTCCGAAATTCTGAGCAGTATATTTCTGCGGATTGTTTACCCTGGCATAATAGACGTAGTTTAGACTCAGCCAGAGCAATACGATCCGGATCATCATATATCTGACCCAGGGCTAAAAAGAATTCATCCACTGAATGAAGAGGCCGTGCCCCCTCCGGCAGCGAAAAGGCCCAGGACTGAGCGTTACCTCTGAGCAGCGATATAATGATCCCCACCCTCCGTTCCTCATCACCAGAGGAGTGGGGAAGAAGGCGAAAATGGAGTTTGCAAGCCTCTCTAAAACGCACAAAATTCTCACTACCCCCGGAGAACATATCCGGGAGCGAGATCTTAGGCTCAGAACAAACTCCATGAACGCAAGCTGAACCGGTGACTTGAAGCTGAGAAAAAGTCTTACAGAGATCAGCTACCTCCAATGAAAGACCCTGGAAGCGTTCAGCCAAAAGTGAAACCGGATCCATGCTTGAGATGGTTATGGCGGCTTATAATGTCACGGACAGTGTACAGGAAACAAGTCAAAGCAACATGTATAAACGACTCGCTGGATCCAAAAACTAAGGAACCAAGGGATACCCCTGCAGAAGACCTGGCACTTTCCCTGGCTGCTCAGCCTATGCAAAGACCCGAATGGTGGAGGTTTGCATATCCACGAACCTTGACTATAAAGCCCTGAGCACCCTACAATAGTGAGGGGACACGACCACCGGCTCCCTACACAAGATACGGAGGGAGTCAGGGTCACCTGGGATCCAGCAAACAGAAAATAACAGATAAAGGTACAACACTTAGCTTTAAAGCGAACAGGAGGACAGAGTCAGCGTGCACACACACTCCAGGAAGTAGTATAAGCCGCCCAGAAAAGCCTTCTGGGGAAGAATTTAAAGGGAAGCAATTAGTCCAACACATGACAGCTGAGATAGGCTAACGAGAGGAGGAGCTGAATACCACAACACAGAAACTCAAGGAGGAGGTTCTGAAAGGCCTCTGTCAGAGCTTCTCAGCTGTCTGGTTGTGACAATATCACATCAGATTGTTCATAAATTGCAGGACTGCGTGAGTGGTTTACCAGATCACATGTGTGTGCCTTGCCCAATATGTGGGTAAAACCAAGTGCGAGTTCAGGGGGCAGGATAGGTGAGCATTTGGGCGATATTCGGTTACAGAATGATAACCTGTGGCATCTGTATGGGGGAGATGCCAGAGTTCTCAAGTTCCAGGGCATCAAACAGGTTAAAAACTCCCCAAGAGGAAGGAGTTTGAACATAGGGCTTTTGCCCAAAGAGGCGGAGTGGATATTCCGGCTCCAGATAGTTTAGCCTATCGGTCTGAATGACCAGATTGTCTATACGTGTTTTATAGAGTGATCTTATCTTGGTGGGGTGCTAGGGGATGTTAAGACATGTACTAGAGCAGTGGTCAGCAAACTGCGGCTCTAGAGTCACATGCGGCTCTTTAGCCCCCTGATATTGGCTCTTCCAGGTGTGGGCTCACATGTACAGTGTGATAGCATTTTCGTTGCCCGTAGCAAAAATAGGCAGGAGGGTGAAGACCAGGAAGCGGTGAAGGCTCTGTACTCACCGCTTCCTGGTCCTCGGTTGTAGGCTGTGCAGGGCTGCGCACAGTGTGAGCCGCTCTGTGACGTCACGCTGTGAACGCCAGTTCACAGCACAGCCCACAGCAGGAGGAACACAGAGCGCGGGTGGTGAGGAGCAGCGGCATCCAGGAGCCGGAGTGGTAAGTGCTTTTTTATTTGATGAAACTTGGGGTTGATCTGATGCAATGGGGTGATGAGAATCATAATGGGGGATATGAGAGGCATCATGGATGATAATGGGGATGATGAGAGGCATGGGGCTCTTATTTGAGGTCTGATTGAGGGGGTCATTTACTTTGGGGTCTGAGCTGACATCTGATCTCAGGGCTGTCTTATTAACATTGGGGTTCTGATTAGTGGTCGGACCTGAGGTGTAATGAAAAATATTTTTCTCCATATTGTCCTCCTCTAAAACCTACGTGCGTCTTATAGGGTGAAATGTTGTGGAGTGAAAGAAGATGTAGTGTCGAGGATTGAGAAAGGTATGTTCAGATGGTTAGGAATACCCTTATGAAGTAAATAACAATGTACCTTCCTATATATTTGAAGTTTAAAAAATTTGGCTCTCAAAAAAAATAAAATCGCTGTTTTGTCGATATTTGGCTCATTTTACTAAAAGGTTTGTCCACCACTGCCCTAGACCACCAGGTATACTTACATTAACTTTTTCACTGCCATAGACCAATGGTCGGCAAACTGCGGCTCGCGAGCCACAAGCGGCTCTTTAGCCTCTTGAATGCGGCTCTTACAGGTGACCTGTGTGGCGGCGCTGCTAAGATTTGTAATTTCGCTACTGTCGCTCCGCTAAGCGCAGCTGCCCATGAAGTCCTGGGCGGCACGCAGTCTGGACTAATGTGGAAAGGAGGGGCCCCCCCGCCAGCTGCCGCTCTGAGCCCCGCTCTGCCTGCCTCTTTAAGAGACTCGACGAGCAGTGGCTGTGAGTGAGCGGCAGCCAGCCACAGCCCACAGACTCTGCCAGGGAAGGCCCGCAGCCCACCGCCCACACACAGAAGACTTAACGATTGGGACAGGAGGCAGCCACTTTCCAACAGTTACTGGTAGGTAGGTTGGTTAGTTATAACAACTTAGTTACTAGATCCCCTTCCCACCATCTCACCCGTCCCAGTAGTGCCAGCCAGTGTACTGTAACTGCCCTGGTTCTGTTTTTTGGACTGGACTTGAGAAATGTGCATTGGATTGGGGGGGGGGGGGAGTCATGAGAGAGATGTCTGTGCATGTGCTGGCACTGGCACTGCTGGAGAAATGTGGCCGCGGCCGCCCTGTTTCTGTTTGGACTGGACTGGAGAAATGTGAATTGGGGGGGGGGGAATCATGAGAGAGATGTCTGTGCATGTGCTGGCACTGCTGGAGAAATGTGCCATGGGGCCGCCCTGGTTCTTTTTGAACTGGAGAAATGTGCATGGGGGGGCGAATGAATCAGAGTCATGAGAGAAATGTGACGGAACCAGGGCGGCCCCATGGCACATTTCTCCAGCAGTGCCAGCACATGCACAGACATCTCTCTCATGACTCTGAGTCATTTGAACCCCCCCATGCACATTTCTCCAGTCCAAACAGAACCACGGCGGCCCCATGGCACATTTCTCCAGCAGTGCCAGCACATGCACAGACATCTAAGATTCATGAGAGAGATGTCTGTGCATGTGCTGGCACTGGAACTGTTGGAGAAATGTGCCATGGGGTCGCGGCCGCCCTGGTTCTGTTTGGACTGGAGAAATGTGCATTGGGGGGCCCTTATTGTTTATCACCCATATTTCCTCCCACTATTAGGAACCTCCTCCTTCCAAACGTCGGAACGTGCTGCGTCACAACAGGAAGTGACGAGGGTAGTAGAAGTTCCCGGGTAGGGAAAAAATGTGGCTCTTAAAATAAATTTCAATCACGGTTTTGTTAAAATTTGGCTCAGTTGACTAAAAGGTTTGCCCACCACTGTACTAGAGAATACTTACCGGTCCAGGTGGTTATGGTCCAGCTGGCCATTCATCAGCTAATTTGTACCAGTCCAGTGTCAGTAACGTTGCAGACTATTGTATACCCCGGGCCCAGTTCTAAATACATACATTACTTAGTCCCTTGTCTAGTAGTAGATCGGTAACTAACATATTGGATGTCATGCAGAGTACAGTTGGTCATTGAACTGTGTACTGTAGCTGCCTACATAAATGGTGACTTTAATTAGCTTCTGCAGATCCTAGTAGATGTAATGTGCTATGTTGTTGGGACTGAATCACACGTCAGCTCAAGCTCTAGTCCATCGGTACCTGCCCATGGGTACCTGATCCTTTTAAACTCCTCTGATCTCACTTTACATTATGTACACACCTTGCAGTTCCAGCACTTATTACAGCCGCCTAGTGATCCCCATACCCAGTGACATTGGTGTTCTCAGCACCGGAGGCTGGGTGCTCTATATATAACAGTGTCGGCGTGGACGATGGGCAGTGTTGATTGCGGTGTAGCTTTACACCCCCGATATCTGGTTGTGCCCAATACAGGAAGCAAACTCCTGATGAAACACAGATAATTTTTGTGTGGAAACACATTTAGTGCCTCTATCTGCAGCTAGCCATAATAACAATAAATGTGGAGTGACACAGGGTCTTACAGTGGATAGGGACAGCTGATATCTGAGGAATCTGTGTAGGCGTCTCAGCCCTTGTAACATTACACAGAACTTAGTCCATCCTCCCTCGAACTGTGTTTGAGCAAGGAGGGACTGTTTTCCCATGTGCAAAGGGACACTAGGGGCACAGTCCTCCTTGATCACTTGTATGGCATGAATGGGATGTGTGAGAAGATGAGTGGGGTGCACTATATTAGCTTGTTGTAGCATCCCACGACCAGTGGTCAACAATACTTGGGAGGTGTTTCTTATAGCCGAATCAGGGACATTAACCTAGGTTGGCCCACATACTCCCTGGCCTATTATTGAGACAGCTACAGGGACTCTAATAACCAATTTTTTAGCCATTATTTGAGAATAAAGTAATTTTTTGTTCTCTTGTTCTTACTGTACAGTCTTGCCAGGCAGTGAATCTACATTTTATCTCCAATACAGTTTGCTAAACACCCCTAATTCTTCAACAACCCCTTTAACTTACACAGAATATTTAAACTGCAGCCCAGTTTGTTCTCTTGCAATGCAACTCCTAAGAAGAGCTAAATAGGATATGTGGTCCCCTACAAATTCCAAAAACAAAGGGTATATGATCTCTATGGTGTTGCAGCTCCTACACATGCGATGGATGGGAGTGGAGTAGAGAAATAACAAATGCTGCCACAGTACAGTGCAGTACGGGTGGTCCTGGTCCAATCCTACCCTTCCCCTAAATGTCTAGTCTCGTGTTCAATTATCAGTATAACACATGGATGGACAAATTCTGATTTATTTGTGCCACTCCCAGATGTCTACGTACTTGGACAGTAGGGTGTCAGAATGCTGTGTTGGGTTTCAAAAGGGACTGTATTAGCGTATACTAAAATAATTAACATGTTGATTACATTTTTTGGAAACTTAAGCAGAGTAGTCGACTCACTATTACAGAATACTATTAAAAATAATTTTATAGACAGAAAAGCGCTAAGCGAAGTCAATCACACACACAATATCTACAGCCTCCCGCATGACCTTTCTAACAGCTGCAGACATAACAAAGCAATACAGCATAACAGCAATTAACAGGGACAGTAAATTTCATCTAATTTAGGGAATAACCTTCCTTTCCCCTTTAAGTTGCCTGAATTGCTGCTGAATAAAAAAAAAAAAAACAATCTGAACGGAGAATGAAATCCGCTGGGGAAACAGACTGTGGCTTTTAATTATTCTTAACAAGCAGGAATTTTAATAACATACTAGAGAAATTGATGGGCCCTGTTGAATTTTTAGTCTGATTAAATGGGCTACTTGGTGTTATTTAGGATACGTGCCCATTAGTGAAGCTCAGACAAAGCTTTGTCTTTATAAATAGGATGTTAGTGCTTGTTGTGAAATTACACTGTGTGACCTCATGGTGACATCATTTAACCTCTCTCTATCCAGATGAGGATAGCGGTGTGCTCAGCAGAAAAAGATACAAATGTGTTCTGCAGGGAAGATGCTCAAAGGGAATTCCTAATGTATCCTGGAGTAGACTTTGGCAACATTCATTTTTGGCTAGATTTGGTGTGTAGAAACATAATACAAAATACTCTCAAACCTAATACAGAGAAATCAATGAGGACTCTCGTGCTACTGTTCATTTACGTGTTCCTTCTGGCGTGATAAATAGACTCGCTGTCACAGCTTGGAGGTATTTTCCTGTGACACTTTCGCCACGCATGCTGGTTGCCGATGGCAACGTGTTTTTGTTTTGCATGCATGTGTGCTTTCCCTTTAAGGCTGTTGCCCTTCCTTTCTGGTGTGCACAGGGTTAAGGTGTTAGCAAGGTGGAGCTGGGTGTGGTCTCAGGTCTCTTCATATACTGTTGCTGTGAGACTGAGATCATTGTTATTTCTGCCTTTGTATGTGAAGGAGCTTGCTCCTTTTTTGGATGCTATCTGAGAGCCATCCTAGTTTGAGATTGATGTCATCCCCTTGTCTTCCCTTTGTTTCTATTCCTTTTTCTATCCTTACTTTTTTTTGAGTATGGTGTGTGATTTCCAGGGTGATTGTTGTATGTCATTTGGTGTTCAATGTCTTGTCTATTTTGTATGGTAGTCCAGCATGGTTGTTTGACTTTTCCCCTGTTTGTCTGTACCTCCGGAAGTGGGTCACTGGGGTTCCCCGGAGGGGGAACCACAATTCAGTTAAGCAGTGCTGTCTGGGTCCGCCATGCATCTTGCCGCATGGTGGTCCAGGCAGTTACTACTGCTCCTGTGTTTTGTGAGTCCAGATATGAGTGTTTGGGCTTCAGTGCTTTTCACAGGATCCAGTGGTTGTTGTGTGGACAACTCGTTTCTTTTGTTGTTCCTGGCAGGTAAGGGACGTTGTGGTCCTGTGGTCTGTTGTCATTCTGCCACAGGACACCTACCTGTCGAGTTTGTCCTCTGCTTACTATCTGCTCCTCTCCTTGCTGTTAGGCCTGCAGAGACTCCTGCTCTTCTGTGTTGTGAATGAGCAGGTCATCATCTCTAATTCCTGACCATTATCCCAGGGATCAACGGGGTCAGTAGGGCCCAGGTTCCAGTGTATGAGCCCACCTACCATCTGGGTCTGCTCATACGGTTAGGAGTCAGGGCCAGGATTATTGCGGCATTAGGAGGTGACTTGCTCCCTTTTCCTGGTGTTCAGGCCTAGTTGCTTTCCTAAATTCCAGACATTGTACGGTGGGGGTTTCCCCCACTCCCCACCACGACACTCACGTACAATAAAAATGTTACATAGGTACATAGTTGATACGGTTAAAAAAAGACAAAGTCCATCAAGTTCAACCAAAGGATAGGTGGGTACGCGAATCCCAGAAGAAAGTGAGAATCAGATTTCTACACGTTTTCATAAGCATTAATGTTGTTTACTTTTAAGAATTCATCTAAACCCTTTTTAAAACTGTACACTGTTCCTGCTGTGACCACGTCCTGAGGAAGTCTATTCTACAGATTCACAGTTTTTACAGTAAAGAAGCTTTGACGCTTCTGGAGACTGAAATTTCTCTTCTCCAGTTGGAGGCAGTGCCCGATCACTCAGAGTGTTCAAGTCAGCTTGTAGTTTATGGACATCTTCCATAGACTGAATAGTACTATATAGCTTAGTGTCATCTGCAAAAATAGAAATGGTGCTATTAATCCTGTCCTCGATATCATTAATAAATAAATTAAATAACAGAGGGCCCAGCACTGAACCTTGGGGTACACCACTTATAACCAAGGACCATTCTGAATAGGAATTATTGACCTCAACTCTCTGGACACGGTCCTTCAGCCAGTTTTCAATCCAATTACAAACTATACTTTCCAAGCCTATAGACCTTACTTTACCTATTAAACGTCTATGAGGGACAGCATCCAAACCCTTTGCAAAATCCAGAAACACTACATCCACAGCCGCCCCTCTGTCCAGTCTTCTACTTACCTTATAAAAACAAATCAGGTTAGTCTGACAACTTCTGTCCTTGGTAAACCCATGTTGGTTATCACTTATAATATTATTTACAGTCACATACTCCCGTATATAGTCCCTTAAGAGTCCTTCAAACATTTTTCCCACAACAGAAGTTAACTGGTCTATAATTACCTGTGAAGGACCTAGATCCTTTTTTGAATATGGGCCCCACATTTGCCTTGCACCAATCACTTGGCCCTGTACCAGTACCTAGAGAATCTTAAATTATAAACAGGGGCACAGCAATGGCTGAACTAAGCTCTTTAAGCACTCTTGGGTGTAATCCATATGGACCCAGAGCCTTGTTCACATTTACCTTATTTAACTTATCTTGGACCATATGTTGTCAGATTTAGATAAAAGTTGTCCAGAAAAAAAGAAAAATTCTGGTTGGCAACTCTGCTCTTCAATCTAAAAAACACTTTAAGGTAACACCAGGCATGGTGGATATATTCAGTGGATGCATTTTACACCTTCACAAAAAGCCTGACACATCAAAGCATATCCCATTATATTGTCCAGAAAAGGCAAACCCTTTTGCAAATGTAAACCCTCAGAGGCTTACTTAGAAGTCAGAAGGCCACCAAGCAAAAGTCAGATTTGTGCAGTCAGTGGCCCAGATTTACTAATGTGTCTGCGCAAAATGGCACAATTAGGCACCTTTAGAGTTTCCACACTTTTTCCAAAGTGCATGAAGAAGAGTCAGGGCTTCGTGGAAAATGGAAAGATTCAATTTAATTTTTCAGGGTCACTGTGGGAGGAGCAGGTTCCTGAGACTGGGCCACCAAGAACAAAAGCCGCATAGTAATTGCCTGGTATGCTGTCAGTGGCAGTATACTGTAAAGAAAAAAATGACAGAGGCAGCGCCTTATATGCAGAACCGTTTCACTTGTAGTGATGGATGGAAGTTGTTGGTGCGCTTACCTGAAACACAACAAATAGTCAAGCCGGCTGTACTTCTATACCACACAGCTAGCGGTGTCCACGGGTGGCGGCCTTGGTCCCCTTATCAGCTCTGCCAGTGAAACCGCTGGCCGTGCTTACAGTACGAAGAAGAGTGAAGAAAAACAAAATGGACCAATGCGACGGCGCTCTACCCCAACAAGGACCTCAGGACCAGGTAAGTATATACAGCGGTGTCTTTATTTTTGTTATGCGTTTCGAGGGCAAATTGCCCTCTTTGTCAGGCATATAAAAATGAACATACTGCAAAAGTGTAAAACATACAGATTTGGCATGCATTAGGCTGGTAAGCAGGGAAAGGAGGATAGGGGAGAAGGAGGGGGTTAAAATCAGGAGGAGATAGTAGCAGAGACAAGTGAAATTGCGTGCGTGCCATACATAAATTCACACAGGTGGATACAATGACAATGTATTGGTATCACACATAAACAATGAATAATAGAAATATTGTACCTGATAGGGCACATAAAATGAGAATAAATATACTGGGGGTCAAACAATAGATTGAAACTGTTGTGATAAATAATAAAATGAAACTAAAATGAAAATAAAATAACGTGAAATTCTATTGATAGTTCACATTGTTTATTACCAAGGAAATATTATATAGTTATGGATCGCTAAGCTGAAAAATGACAGGTCTTTGGAATAAGATCAATAAGTAATTAATACTGGAATTTGACCCTAGGGGTTGTAGCGGCACTAGAAATGGTTGTATTAGAGGCCTCGAAATCCTCAGCAAGAATAAAGATACCGCTGTATATACTTACCTGATCCTGAGGTCCCTGTTGGGGTAGAGCTCCGTTGCCTTGAACCATTGTTCTTCACTCTTCTCATGTCATTGGCACCTATTCACATATATACAAGAACCCTAATTCTGGAGTGTAAGGAGGGGGGGGGGGGGTAGACCTGAGCCGCAGCCTCCACTGCGATGTCCATATGTCTTATACCCCATGACCATGTCCGTATTTCAGTCTGCAAAGTATCGATACCTTCTGTGGGCATTCTGCATTTTTCCCACCCCATCAAAAGAAATGATCACTTTATTGCAGACCAAAATCGGACACCTTGTGCATGAGTGCATGGCCCCATAGAATTGAATGGGTCAGTGTTCTATGCAGACAGCACGTGGATGGCACAAACGGCCGTATGCATGAGGCCTTAATAGACCCTTTATGAAATAGCTTATCGTGTAATCGCCCGTCTCATTAGTAAAGTTACACAAGAATAATGATTTTCTCCCGTCCTCTTCCAGGGATTATTTCTGTACAGAGATACAGCAACCATTACATATAATAGATACGGATGATTCTCTCTTTGTCTCTGCTTGTTCGCCGTGTGCCGCAGATGAATATATTAATAGTGGTTAACGCTGACCCTGGAGTTCTGCGCCTCCTACTCCACCAGTCATCCCGCTACCTCCGCTGCGCTATTCACACACTTATTAATAACACATAATGCACGTCCTGTGTTAATGATAATGTGCTAGTCGTGTGTTACCATGTAAGAACACACCCGCAGGCTCTGCACTCGGGTAATTACCGTTCACATGCACAAACCCTTCTCAGCTCACAGGGTAGACATTCTTTCCTGCCTTATAACATCCCTTATAAATGAGATGATATGGTTCATACAAAAACGACTTTATTATCCGCAGAAAGGAAACGGGTTTGAAGAGAACGTTCAGCTGTGGTGAACCTAGAATTGTATATTAGGGAACTGCCATGTCTGCAATTTTCTAATATATACTGGTTACCCCCGAATCTCAGGAACAATCGCTGAAAAGTCGCGCAACAGTTTTTATGATGATAGTCAATATTTCGCACAGTGACATGCAACATACAGTTTTTTTTGCTTTGTGGATTGTGCAGGATACAAGAACGTGGTGCGCTGCGTTTTTGTATCCTTTTTTATTTTTAAACATATACGTCAAACGGAGGCATAAAATGTGATGTGAACCTAACCTTAGTTAAAGGGTAGGATTTGCCACCAATGTCCGATAGGTCTGGGTCCCACCTCTGGGGCCAGCACCAATTTCTAGAATGGGGCCCCGAAATGAAGGCGCGTGCTCTCCATTCACTTCTATGGGAGTTCCGGAAAGAACAGAGAGCGGGTGCTTGGCTATTTCAGGAACTCCCATAGAAGTGAACGGCGAAAGCACCTTGCGAGTGCGGCCACCTCTTCATTCACCTCTATGGGAGTCTGGGAAATAGCAGAACCAGCACTATTTTTGGAATTCCCATAGAAGTGGAGGGCTTCCAGTGCTTGCACTGTGCACCCTTGTTCGCTTTGGAGACACATTCTAGAGATAAGTGTGCCTCTCAGTTTTAATAAATCTTCACCTATTTGTTTGATATGTGGTGTACCGTTTGGTATGTTTTTGTAGGAACATTTTTTAGAACATGTCCTACTCTTGTCTGTTTTGCGGACAAGGACAGGCATTTCTATAATGGCACACAGTCAGTATCCATATTTTGCGGAGCCACAGTTTGCAGACCGCAAAATGGCAACAGCAATGTGCTTGAGGCCTTAGGCCCCTTTCACACGAGCAAATTTTAAGCGCGGGTGTAATGCATGACGTGAACGCGGCGTTTATTTTAACGCATCAGTTCTGCATTGCGTGAAAAACACAGAATGTTCTATATTCTGCGTTTTTCACGTAGCCCTGGCCCCATTGAAGTGAATGGGGCTTCAGTGAAAAACGCATTGCATCCACAAGCAAGTGCGGATGTGCAGTAAGCCGGATTGGGACTTATGCATACTGGCGCAAAATTAATAGTTTTTAGTTCGTGACGCCAATTGCAATGTGCGCAGGTTATAGTTTTAGGGCCCTTTAAGGTGTTATATCTCACGTACCAGGTGAGGAATGCCAGAGGGGGATAATGTCTCTATATAGCAGATATGGTAGTGTCAACGGTGTCTCCTACCTTGGTACGGCTGGACTCCTGGATCCTGGCTCACTTGCAATAAAATGAGTGTTGTTAATAGGAGTAATGGAGGAACTTGGTAGCAGTAAATGAGATCCAGACTTGGAGTATAATGCAACTTGTCTTTACTGGATGGCAACAGAAATCCATACGAGTTACAGCATTAGTCTTTAGGTCCCAGCAGGTATAGGCAATGTATGGCAGGGATTAATATCTCTTCTGCTTTCTATACTATGTGCCTGGAGAATCTGGAAGGTATTTATCTTCTGCTCTGTCTGTCTTCTGCTTAGTATGGGCCTGACTAGCTGAGGAGGAATTTGGCTTCTCCTGGTCTCTGGATATGTACGCACAGCTTGGCTCACAGGGAATGCTTCTTCCTGGAGGCTGGAGATGGCTGCTTTTCTTGTCAACCAGCTGAGGCTGATGGCTCAGGCTGGGAAGAGTGATCTTTGCCTCAGCCGAGGCTGGATCCTTTGTTGGGATCCCTGTAACTGGAAGCTCCTACTAACACAGCCTTCCCCAAGCAGGGGGGCTGGTACACTAACTAGAACTTTCTTTCCTCCCCATGAGGCAGGAAGTGGGAACATTCCACACCTCCTCAAAGAGGGGGGGAGCTAGATTGGAATGTACTATTCCAGTCTAGATATGCTAAACTGAACTAAACACATTGCTGCCACCTGCTAGTGTACATGGAAATCACAGCAATTATAAAACAGGTATAGAAAATATATATAGGGAAATGCAATGTTAGATTACACAAGATGACAATAAATATACACCTGACATGTTGTAGCAGGGAAACAGAGTTTAGTGACATACTCTGGGATGTTACAGATGCCATGCGTTTTTTCACTGATGGTTGCTAGGAGATGTTGTTTGTAAACCTTCAGTTTTTTATCACGCGCGTGAAAAACGCATCAAAATGCATTGCACCTGTGCGGAAAAAAGGGAAAGGCTACATGCACACAACCGTATGTGTTTTGCGGTCCGCAATCGTTTGCCATCTTTTTTTTTTTGCGGATCCATTGTAACAATGCCTAAAACCGACAAGAATAGGACATTTTTTTTTTTTTTTTGCGGGGCTACGGAACGGACATACTGATACGGACAGCACGCGGTGTGCTGTCTGCATTTTTTGCGGATCCATTACTGCATCCTATCCACAAAAAAACGTGACGGACACGGAAACAAACAACGATCGTGTACGTGTAGCCAAAACTGACTGAACTTGTTTGCAAAATGGTGCGAGTTTCACAGAACGCACACCCTGAACGCATCCGGAGCCAATCCGTCACGCTCGTGTGAAAGAGGCCTTAAAGGAGTTTTCTGAGATTTTAATACTGATGAGCTATCCTCTGGACCTATCTGACGCCAAGGATCTCCTCTAATCAGCTGTTCGAGAAGGCAGTAGTGCTTGCAGTAGCACCACAGCCTTCTCTCAGCCTTTTCTAGGCAAGTGACGAAACGTTCGTCAGTCACGAGACCTAGGCTCAGCTCAGTCCTATAGAAGTGAATGGGGCTGAGCGCAATACCAAGCACAGCCTCTATACAATGTACGGCGCTGTGCTTGGTGAGCTGCGAGAAGGCAGTGGTGCTCACAGGAGTACGGGTGCCTTCTCAATACAGCTGATCGGCGGCGGTCCCGGGTGTCGGACCCCCACCTATCAGATACTGATGACCTATCCAGAGGATAGATCATCAGTTATAAATTCTTGGAAAACCCTTTTAAAGTCTGGAAGACTTAGGCAGAAAATATCCATCCAATTACTAGAGGTTGGTATGAATCATACCACAATTATATATAAATTAATTTGAAGTTCAATGCCAGATTTACAAAATTAGCAATTTAACCACAGCACCCCAAGTATATACAAGTAGTAGTCAGGTCAGAGGCACTGCATGGATTTCAAAGAAAACTGCCAGAACCATGTGCTGTCCGCATCCGTATGTCCGTTCCCTAGCCCCGCAAAAAAAATAGAACATGTCCTATTCTTGTCCATTTTAGGCATTGTTACAATGGATCAGCAAAAAAAAAAAACGGATTGCATACGGATCATCGTTTTTTTTGCGGATCCGCAATTTGCCGACCGCAAAACACATACGGTCGTGTGCATGTAGCCTTAGGGAATGTCCACATGTGACAAATGCTTTAGATTTTTGGCAGCAGAAAAATCAGCCTCTGTGTTGGAAATCCACAGCGGTTTTTTTGTTGTTGCAGATTTCATTGCGGAAATGCTGCTGATTCATGGCAGATTTCACTCTTTGCAAACTGGGAAATCCTCAATGAACATCTGCAGCATAAACCGACATGCTGTAGATTTAAAATCTGCACAATGAGTCAATATCCGCAGCAGAATTTTTTCCTGCAGTGTGTGGATGAGAACTGCTTAAACAAAAAAAAGAAAAACACACCATTCGCTTTGCTGGTACCGTACAACGCTGCAGATTTGCCGCACGAAAATCATTGATGGCAAATCTGCAGTATTTCAGTCACGTGTGGATGTACCCCTAGGCCACATGTATGCACAGAGCACACAGATTGTCATGCACAATATCTGCAGTGTAATACCGTACCACCGAAATAGATTACATTTTCATCTGCAGCATGTAAATTGTGTGGATTTTCAGTACAGATTTCACCCTTCGTAAAGCAACGGGTCAGATATGAGGCAAATCCGCATCAAAACATGTCTAACACACGTGGATTTTGGTGTGCATACGCAGTGAAATCCACACGGAAAATCCGCATAAACTGCATTGACGTGTGCACGTAACTAGTGCTGAGCGAAGCTTTGTTCAAAACTTTGGAATAAGGCTACATGCACACGACCGTTCCGTTTTTTGCGGTCCGCAAACCACGGATCCGCAAAAAACAGAAGCCGTCCGTGTGCCTTCCGCAATTTGCGGAACGGAACGGGCGGCCCATTGTAGAAATGCCTATTCTTGGCCGCAAAACGGACAAGAATAGGACATGTTATATTTATTTTTTGCGGGGCCACGGAATGGTGCAACAGATGCGGACAGCACACAGAGATCGCATCTTTTGCGGCCCCATTGAAGTGAATGTCTGCGCACCCGAGCCGCAAAAACTGCGACTCGGATGCGGACCCGAAAAACGGTCGTGTGCATGAGGCCTAATACTGTGAGGAGATTCGTCTCCGTACAGTATTAGGCTACTTTCACACTAGCGTTCAATCGGATCCGTTCTGAACGGATCCGCTCATATTAATGCAGACGGAGGCTCCGTTCAGAACGGATCCGTCTGCATTATATTGGCAAAAAATTGTGAAATTAGCCTGAGCGGATCCGTCCAGACTTTTACATTGAAAGTCAATGGGGGGCGGATCCGTTTGAAGATTGAGCCATATTGTGTCAACTTCAAACTGATCCGTCCCCATTGACTTACATTGTAGGTCTGGACGGATCCGCACGGCCAGGCGGACACCCGAACGCTGCAAGCAGCGTTCAGGTGTCCGCCTGCTGAGCGGAGCGGAGGCTGAACGCCGCCAGACTGATGCAGTCTGAGCGGATCCGCATCCATTCAGACTGCATCAGGGCTGGACGGAAGCGTTCGGGTCCGCTCGTGAGCCCCTTCAAACGGAGCTCACAAGCGGACAGCCGAACGCTAGTGTGAAACTAGCCTTAGAGTGTATGGGCTCCGATGAGCCGAAGTTAGTTATTCACGAAGTCGCGCCTGACTAAGGGCTCATGCACACGAACGTATTTTCTTTCCGTCTCCATTCCATTTTTTTTTGCGGACCGTTCGCGGAACCATTCACTTCAATGGGTCCGCAAAAAAAAAACTGAAGTTATTCCGCGTGCATTCCGTTTCTGTATGTCCGTGTTTGTTCCGCCAAAAAATAGAACATGTCCTATTATTGTCCGCATTACGAACAAGGATAGTACTGTTCTATGAAGGGCCAGCTGTTCCGTTCCACAAAATACAGAATGCACACAGATGTCATCCGTATTTTTTTCCATCCATTTTTTGTGGACCGTAAAATACATATGGTCGTGTGGCATGAGCCCTTAGTTGAATAACTTCAGTAGTTGATTTTTAAAGTGGAAAACCACTTTAAAATTTGAACTGAACTCGGCTTCGGTTCCGAGGTACTAGTCGGAACGGAAGCCAAGTTTAGTTTTAAGTTTTAAAGTGTTTTTCCACTTTAAAAATCAACTACTGAAGTTATTCAACTAATTCACGCGCGACTTCACAAATAACTTACTTTGGCTCATCGGAGCCCATACATTCTAATACTGTATGGAGATTAATCTCTGCACAATATTATTTCGAAGTTTTGAATGAAGCGACTTCGGACGAAACATCCGAAGCTCGCTTCGCTCAACACTACACGTAACCTTAGCCTTCCTAACATCTATTGCGGCCCCTTTGAAATGAATGGGTCCACATCTGTTCCGCAAAATTGCGGATCAGATGCGGACTAAAATATATGGTTGTGTGAATGGGTCCTTATGAATGAATTGCCAGCACCTTGCAGTAAAGGTACAGATGGGTGTTACTAGTTGGTGGTGTGTCCCTGCACATCCTGACAACAACAGCACTAATCGGACAGTCAGACACACCCGCTACTGGTAACACCCAGCAGTACCTTTACTGCAGACTGCTGGCAAGTTAATTGTAAACTTGCAACAGGAATAATACAGGAATGGCACAACATAGAGCCATAGGAATCGACGCTCCAAAATTGTTATTACATGGGAAATGTGTTTTGGTCAGTGATTCCCATCAGTGATTTTGAGCCCAAACCAGGTGTGGGTCCAAAATACAGAACAGGTGCAGATCTTCCCCTTATACCTTATGTTTGTGGAGGCTCCAGTCCTGGTTGTGGCTCACAATAACTGATGAAAGTCACTGACCAAAACACTGATGTGTGAATGAGGCTTTACTGAGGAGAGACTTCTTTCAGGCCACTCTACCACAAAGTCCAGATTGGTGAAGTGCTGCAATGATGGTTGACCTTCTGAAAGTTTCTCCCATCTGCACACAGGATCTTTGGTCATTAGCTAAGAGTGACAATTGGGTTCTTGGTCGCCTCTCTTACCAAGGCCCTTCTTCTCCAGTTATTTATTTACTTATTTTACTCACTTATATAGCGCTGACATATTCTGCAGCACTTTGCAGACATCATCATTGCTTGCTGTCCCCCAAAGCAGCTCACAGTCTAAGTTCCTTATCAGTATGTCTTTGAAGTGTAGGAGGAAATTGAAGAACCCAGAGGATACCTACATAAACAATGGGACAACATACAAATTACATGCAGATTTTATCCTTGGTTACATTTAAATCTTGGACCCCAGTGCTGTCAGGCACCAGTGATAACCACTGAGCCACCGCACACAAACTTCTTCCATTTAAGAATTATGGAGACCACTGTGCACTCAGTGCAGTAGAAATGTTTGTACCCTTCTCCAAATTTGTATCTCCACACAATCCTGTCTCTAAGCTCTACAGGAAGCTCTTTCCTCCTCATGTGAGACCCTACACATACAGGAGTGTGTCTTTTCAAATCATGTCCAATCAACTAAATTTACCACAGGTGGACTCCAATCAAGGTGTAGAAACATCTAAAAGATTATCAAGAGAAAGGGGAGGCATCCAGAACTTAATTTTCAAGTGTCATAGAAAAGGGTCTGGATATTTATATCCATGTGAAATTTAAGTTTAATAAATGTGCAAACATTTCAAAATTCTGTTTTCGCTTTCTCACTTTCTCATTATGGGATACTGAGTGCAGATTAATGGGGGAAAACTTGAATTGTTATATACAGTGCATATAAAAGTCTCCACATCCCTGTTAAAATGTCAGGTTTCTGTGATGTAAAAAAATGAGACAAAGATAAATCATTTCAGAACTTTTTCCACCTTTAATGTGACCTATAAGGCTACATGCACACGACCGTGCCGTTTTTTGCGGTCTGCAAACCGCGGATCCGCAAAAAACGGAAGGCGCCGTGTTGCCTTCCGCAATTTGCAGAACGGAACAGGCGTCGGCAATATAAATGCCTATTCTTGTCCGCAAATCATGGACAAGAATAGGACATGTTATATTTTTTTTGCGGGGCCGTGGAACGGAGCCACGGATGCGGACAGCACACGGAGTGCTGTCCGCATCTTTTGCGGCTCCATTGAAATGAATGGGTCGGCATCCGAGCCGCCAAAATGGCAGCTCGGATGCGGACCCAAACAACGGCCGTGTGCATGAGCCCTAAACTGTACAACTAAATTGAAAAACTGAACTGAAATATTTTAGGTGAAGGGAAGAAAAAATACCAAAATAAAATATTATGGTTGCATAAGTGTGCACACCCTTAAACTAATACTTTGTTGAAGCACCTTTTGATTTTATTACAGCACTCAGTCTTTTTGGGTATGAGTCTATCAGCATGGCACATTTTGACTTGACAAGATTTGCCCACTCTTCTTTGCAAAAACACTCCAAATCTGTCAGATTGCGAGGGCATCTCCTGTGCACAGCACTCTTCAGATCACCCCACAGATTTTCAATCGGATTCAGGTCTAGGCTCTGGCTGGGCCATTCCAAAACTTTAATCTTCTTCTGGTGAAGCCATTCCTTTGTTGATTTGGATGTATGCTTTGGGTCCTTGTCATACTGAAAGATGAAGTTCCTCTTCATGTTCAGCTTTCTAGCAGAAGCCTGAAGGTTTTGTGCCAATATTGACTGGTATTTGGAACTGTTCATAATTCCCTCTAGCTTAATTAAGGCCCCAGTTCCAGCTGAAGAAAAACAGGCCCAAAGCATGATGCTGCCACCACCATGCTTCACGGTGGGGATGGTGTTCTTTTGGTTATGTACAGTGTTGTTTTTGGGCCAAACATATCTTTTGAAATTATGACCAAAAAGTTCAACCATGGTTTCATCAGACCATAGCACCTTTTCCCACATGCTTTTGGGAGACTACAGATGTGTTTTTGCAAAATGTAGCCTGACTTGGATGTTTTTCTTCGTAAGAAAAGGCTTTCGTCTTGCCACTCTACCCCATAGCCCAGACATATGAAGAATACGGGAGATTGTTGTCACATGTACCACACAGCCAGTACTTGCCAGATATTCCTGCAGCTCCTTTAATGTTGCTGTAGGCCTCTTGGTAGCCTCTTCTAGTCTTTTCATCAATTTTGGAGGTACGTCCAGTTCTTGGTAATGTCACTGTTGTGCCATATTTTCTCCACTTGATGATGACTGTCTTCACTGTGTTCCATGGTATATCTAATGCCTTGGAAACTCTTTTGTACCCTTCTCCTGACTGATACCTTTTAACAACGAGATCCCTCTGATGCTTTGGAAGCTCTCTGTGGACCATGGCTTTTGCTGTGGGATGCGACTAAGAAAATCCCAGGAAAGACCAACTAGAGCAGCTGAACTTTATTTGGGGTTAATCAGAGGCACTTTAAATGATGGCAGGTGTATGCTGACTCCTATTTAACATGATTTTAAATGTGATTGCTTAATTCTGAACACTGCTACATCCCCAGTTATAAGAGGGTGTGCACACTTAAGCAACCACATTATTTAATTTTTTAGTTTGTTTTCTTCTCTCCACCTAAAAGATTTCAGTTTGTTTTTCAATTGAGGTGTACAGTTCAAAGGTCTTATTAAAGGTGGAAAAAGTTCTGAAATTATTTATCTTTGTCTCATTTTTTTACAGCACAGAAACCTGACATTTTAACAGGGGTGTGTAGACTTTTTATATCCAGTGTTTTATATATATATATATATATATATATATATGTATATATATATATATATATATATATATAGTGACACTAAAAAATAACCAAAAAAATGTGATTTCAACAATAGGTCATTTCCTGATGACACATTCCCCTTAAGCCGGCTTCATTCTCTACCTGGCAAGGAGATAGTTAAGGTCTGTTACATCTCTTGCAGACATGGAGCCATTTGTTTGTCAGTATTAAACAGATAAAACAGCTGCCCTCATCTAAAAGCCACTCACTGCTGCCAAGCGATAAATTGCTGCTATTATATGCAAATACCCGACAATCTGCACCCACAGAATCAACAGCCTTCTGAATGCATAATTGTACTGAGACAGATTCACCAAACATACCAAGATAGGGGAAGAAGAAAGAGTACAGGAGGGGGCGGCGAGCGCTGAGGTGTCAGAACAACTGATGACTTGAGTACAGTATCTGGAAAGAGAGCAGAGATTAAGGGATAAAGCGGGAAATGTAAGGAAGGGGAGGAGGACCAAGGCATACAGGTTGAAAGTTGAAGAGAGGACTAATATGATGGAGCTCGGTACTTGGCAACTGAAAGATTTTCTGTGAACGTGCATAGTCATTCTGTGTGCGGATGATGAAGGGAAATAATGAACTCATTATGTCAACATCATATGTATCTCCGGGTGGATGATAGAGTGGAAACTATCTTCTGGCCATTGGTGATAACCAATCTAATTGGTCTGAATCATGCAAAGTAGTTGTGTGTGTGCAGTGAGATCATTACTTCTGGATGACCACCCTCAGTGCCAGCATCAGGAGGTTCTCAATAAACCTCAGCATCTGTCCAACGTGAGGGGCAACGTGCTTATCCTTCGGTAGATATAAAGGGGTCACCAGTAAATAAAACCTGCTTGACCTGTAGTCATCGTTTGAGGAAATGGGGCCTGGTAGCTGAAGGGGCTAGAGCAGCATTAGAACAAGCAGTAGGCAGATATTCCAACATAATAAGGGTCAGGGCCGGCCTTTGGGGTGTGCGGGCTGTGCGGCCGCACAGGGCGCCATAGCAACAGGGGCGCCGGGCGGCCGACAGCCCGCAATGTAATATGGCGGCACTTATGTTTTCCCACGGGGCGGGCGGGCCCCCGCCCCCTCCATCTCCCCCTCCCCTGTATTCAGCAGGGGGCGCACGTTGCGGTTTAAAAAAAAAAAACTTCGGGCGGCTGGCGGCGCCCCTCATTCTGCGCCGCCTGAGTGGCTGAGCCTGCCTGCGCCTGCTGTGTGCTGTTAGTGTAGCGTGGCCGAGCTCTGTTCGATCCGCGGTACAGGAGCTTTTGTTTCCTGTACCCGGCCGGACTGACAGGAAGTGCTCACTTAGTGTGCACTTCCTGTCAGTCCGGCCGGGTACAGGAAACAAATGCTCCTGTACCGCGGATCAAACAGAGCTCGGCCACGCTACACTAGAGGTGGAAATGAGAGTGATGGGGGGGGGGGAGAAATAATGAGAGTGATGGGGGGGGGGGGGGGGAGAAATAATGAGAGTGATGGGGGGGGGGGGGGAGAAATAATGAGAGTGATGGGGGGGGGGGGGGGGGAGTGATGGGGGGGGGGAGAAATAATGAGAGTGATGGGGGGGGGGGAGAAATAATGAGAGTGATGGGGGGGGGGGAGAAATAATGAGAGTGATGGGGGGGGGAGAAATAATGAGAGTGATGGGGGGGGGAGAAATAATGAGAGTGATGGGGGGGGGAGAAATAATGAGAGTGATGGGGGGGGGGGAGAAATAATGAGAGTGATGGGGGGGGGGAGAAATAATGAGAGTGATGGGGGGGGGGAGAAATAATGAGAGTGATGGGGGGGGGAGAAATAATGAGAGTGATGGGGGGGGAGAAATAATGAGAGTGATGGGGGGGGGGAGAAATAATGAGAGTGATGGGGGGGAGAAATAATGAGAGTGAGGGGGGGGGGGAATAATGAGAGTGAGGGGGCGGGGGATAATAATGAGAGTGATGGGGGGGAGAATAATGAGAGTGATGGGGGGGGGAGAAATAATGAGAGTGATGGGGGGGGAGAAATAATGAGAGTGATGGGGGGGGAGAAATAATGAGAGTGATGGGGGGGGGGAGAAATAATGAGAGTGATGGGGGGGAGAAATAATGAGAGTGAGGGGGGGGGGAATAATGAGAGTGAGGGGGCGGGGGATAATAATGAGAGTGATGGGGGGGAGAATAATGAGAGTGATGGGGGGGGGGGGGAGAGAAATAATGAGAGTGATGGGGGGGGGGGAGAAATAATGAGAGTGATGGGGGGGAGAATAATGAGAGTGATGGGGGGGAGAAATAATGAGAGTGATGGGGGGGGGAGAAATAATGAGAGTGATGGGGGGGGGAGAAATAATGAGAGTGATGGGGGGGAGAAATAATGAGAGTGATGGGGGGGAGAATAATGAGAGTGATGGGGGGGGGGAGAATAATGAGAGTGATGTGGGGGGAGAATAATGAGAGTGATGGGGGGAGAATAATGAGAGTAATGGGGGGGGGGGGAATAATGAGAGTGACAATGGAGTCCCCAGAGCCAGACTGCAGCCAGAGTCCAGATCATCTTATTGTCCTGGTGGTAAGTAGACAATGCAATATGTTTATTATTTAATTGTTTAGTTATTAATACTACATTGGAAATTAATTTTCTCAGCTGGACACCGGCCGACATGCGCTGGGAGCCTCGCCAGCGGTTAGGGTAGGGAAAAAGCACTGGCCCGTACGTAAATTTTTCCCTTCCCTAACCGCTGGTGAGGCTCCTGGTGCATGCGCAGTGTCGGCCGGTGTTCAGCTGAAAACATCCATCCGATCACTGCGCATTGGCCCATAGTTTTTCCCTACCCTAACCGCCGGCGAGGCTCCTGGCGCATGCGCTGCTGTGAAATTTCCCTAACCTGTCGTTGTGCGCCTGCGCGATGCTGCACACCTCCTCACGTCATGTCCGGTGCGACCGGAAGTGACGAGGGTAGGGAAATCTCACGAACTAGGGAAGTATAACATTACACCGGCCTTTGGGGTGTGAGGGCTGGTAACTACTTGGTTGGATAGTCAGCCAGCCTATGCCATGATGCCAGCAACAAGCATTTTTTTTTGGGGGGGGGGGGGGGGGCGCCACAAGGTTAGCTCGCACAGGGCGCCTGAACACCTAAGGCCGGCCCTGATAAGGGTCATTTACTAAAGTCCGCCATTTCACACGCCAGTCTTAGTAAATACTCATAGTAAGCCATAGTAAGATCAATTCAAATTTATTAAGAGGTGTATGCCCCTAAATAAATTTGTCTTATCTTCCGGTCTCCGTGGTCCATAACTGAAATCTACTCCTGCAAGATGCTGGAATAGATTTCTGGTCTAATGTGCCACATAGAACATTATAAAATGGCACATGCGCAAATTCTCAAGAAGAAATGAAGGAAATTAAAAATCACATTAATCAAACACAAGGGGGTAGGAAGGGGGCACTATAAGCTTGACTTCAAGCATCAAATCTGCTGCCCCATTGTCTTCAAGATCCTAATTTGCATACAGCCTGTGGCAAAATAAAAGTTGCTTTCCTGCGATCTTGCCCACAGGACGACTTTGACATCAAATGTAAGGTACTAATTTTCTCTCCCGGTCCCTCCATGTACATTCATGCTCAGCTCTTTGCCCACAACATCGCCCTGCTTTCACTAGTCTGCATTCTTTCCACGGTGCATCCTGTCGCCAATTTTGAATTGATCATTCAGAAGAGGGGAGAGAGAAACTGGAGACTGAGCTGTCAAATTAGCTCTCTAATGAATTTCACTGTGAATGGCATTCTGCAGCTTGCTATGCACTGTGACACATAGAACCCTGTTGGAAATACTGTATTCTTTACAGACCAAAATACATGCAGTTAACTAACATAATGTCCCCAAAGGCATCCATAGCCTGTAAACCTTACCATACATGATTGGCTGGTGTCTGACCTCTGGGAGTGCTGGAGATTTGTGGCCCCTTCATTGTTGCTCATGGTGGCTCCTCTATACAAGAAGCTTTGTACTGCAGCACATTTCTATTAAAGCGAATAAGACATGGAGAACCATTTTAACATCATAACTTCTGGTGCAGCATCCAACAATCAGCTCTTGGGCATGTTCAACAAAGCACATGGCTGCAGTACACATTTTCCACGTCAAGTATTCCTACTGAAGTAGTATGTAAATAAGCTCTTATCCAGGAGGACAAAAGCTAGCTCTATGGTGCCACCTTTGGATGGCTATCCTATAAGACAGTGGTCAGCAGCCTCTGGCACTCAAGTTGTTGTCAAACGATAACTCCTAACATGCTCCATTCACTTCCATTGAAGTTCCAAGAACAGCCAGGCAAGTGTGCATGCCGGGAATCATAGTTTCACCACAGCTGGAGTGCCGAACGTTACCGATCTCTGCTATGAAATAATGTCTGATCTTTTATGGTTCAATCTCTTTTTTATTGAAACAATTTTACCATCCAATAAGCACAGGTTAAGACAACATTTCTAACAATATAGCTGAGGAAATAACATTGTCATATATCAATGTAATGAAGAAATGATGTCAACTAGGCATTTGGTAAAGAGTATGAGAGAAACGGGCAGTGAATCAACCTAGATGAGGTCTCATCATGAAATAATATCTTGCGTTAGGTATTATAAGGATTATGTGGTACGAAAGCAAAGACAAACTAGATAGGGTTGGAAAGACAAGACATATAGACTGACATAAAGAATGAGGGGAGGAAGGGAGAGGTAGGAGTATATAAGATTAGGGGGACATAATGAGACGATTCGGCAAAGATAGTGACCAATTAGAGAACCTATGAGGACGTAACGCTAGTGGTCAGCCAAGTCGAGAATTGTGAAGATTTACCGAATAGAAACCAAGTCTCCCATGTCCATGCAAAAGCAGATCTCATACACTTATCTTCTGCACCCAGTTCCTCCATACAAACTAGGTCGTCAAGAGCCAGTACCCAAGTTATCCTCTGAAACTTCTCAGTTGATCTCCATCTATGAGGTATAATTTGCGTCATCGCTAATATAAAGATGAGGCAAGTGAATACAGATAGTAAAGCTATTGCAGGTGAGGGAAGTACTATAGTCCGGTAAAGGGAGTTAAATAAGGGGAAAACGTCCTGCCACAGGTGTGTCCTGTAATTGCTGAGCATCCCAACATGTATCAGGCACTGAGGGATAATATTGGTAGAGCTTTACCAGACTCCTGTACCACCTTGTTAGTATCTTATAATTGAGTTCCTGTAATCTGCATGACAATGTTTTGTGAGTACATAGTAAGGACCTCTTCCACTGCTTCTCTGTAAAAGTGATACCTAGTTCTTTTTCCCAAACTAACATAAACTTAGGAGCAATGGCTGGGGCGTTGACTGTTTCGTCTCCGATCTCTCCGGTGATTAGCATGTTGTATATAAGTGAAATAGCGTGTTCAGGTTCTGAGTCTGCAACACACAATTTTTCTAAATTTGAGGGGCATGTAGCTGCGATCCAGGTGCCAGTGATCTAAGGCAGTTGCTCAGTTGAAAGTAATGGAACCAGCGCCTAAGAGGGTTTGGTAAGAGATGTAATACGTCTCTGAGGGGGCGCAGGCTCTTATTGTTATATATGTCCCTAATTTTAATTAAGATATTTAAGGCCTGGGGCAAAGTTGGATGATCAGTTATAACTGTAAGAGGACCCGGTGTAGTGACTAGGCTGAGCTTGGTTGCAAACTTACTCCAAATCTTTGCAAGAGTGAGTATAAGTGGTGAATTTTGGAGCTGGGTTATCTGGCTTTGTGTACTAGTGGGGAGCCAAAAAAATGCCCGAAGCTAGAAGTGGTGCTAAAATGTGTTCTATTTCTACCCACAATTTCGTAGAACGGTTGTGTACGAGATTAGGTACACAGTTTGCTATCGCTGCCCTATAGTACATTAGAAAATTAGGTAGAGCCACTCCACCGTAGCTTTTTGAGCGTGTTAGTAGACCATAACTCAGTCTCACCCACCTGGCCTTTCCAAATGAACTGAGAGGATTTAGCAAGGGATCATCTGGAATAAGTATAAAAGTCTGGGTGGTATGTCCATCTTGAGGGTGTTGATCTTACCAAACAATGAGAGTTGGAGAGATGACCATTTCTGCAGGAGTAGCTCAACGGATCTCAACAGGAGTTTGTAGTTAAGGTTAAAAAGATGAGAAGGGTTCAAAGGTAGGTGAATTCCTAGGTGTTTAATGGATTATGATTTCCACTGGAATGTGAACGAATCTTGAAGTTAGGTGACTTCCCGACTCGGCAAGGTGATGTTTAGTATCTCAGACTTTTGAATATTAACTTTAAAATTGCTGAGGCGCCCAAATATCGCAAATTCTTTAAGAACTGAGGGAAGACCTAATCTAGGAGAGGACAGGTAAATGAGGAGATAGTCCTCGAATAATGATAGTTTGTGTTCACTGTTTCCTATTCGCATCTCTTTAATGGATTGGTTGTTCCTAAGTGCATTTGCTAAAGATTCCATAACCAATATATACAGGAATGGGGATAAGGGACATCCTTGACGCTTCCCGTGCCGTATGAAGAAGGGGTCAGAGAGCGTGCCGTTGACTCAGACTCTTGCAGACGGGGATGAATAGAGCGCCAGAATCCTATTTATCATTTTAGTACCTAATCCTCTAAGAAGCGCCAATTGACTCTATTAAATGCTTTTTCAGAATCGACGGTGAGTAAGCATAGCGTTTTTTTGATAGCTGTGCTCTCGCTATTAGTCCTTTCAGGGTATTATCACGAGCCTCCCTACCCGGGACAAAGCCCACCTGTTTGCCATGTATGCATCCAGGAATTTTGGGTTGTAGCCATAAGGCTATGAGTTTGGCATACATCTTCAGGTCTACATTGAGTAGAGAAATCGGCCTATAGTTGGAACACAAGGAAGTGTCCTTGCCGTGATGTGAGCTTGTAAGGCTTGATTTGGGAAGGGGGCAATCTCTTCAGATAGAGTTAAATGCTCCCAAGATGATAGGAGCTAGTTCTTCTCCAAACTGTTTGTAAAAATGCGGAGTCAGGCCGTCAGGTCCTGGGCTTTTCCCGTTTTTTAGGACTTTGATCGTGCTCAGGAGCTCAGGGGAGGAGAAGTCATCTTCTAGGTCAGATGATGATGTCTGATCTTTTAAACAGCTTTGAAAACATGACTTAGTATATACGCCAAAAGCAGAATCTTTTCCATAAGACATGCATCTGCATACAGCTGTTTTGGGGTTTTTGGCCCTCGCCAGTGCAAAGCAGGATAATGGTTTGGTTCTGTAAGAGGCCTTTGATGTGGCATAAGGAGTCATAGAATAGGCAATGCTCCCTTAATAAGAACCCATCCACATTTCCTTTTTCTAGGAAGCATGGTTTGACCTAGAAGACTCCCTACGTCAACTTGGCGGGCTCCACAAGGAGAAACTTAATTACTACAGATATAGTAGAAACTGTTATTTCAATACCTACAAAAACCCCTGAACTGACATACTATATGTGAAGCTTTTGAATGAGCTTCTTGGTATAGGCAACAATTCCTGTAAGACTGTCTCAGAAGATAATGAAATTGCTTTGTATAGTCCATTGTTCTAGTTCTGATTTTGAGATGTCCTCTTGTTTTCACCCCTTTGTATCTAAAGCAAGGATGCACAGACATACAATGTCTATAATCAGCTCTCTATAGACCGCGACAAACCCATGAATTCTAGATGTGGTGTAAATAAACTAACTTCTTTTAGATATAAGAATATGAATTGGTAAGAGATTGCTTCGCACCAATAATAAAATGCTCTTCTTCTATCTTTGAGTAATAAATCTTTTCTGCATCTACACTTGCTTTTCTTTACAATTTTCCCTTATTTGCTTTTGTTTACAGATTTTTTTTCCAGTCAGTTTGTTGTAATGGTCCACGTTGTCTCTCGTTTGACATTTGCCTTCCTTACATAAAGTGTTTAGTTACAAGTGCATAACCCAAGTCTTTTCTCTATTCAGTTCTGATCTTCTTTCAAAATGCCTTATTGAATGCATGTAATTCTACATCTCTAGGTCTTGGCCAAGTACTGCATGGTCCTCCCATAAAACACCGCCTCCCTACCCCCTAATCTTATGTTCTATTTATATTTCTTTTCTCATCAAGCTTACTTCTTCTCATTTGACCCCTTAATTTCCTCCCCTCATGCTTTCCCTCCCCATGTTCTCTGCTTTTTCGCTTTCTTAGTCAATCACCACCCCCAATCCACAGTACCTCATTCTCCTCCTCTCGCCCTTTGGCTACTGTTATCTGCTGGAGCTTTGTCTGTGCGAATTATCTTCAGCCTGGTCCCATGTTCGTTGGTGGCTAAATATAGGCAGCAGGACACGTCTGCCGGGTACAGAAGCCTTCACATGGTCATCGCCCAATGTCCCTACAGTATAAACGAAGTGCCACATTGAGCTGGCCGTGTGGCCAGAGGCAGAAGACATCCCGAACACATAGAGCAGAGACACACTTGCGATTTGCCCAAAGATACGACCAGACAGCACCTTATCAGTGCCGCTCCTCTGAACGTGTATCACTATCTGTATAATCAGATACATATACATACTCCACACATCCTCTCACTGTCTCCTGGGCTTGTTCTCACTGCTAATGCTTCAGGATGTGTTTTTCATTAAATGGGAAGGTTAATGATTTCAATTATGTAAAAGGAAGGAAGCTAAATGCCTAGAAATAAACCCTTATCTGGGAGGGAGACAAGAGAGGGGAGATGTCATATACTGTATATAGACTTTCTAACAAATGTCAGACTAAACTACATCCTGAAAAAGCCCAGTAAATCCGGCACGAGCTAACCTCCACAATAGTGATATGTATCAGGACATACTACATACCCAGCTCACAATGTTCTTTAAGAATTCAGTGCCCATTGACACATGAAAAAGGGAATGTATCACTTATAATTTTTTACTAAGATAGTGAAACATATTTTAGGGTCTGTTTTTATTTTCTTCATGTAAATTGTTTTATTTCTTTTTTTGTACATGATTATAGGAGCAGCCATCTTGTCTGAGCTGCTAACAGCATTTAGAGGTATGATTTCCAAAAGACACATGGACCATAGACACAATGGACAGGGGATGACACACTGACTTCTATGTAAGAGCGTTGTGGGCATGCTTTGTGACCAGTGCAGAGGTCACTATGAAGGGCATGAAGACAGCTATAACCAGCATCTATTGTGAATAATGGATCCTGTGTTATGTGTACAGAGGTGTTATCTGTCTGTGATGATAAGAGATCACTACTGAACAATGATTTCTACAGAACAGGAATCATTGGCATGTTATATTAGGGATTAGGCTATGGCTAGTTTCACATCTGTGGCTGTGCGGTGAGCGGCCGGATCTCCACTCGATCCCATTATAGTCAAAGGGGTCTGGTGGGCAGGTGGCACTATCCGGCAATGTTGGATCCAGAGAAATTCTGGAGGGCACAGCCTCAGATGTGAAACTAGACTTAGGCTAGCTTCACACTTGCAGCAAAGCTAATCGGGCAGACTGTTTCGGCAGAGAACAGCCTGTCAGAGTTTTTCTTGATCCGGCATAGGGAGATAGTGCTGCACACCACCAGACTCCATTGACTATAATAAGATCCGGCCACTCCGCAACATAAATGCCAAGATTCATCCAGACAAAAACTGTTGTGTGCAGCGATTTTTGTCCAGCCAAATCCCAGCATTTATTCCGGGCAGCGGCCAGATCCTTTTTTAGTCAATGGGGTTCAGCGGGTATGTGGATGTATCTGGCTATGCTGTATCCGGAGAGCCCTCTGCTGGAACAGCCTGCAGAATTAGCTTTACCGTGAATGTGAAAGTAGCCTTAGTGGTCAGTACAAATGTCATGATTTTAGGATTTTTTAAACAAAATATTAGTAGTATGGGATAATGAAAATAACCACCAAAAATTCTTAACCTATTTAACATAAAAACCATGATTACACAATCTCTTTGAACATGCGACCGGCAATAGCCAACCTCTGAATTTTTAAACACCATAAATAACTTTACAACTAGTATACATACAAAGTATGATGGTAGATGACAAGCAGCCTTGTAGATCCATGTGTTCAGTAAGGGCCTATTCAAGTGTTTGTGCCCGTTTTGTATCTGCAAAGGTCCGAGTTGAGGATGTGTGTCCGTTTTTTTTTTACCATGATTGATCCGATTTTTGTGTCTGCAAAAAAGGGCAACCTTTTTGTAACATTTTAACTAATTTTCTATGCAGTAAATGGCATCTGTGTTTAGTCCATGGTTTTCATGCACCCATAGACTACTAAGGGTGTGTTTGGCCCACAAAATGGACCAAAGTGATGCATCTCTTCATTGTCTTTCCACTGACGCATCATTGTGGAAAAACATGAGTTTGTGAATAGACACTCTCAACTCAATGGGTATGTGTGCGGTCTGCGGAGAATACTGACAGAACACTTCTCTGATTCACTGACATGAATAAACCCTAAAGCCTCATTTTTCTTTATTGTGTTATCTGTTTTGCTTTTAAAGGATAGCACACTGACTCATTCATGCCCATGGGGACCTGCACACAACTGTTTTTATTCCACAGATCTGTGTTCCTGATCTGCAAATCTTGCCGAAGAGAATAGCCTTTTTCATTATTGGGACTGTACACGCAAGGTATCTGTCTTATGTGGACTGAAAATCGGTTATGGCCATGTGTATGCACCTACGGCTGGTCATACATAATAGATATCCATTGGAAACGCTCTCTCAGCTTGTAATGGACAGTGGGCTAAGCCTAAGGGTGTTGTCCTGACAGTTCCTTGGTATTTACCATTTAACCCCTGTACAGTGATCTGGACTTTGCTACTGGGAAAAACCAGGTTGCTACCTCCTAGAATAGTCCTTGTGTAGTTGACTGCTGACCCCAGGGGGTTAGAGACACCATTCCAAGCACCAAGGACTGTGGCAAAAAGCGTAGTCTGAGCACAGTCCAAGGTCAGGGAAGGTCGAGTACATGTGTATTCCAGATTGCAAATCCAAGATCAGGGAAGGCTGAGTATGTGTGTAGTCCAGGTTGCAGTTCCCAGATTGGGGCAGGCGGCAAGGAGCAGAATCGGTAGGTACGGTACATGGGTAGTCAGGCAAGAGATCACAACTAAAGACTAGAAAACCTCAAAGCTCAGGCAAGGGAGTGGATCCACAGCCCAGCTAAATAGGGGGCTGATTAGCACCATAGTCATCAGCAGGACAGGGAGCAAAAGGGAATGAGTAACACTAGCAGTGCTAAAAGTACGTTCACTAAACACTAGTCCCAATATACACAGGGAAAGTAGAGTGACGCCGGCATCTGTTTGAGACAGCAGCGGACACAGGCCACCAGCCCGACACAGCTGACAGCTATCTGACTGATCCTCATCTTCCCCGACATCTGCCACTAGGGGAGAGTTGGGAGGCCTCTATTCAAGTTATATGGTCAGCTAGACCTGATGGCTATCCTTAGTAAGTGTCTTCTATTTATACTATTGCTCTAGTGATGGGACCTGGGAATGTTCCTATCAATAGGTTTTGGACTAAATTCCTGCACAGTTTGTAATAAACCTAGGATTCAGAAGAAGATTTATATTTCCAAAAGCACTAAAAAATAAAAAACAAATCCTGCAAAAACGTACTGAACTTTGTTACAGCTCAAAACTACATCTCCATAGGAGGTTCTGAATTATTGAAGCTAATATTTCTATTGTAAACCAGTATGTACCTAAAGTAAATGTCAATTCAAAGTCATAGTGGTGAGCAGGTGTAATTACAAGAAGCCTTCCAATTCACTTCAATGGGACAGCTCGTTCATATTCAAGTGAATAGGAAGGGGCCGTCCCACTGAAGTAAATGGGATGGCTTAGGTGTAATTACGCCCGCTCGCCACTGCGGTGGCCACGGTGAGCAGGTAAACAATGAAGGGAAGGCAGCGCTTGTACAAGTGCTGCTTTCTCTTCAAACAGCTGATCAGAGTGGGTGCCAGGTGTCGGACCCTCACCGATCTGATATTAATTACCTATCCTGAGGTTAGGTCATCAATAAAAATAACTTAAAAGCTTTTAATACTTGTTTGCAGATAAAAAAAAATAACTTAAAGGGGTCCTGCACTTTGTTTAAACTGATGATCTATCCTCTGGATAGATCTTCAGCTTCTAATCAGCGGGAACCCTACCGATCAGCTGTTTAAGAAGGCAGCGCTGCGGCCTTCTCTCTGTTTACCGCAGGCCCAGTGACGTCACGACCAGTATCACTGGCCTGGGCGCAGATAAGCGCCGTTCCCTTGAATGGATCTTAGCCCCGCCCACGCTAGTTGATACAAGTCGTGACGTCACTCAGCCAGAGGTAAACAGTGAGAAGGCCGCGGCGCTGCTGGAGCGCCACTGCCTTCTCAAACAGCTGATTGGCAGGGGTCCCGGGTGTCGGACCCCCGCCGATCAGAAGCTGATGATCTATCCAGAGGATAAATCATCAGTTTAAACAAAGTGCAGAACCCCTTTAAGTGTAACTTTTTTTTTTTTGCTAATGTAGAGACAGGGATAGGGAACATTTTTCTAATATACTTTATTTCGAGAAAAAATTTACCGTATTTTTCGCTTTGTGTGTGGGGGGAAATGGACGTGCGTCTTATAAAGCAAATACTAGTGAGCGCTTCCATTATGAAAGCGCTCACTAGTATGAATTAGGCGCCGGGAGAGAGGAGAGAAACACCGCAAGCGCTTGTAGTACTCACCCTCCCCAGTCTTTCTTGTTGGGGCCGGCTCTGCACTATCCTGACCACGTACAGCGTCAGGATGTAGTGCGCGCACTATGACCTGACGCTGCACGCAGTCAGGTGACAGAGCAGCGCAGGCTGGGAAGACAGGGTAGCACAACTTCTGCCGAAGGTGGAGAGGATCCGCGGCACAGGACAGGTAAGAGATGGTTTTTATTTTAATCTGATGGGGGGTCTCACTATGTGGGCTGATAGAAGGTCTGATGGGGGTCTCACTATGTGGGCTGATATGGGGTCTGACATTGTGAGCTGATCGGAGGTCTGTTGGGGTTCTGACATGAAGGGCTGATGTGATGTCCTAATAAGGGGGTCAGATGTGATGTCCTGATATGGAGCCTGATCTGACGTCCTGATATTTATGGGGGTATGATCTGAGGATCTGATATGAGGTCTGATAAAAAAAAATAAAAAATCTTATTTTCCTCTTCTTAAACCTTATCATCGGTAGCATCTTATGAAGCAAAAAATACTGTATTTATAGTAGAAAACTAGGGCTGAAATGTCCGATAGCAGCGATCTTTTTCAGAGCTGTTACTAAGGGACATCCTTCTTCCTAAGGGCTCATGCACATGAATGTATTTTCTTTCTGTGTCCGTTCCACTTTTTTTGTGGACCGTATGCGGAACCATTAATTTCAATCCCCCCCCCCCAAAAAAAAAGAAGTTTCTCTGTGTGCATTCCATTTCCATATGTTTATTCCACAAAAAAAAAAAATAGAACATGTCCCATTATTGTCCGCATTACGGACAAGGATAGTACTGTTGTATTAGGGGCCAGCTGTTCTGTTCCGCAAAATACACAATGCACACAGACGTATCATCTGTAGTTTTTGCTGATCCGTGTTTTGTGGACCACAAAATACATACGCTCGTGTTCATGAGTCCTAACAGCGAGGTGCTGCGCTGACTAGGAAGATGGGCTGGGAGCTGCTGGGCGTCTGCCCTCACTGCTCCCTCATATAGTAGTGGGGACAGTACAGTCATAACTATAGATGAAATATATATTTATACATTTAGGGGGTTATTTATCAAACAGAAACATGCCTAAATTAGGAGCAATCTGCGATTTTTTTCCCCACTCACGCCAGGTCTAAAAAAGGGGGGCGTGGTGGGAAAAGGAATTGGCCTGTATGCCTGTCTTATTCACCATTTTCTACATCTGTTATAGGTGTAGAAAATGGTCTAAATGTAAGACAACAAGGCAGCTGGCTTACATTTAGAAGTGGCAGATGATTTGCCGAAGTTACGTAGAAGCTGGCGCCTCTTCACAACTCCAGCGGATCTACCGTATTTTCCGGCGTATAAGACGACTGGGCGTATAAGACGACCTCCAACTTTTCCAGTTGAAATATAGGTTTTGGGCTATACTCGCCGTATAAGACTACCCCTCCAACAACATTTACTTTGGCATAAAGATCTGCAGGTAATTGTTGTGCAATTTTTGTCTTTTGCCTCAGTATCATACTATGCCTTTCCAAGAATCTAGTACACCAGGATGCAGTGGCCTTAAATCTGTTGCTGTGATCTGGGTTAGATTTGGCCACTGAAGTGCAAACAAACGTATTTTATTTTGTGTCACTACATAACCGTTTTGGCGATGCTCATTCACCATGTCTGCTACATGTTTTTCGAGTTCTGGCCAATGTGCCTCTCCTTAATGCACACTTACCCCTTGGCATACTCTTTAATGCTTTTAATTTGCTTTCCAGTCCCGAACCATCTTTTCTGTTACTCCATATTGTCTTGCAGCAGCGCAGTTATTATGTTCCATGGCAAAGTTTACAACTTTAAGTTTGAAACTGGCTTCATATTTCTTTCTTCTTGCTGGTAGAGCCATGATGGGGTCTTGACTGTTAGCCATTTGTATACTGTACTGTATGTACTGGTGCTGTACTGTATTAACCGGTACAGATACTAGTGCTGTGCTGTATGTACAGGTACAGATACTGGTGTTGTACTGTATTCACCACCACATGTATCTGCTCCCCAGATAGACTCTGTTTTTTCACCACAGATAAGATGCACACCAAACTTCATTAGAGATCCGCCAACATTAGAATTGGCTGAAGTGCAGATGCTCCTGCTCCCCCCCTGTCTTCCCTCAGAATCGCC
This sequence comes from Bufo gargarizans, assembly GCF_014858855.1. Taxonomy (NCBI): domain Eukaryota; kingdom Metazoa; phylum Chordata; class Amphibia; order Anura; family Bufonidae; genus Bufo; species Bufo gargarizans. The sequence goes on from NC_058086.1 coordinate 147,984,095, forward strand.
AATCCAACCCAGTATACAACAACCAGCCAATCACAGCAAGCGATGTACCGGTATTTTCTGTGCACACTGCATACAAAGCCTGCTTGGATTGGGTGGGTCAGCTCTCCCTGCCTGCCCAGCCCTCCCTGTCTTCAAGACGATCTGAGCAGTAGTACGCAATGTGATACTGCCGGCATGAGAAAACCACTGAGAGCAGGAAGAGGGGGCTGCTTCAGGAGCGGCTGGCCGGGATGCAGCACACGGTGGCTCAGCTAGAGGGCGCCTGTCCCTGGAGCTGGAGAAGGACAGCTTCTCCAGTCTTGCTAGGAAGTAAGTTTCAGCACGCTGTATATCGGCATATGAGACGACACCTGGCGTATAAGACGACCCCCGACTTTTGAGAAGATTTTCATGTGTTAAAAAAGTAGTTTTATATGCAGGAATATACAGTACCTCCAAGTATAGGGGTTATTAAGATGACGTCCAAAATGCTGGGCTTAATAAATGTGCCCCTTAGTTCCTGCTCACTAATCAGCGTAGCATATAGAGCCCTTTACATGTGCTGCTAGATCTTCACCAACATATCCGTAATATACATGTGCCATAACTGGGGAGGCTTTTGTTTAGTTAGAAAAATTATTTTATAAATATGCCAATTAGGTCAGTAAGGAGCCCAAGGGGCTGTTACCAGAGTTTCATAGGCCCAGCACTGCTCCATATCGTCCAACTTCCCTCCCTGCTTCCCTGACGTTATACAGTTGAAGCGCTGTAATCTGGCGCAGGACAGCTTGCGCATGCTCAGTTCATAGCACAGCCCTGTGAAGGGGAGTTGAGCTACACTAAGCCGGCAAGGCCACTACACACTGGACAGAATGTTTCACTTCAGGCTATGTCTACTGGTATGGTGCTGGACCTCCCCAGTGTGATATTGATGACCAACACTGAGGATGGGTCATCAATATCTAAAAGCCAGACAACCTCTTTCAATTAGCATTTGTTAAAACCACCTCTGCGGCAATAACTGCTTTCCACACCGAGATGGGACCAAGCACCGATCCCAGGTGGCCGGAGATATGGAAATGGCAGAGGGGGCCAGCACTTCACTGTTTCCGTAACTACCTTTACCTCTGAAGCTCCCACACACCCCACCTCCCCGAAATCAGTCCTCAGTAGCTTCAAAGATGCAGATTCTGTATTCTTTCTACTTGCATTCCCCCTGCTGTGTGCCCACAAATGGGCTGTGTGCCGCATGCTGATGAATGAGTCCTAGGAGTCTTCTCCATTATACCATCAAATCTAGGAGCTCTGTCTATACATCAGCATGCAGCACACGTCCCATTTGTAGGCACACAGCGGGGGAACTCGAGTGAGTGGAAAGATGAAAATTACAGATTCTGAATGAATGTGTTTTAACTATTTACTGATTAGTGTAGGGGCTTTTCAGAGGTGACAGAGACTATTTAAGTCTGTTTGTGGACATTTCTACCAGCTTTGCGCAATGTTCGGGAATAATTTTTGTCAATCCTCCAATGCAGATTTGCTTCAGGTTGATTAGATGAAGCCTGTAGACTGCAATTTCCAGATAGTTCCAGAGATTCTTGACTGTATTAGACTTTTATATGATCTTTGAAAATGCCCCTTTTAGTTTCCCACCCATTTCTGTATTTCTTTGACCTTATGCTTCAGTGAATTAAAAATGAATAAGGCCAAGTGGACTTTGCATGGTCCTCTCTATATGCAGTAAGAGCGCATAACAAGGAAGGATATATGATTCAGCAGTGTTAGGAATGGATATATTGGTCCAAATGGGATGCAGCTAATACGATCAGTGGGTGTGGAACCACTGCACCAACCAACTGGTTTGACTTTGGGCTAGACCTTAGGGAATTGTCCTTGCGATCCCCCGGTTCCCACTCCTTAACCCCTTCGCTGGGCAGCTACTAGGCTGCTACCTCTTGGCTGACCCAGTGGAGGCAATATTCGTAGTCCGGAAACATTCAAAAGTAGGGGCAGGCAGCATTTATGCAAATATGTGAAACAAGTCCGAGGTCTAGTCAGGCGGTGGAGGGTCAGAGTCGGTACAACCACAACTGGCAGGCCCACTGCAATAATTTAGCAGAATAATGGCAGGTTTACACAGCATTCCTTTCCGACAGTCAGCTGCTCATTCAGTGGAGGTGAATCAGTACATTTACATGCAGCGATCACCTCCACAGTATGAGGACGAGCAACCGCTATTGCGATACAGCTGCATTGTTTCCGTGTAGGAGGTCACTGTTTAGACAACACAATCTGCTGCCCAGAAACAATAATTTAGGTGCCTGCATGAACTATAGTGTCACCCAATGAATGAGATGGTCAAATTACCAGGAATGAGCGTTCGCAGGAACATTCGTTCCTTATAATCTGCCGGACTATCAGGCCATGTAAACCCTCCATAACTCATTTGTTAAAATCTCATCCAATTTGTAAAGGCTGCAAATTTTCCGAATGCAATTCCACTGCAGAAAATCTGTCAGACTCCGACACTGATGGGCAAGAATAAAAGATCATAATAAAACCTAAGAAAACTAACTTAGTTAGGGATGCCATACAGACTCATACTTTGTAGACGTATGGAATTTTTCCTTTTGTTGGCAAGTCTTTAGGAACTCACCTGTGTCCATCTAGCCACCTTTTAGGTTTTTTTTATCGTATAAAGAGAAATAACTAGTATCAGGAGGGATACTAAGTTCTGATAAGATCACAAAATACCTAAAAAACAACATGCCGTGTACTCCACAATTCCGGCATCAAAAAGTCACTAAATAGGCCTTACCTGCACATAAATGTGGTGACTTTTTGCATTTTTATACCAATCACTCCAGTTTTGAAAAGTAGGTAGGGAAGTGGACATGATTTGCTAGGTAAATGGGTTTCACTAAGGCTGAGTTCACACCAGCGTTCAGCCTTTCCGTTCTCCTGTTCCGTTATAGGAGCAGGAGAACGAAAAGGACGGATTCGGCACATAACTGATGCCAAACTGAGCCTGCGGACCCCACAGACTATAATGGGGTCCGTTAGATTTCCACTCAGTAGATGGTTTTGGAGCGGAGACAAAAGTTGTGCGTGCAGGACTTTTGTCTCCGCTTCAAAAATCTATTTTTATTTTATAGTCTGTGGGGTCCGCAGGCTCAGTTTGGCGTCAGTTATGTGCCGAACCCGTCCTTTCCGTTCTCCTGCTCCTATAACGGAGCAGGAGAACGGAAAGGCTGAACGCTGATGTGAACTCAGCCAAAGACATTTTCAAAAAGTCAGAAACTTATATCTGTGGGAGGAGGAAAAAAAACAAAAACTAGAGTATCATTTCCAGACAAAAGTGTTACCAAAACTAACATCAGATATTATCCTCATGATAAATTCCGCCTAATGTTTTCCTGTTTCGGAGGCTGGAAACGTACGAAGATAAAATTAAAGCGGATGGAGCTAGATATAAATGGATATTGGAATGCATTCTGCTACAGTCAATAATAAACCTAGGATTCAGGAGAAGATTTATATTTCAAAGGCACAAAAACAAAGCCTAGAACTGAGGCCTCCAGCTGAAAAACAGGATTTGAACTCGTCTAATCCTGTGTTTGGATATACAGTTCCCTGCAGATTATTCCTGCCAGTATTTTTAATGCAAATTAGGATCCTGCTAAATAAAATTTTCACATTTACGACTCCGTATTTATCCGCCGATTTGTTTAAACAACCACTTACCTAAATAACTTACCTAAAGTAACAGCTTTTCATCCACTCCTGTGTTGTTATGGCCTTTGATGCCTTTAAATCATTGTCCTGCTGAAAGTTGACCTTGCTTCCAAGCTTAGAGAAGACTTGTCACCTCTCGAGACATGGTAATTAGAGTTGAGCGAACACCTGGATGTTCGGGTTCGAGAAGTTCGGCCGAACATCCCGGAAATGTTCGGGTTCGGGATCCGAACCCGATCCGAACTTCGTCCCGAACCCGAACCCCATTGAAGTCAATGGGGACCCGAACTTTTCGGCACTAAAACGGCTGTAAAACAGCCCAGGAAAGGGCTAGAGGGCTGCAAAAGGCAGCAACATGTAGGTAAATCCCCTGCAAACAAATGTGGATAGGGAAATTAATTAAAATAAAAATTAAATAAATAAAAATTAACCAAAATCAATTGGAGAGAGGTTCCATAGCAGAGAATCTGGCTTCCCGTCACCCACCACTGGAACAGTCCATTCTCAGATATTTAGGCCCCGGCACCCAGGCAGAGGAGAGAGGTCCCGTAACAGAGAATCTGTCTTCATGTCAGCAGAGAATTAGTCTGCATGTCATAGCAGAGAATGAGGCTTCACGTCAGCCACCACTGCAACAGTCCATTGGCATATATTTAGGCCTAGCACACAGGCAGAGGAGAGAGGTCCCGTAACAGAGAATCTGGCTTCATGTCAGCAGAGAATCAGTCTGCATGTCATAGCAGAGAATGAGGCTTCACGTCAGCCACCACTGCAACAGTCCATTGGCATATATTTAGGCCCAGCACACACACAGGCAGAGGAGAGAGGTCCCGTAACAGAGAATCTGTCTTCATGTCAGCAGAGAATTAGTCTGCATGTCATAGCAGAGAATGAGGCTTCACGTCACCCACCACTGCAACAGTCCATTGGCATATATTTAGGCCTAGCACACAGGCAGAGCAGAGAGGTCCCGTAACAGACAATCTGGCTTCATGACAGCAGAGAATCAGTCTGCATGTCATAGCAGAGAATGAGGCTTCACGTCACCCACCACTGCAACAGTCCATTGGCATATATTTAGGCCTAGCACACAGGCAGAGCAGAGAGGTCCCGTAACAGACAATCTGGCTTCATGTCAGCAGAGAATCAGTCTGCATGTCATAGCAGAGAATGAGGCTTCACGTCACCCACCACTGCAACAGTCCATTGGCATATATTTAGGCCTAGCACACAGGCAGAGCAGAGAGGTCCCGTAACAGACAATCTGGCTTCATGACAGCAGAGAATCAGTCTGCATGTCATAGCAGAGAATGAGGCTTCACGTCACCCACCACTGCAACAGTCCATTGGCATATATTTAGGCCTAGCACACAGGCAGAGCAGAGAGGTCCCGTAACAGACAATCTGGCTTCATGTCAGCAGAGAATCAGTCTGCATGTCATAGCAGAGAATGAGGCTTCACGTCACCCACCACTGCAACAGTCCATTGGCATATATTTAGGCCTAGCACACAGGCAGAGCAGAGAGGTCCCGTAACAGACAATCTGGCTTCATGACAGCAGAGAATCAGTCTGCATGTCATAGCAGAGAATGAGGCTTCACGTCACCCACCACTGCAACAGTCCATTGGCATATATTTAGGCCTAGCACACAGGCAGAGCAGAGAGGTCCCGTAACAGACAATCTGGCTTCATGTCAGCAGAGAATCAGTCTGCATGTCATAGCAGAGAATGAGGCTTCACGTCACCCACCACTGCAACAGTCCATTGGCATATATTTAGGCCTAGCACACAGGCAGAGCAGAGAGGTCCCGTAACAGACGATCTGGCTTCATGTCAGCAGAGAATCAGTCTGCATGTCATAGCAGAGAATCAGGCTTCACGTCAGCCACCACTGCAACAGTCCATTGTCATAAATTTAGGCCCAGCACCCAGGCAGAGGAGAGAGGTCCCGTAACAGACAATCTGGCTTCATGTCAGCAGAGAATTAGTCTGCATGTCATAGCAGAGAATCAGGCTTCATGTCAGCCACCACTGCAACAGTCCATTGGCATATATTTAGGCCTAGCACACAGGCAGAGGAGAGGTTCATTCAACTTTGGGTAGCATCGCAATATAATGGTAAAATGAAAATAAAAATAGGATTGAATGAGGAAGTGCCCTGGAGTCCAATAATATATGGTTATGGGGAGGTAGTTAATGTCTAATCTGGACAAGGGACGGACAGGTCCTGTGGGATCCATGCCTGGTTCATTTTTATGAACGTCAGCTTGTCCACATTGGCTGTAGACAGGCGGCTGCGTTTGTCTGTAATGACGCCCCCTGCCGTGCTGAATACACGTTCAGACAAAACGCTGGCTGCCGGGCAGGCCAGCACCTCCAAGGCATAAAAGGCTAGCTCTGGCCACGTGGACAATTTAGAGACCCAGAAGTTGAATGGGGCCGAACCATCAGTCAGTACGTGGAGGGGTGTGCACACGTACTGTTCCACCATGTTAGTGAAATGTTGCCTCCTGCTAACACGTTGCGTATCAGGTGGTGGTGCAGTTAGCTGTGGCGTGTTGACAAAAGTTTTCCACATCTCTGCCATGCTAACCCTGCCCTCAGAGGAGCTGGCCGTGACACAGCTGCCTTGGCGACCTCTTGCTCCTCCTCTGCCTTGGCCTTGGGCTTCCACTTGTTCCCCTGTGACATTTGGGAATGCTCTCAGTAGCGCGTCTACCAACGTGCGCTTGTACTCGCGCATCTTCCTATCACGCTCCAGTGCAGGAAGTAAGGTGGGCACATTGTCTTTGTAGCGTGGATCCAGCAGGGTGGCAACCCAGTAGTCCGCACAGGTTAAAATGTGGGCAACTCTGCTGTCGTTGCGCAGGCACTGCAGCATGTAGTCGCTCATGTGTGCCAGGCTGCCCAGGGGTAAGGACAAGCTGTCCTCTGTGGGAGGCGTATCGTCATCGTCCTGCCTTTCCCCCCAGCCACGCACCAGTGATGGACCCGAGCTGCGTTGGGTGCCACCCCGCTGTGACCATGCTTCATCCTCATCCTCCTCCACCTCCTCCTCATCCTCGTCCTCCTCGTCCTCCAGTAGTGGGCCCTGGCTGGCCACATTTGTACCTGGCCTCTGCTGTTGCAAAAAACCTCCCTCTGAGTCACTTCGAAGAGACTGGCCTGAAAGTGCTAAAAATGACCCCTCTTCCTCATCCTCCTCCTCCTCCTCCTGGGCCACCTCCTGTTCCATCATCGCCCTAAGTGTTTTCTCAAGGAGACATAGAAGTGGTATTGTAACGCTGATAACGGTGTCATCGCCACTGGCCATGTTGGTGGAGTACTCGAAACAGCGCAACAGGGCACACAGGTCTCGCATGGAGGCCCAGTCATTGGTGGTGAAGTGGTGCTGTTCTGTAGTGCGACTGACCCGTGCGTGCTGCAGCTGAAACTCCACTATGGCCTGCTGCTGCTCGCACAGTCTGTCCAGCATGTGCAAGGTGGAGTTCCACCTGGTGGGCACGTCGCATATGAGGCGGTGAGCGGGAAGGCCGAAGTTACGCTGTAGCGCAGACAGGCGAGCAGCGGCAGGATGTGAACGCCGGAAGCGCGAACAGACGGCCCGCACTTTATGCAGCAGCTCTGACATGTCGGGGTAGTTGTGAATGAACTTCTGCACCACCAAATTCAGCACATGCGCCAAGCAAGGGATGTGCGTCAAATTGGCTAGTCCCAGAGCTGCAACGAGATTTCGCCCATTATCACACACCACCAGGCCGGGCTTGAGGCTCACCGGCAGCAACCACTCGTCGGTCTGTTGTTCAATACCCCGCCACAACTCCTGTGCGGTGTGGGGCCTGTCCCCCAAACATATGAGTTTCAGAATGGCCTGCTGACGTTTACCCCGGGCTGTGCTGAAGTTGGTGGTGAAGGTGTGTGGCTGACTGGATGAGCAGGTGGAAGAAGAGGAGGAGGAAGCCGAGAAGGAGGAGGTGGCAACAGGAGGCAAAGAATGTTGCCCTGCGATCCTTGGCGGCGGCAGGACGTGCGCCAAACAGCTCTCCGCCTGGGGCCCAGCTGCCACTACATTTACCCAGTGTGCAGTTAGGGAGATATAGCGTCCCTGGCCGTGCTTACTGGTCCACGTATCTGTGGTTAGGTGGACCTTGCTACAGATGGCGTTGCGCAGTGCACACTTGATTTTATCGGATACTTGGTTGTGCAGGGAAGGCACGGCTCTCTTGGAGAAGTAGTGCCGGCTGGGAACAACATACTGTGGGACAGCAAGCGACATGAGCTGTTTGAAGCTGTCTGTGTCCACCAGCCTAAATGACAGCATTTCATAGGCCAGTAGTTTAGAAATGCTGGCATTCAGGGCCAGGGATCGAGGGTGGCTAGGTGGGAATTTACGCTTTCTATCAAATGTTTGTGAGATGGAGAGCTGAACGCTGGCGTGTGACATGGTTGAGACGCTTGGTGACGGAGGTGGTGGTGGTGGTGTTGGTGGTACATCCCCTGTTTGCTGGGCGGCAGGTGCCAACGTTCCTCCAGAGGCGGAGGAAGAGGCCGAGGCGGCAGCAGCAGAATAGGCCGAGGCGGCAGCAGCAGAAGAGGTAGCAGGGGGAGCCTGAGTGACTTCCTTGGTTTTAAGGTGTTTACTCCACTGCAGTTCATGCTTTGCATGCAGGTGCCTGGTCATGCAGGTTGTGCTCAGGTTCAGAACGTTAATGCCTCGCTTCAGGCTCTGATGGCACAGCGTGCAAACCACTCGGGTCTTGTCGTCAGCACATTGTTTGAAGAAGTGCCATGCCAGGGAACTCCTTGAAGCTGCCTTTGGGGTGCTCGGTCCCAGATGGCGGCGGTCAGTAGCAGGCGGAGTCTCTTGGCGGCGGGTGTTCTGCTTTTGCCCACTGCTCCCTCTTTTGCTACGCTGTTGGCTCGGTCTCACCACTGCCTCTTCCTCCGAACTGTGAAAGTCAGTGGCACGACCTTCATTCCATGTGGGGTCTAGGACCTCATCGTCCCCTGCATCGTCTTCCACCCAGTCTTGATCCCTGACCTCCTGTTCAGTCTGCACACTGCAGAAAGACGCAGCAGTTGGCACCTGTGTTTCGTCATCATCAGAGACATGCTGAGGTGGTATTCCCATGTCCTCATCATCAGGAAACATAAGTGGTTGTGCGTCAGTGCATTCTATGTCTTTCACCGCTGGGGAAGGGCTAGGTGGATGCCCTTGGGAAACCCTGCCAGCGGAGTCTTCAAACAGCATAAGAGACTGCTGCATAACTTGAGGCTGAGACAGTTTCCCTGGTATGCATGGGGGTGATGTGACAGACTGATGGGGTTGGTTTTCAGGCGCCATCTGTGCGCTTTCTGCAGAAGACTGGGTGGGAGATAATGTGAACGTGCTGGATCCACTGTCGGCCACCCAATTGACTAATGCCTGTACCTGCTCAGGCCTTACCATCCTTAGAACGGCATTGGGCCCCACCATATATCGCTGTAAATTCTGGCGGCTACTGGGACCTGAGGTAGTTGGTACACTAGGACGTGTGGATGTGGCAGAACGGCCACGTCCTCTCCCAGCACCAGAGGGTCCACTAACACCACCACGACCATGTCCACGTCCGCGTCCCTTACTAGATGTTTTTCTCATTGTTATGGTTCACCACAACAACAAATATATTATTTGGCCCAATGTATTGTATTCAAATTCAGCGGGATATAAATTTGAGGCCTAGTATTTAGGCGCTGGGTGACCGGTATGGATTTAGTGACAGAATTAGACTTGGAAATGCACAGAAGCGTGTGTGTGAAGTTATTCTGAATGACCCAATGTGCACCTTGAATATTATATACCCTTTTTGGGATAGATTTCAAATAGCTCTGATATAGCAGGAACCACTAAATTATGAAATTGCTAAATTGGGAATTGTACTTCAACCCAGAACAAAAAATGTGCTTTGACGGGCACTAAATAACTTTCCCAGCTACAACAGTACAGCGGTAACGAGAGATTTAGAGGGATTTAAATTTGAGGCCTAGTATTTAGGCGCTGGGTGACAGGTATGGGTTTAGTGACAGAATTAGACTTGGAAATACACAGTAGCGGGTGTGTGTGAAGTTATTCTGAATGACCCAATGTGCACCTTCAATATTATATACCCTTTTTGGGATAGATTTCAAATAGCTCTGATATAGCAGGAACCACTAAATTATGAAATTGCTAAATTGGGAATTGTACTTCAACCCAGAACAAAAAATGTGCTTTGACGGACACTAAATATCTTGCCCAGCAACAACAGTACAGCGGTGGGTAACGAGAGATTTAGAGGGATTTAAATTTGAGGCCTAGTATTTAGGCGCTGGGTCACCGGTATGGATTTAGTGACAGAATTAGACTTGGAAATGCACAGAAGCGTGTGTGTGAAGTTATTCTGAATGACCCTATGTGCACCTTCAATATTATATACCCTTTTAGGGATAGATTTCAAATAGCTCTGATATAGCAGAAACCACTAAATTATGAAATTGCTAAATTGGGAATTGTACTTCAACCCAGAACAAAAAATGTGCTTTGACGGACACTAAATATCTTGCCCAGCAACAACAGTACAGCGGTGGGTAACGAGAGATTTAGAGGGATTTAAATTTGAGGCCTAGTATTTAGGCGCTGGGTGACAGGTATGGGTTTAGTGACAGAATTAGACTTGGAAATACACAGTAGCGGGTGTGTGTGAAGTTATTCTGAATGACCCAATGTGCACCTTCAATATTATATACCCTTTTTGGGATAGATTTCAAATAGCTCTGATATAGCAGGAACCACTAAATTATGAAATTGCTAAATTGGGAATTGTACTTCAACCCAGAACAAAAAATGTGCTTTGACGGACACTAAATATCTTGCCCAGCAACAACAGTACAGTGGTGGGTAACGAGAGATTTAGAGGGATTTAAATTTGAGGCCTAGTATTTAGGCGCTGGGTCACCGGTATGGATTTAGTGACAGAATTAGACTTGGAAATGCACAGAAGCGTGTGTGTGAAGTTATTCTGAATGACCCTATGTGCACCTTCAATATTATATACCCTTTTAGGGATAGATTTCAAATAGCTCTGATATAGCAGAAACCACTAAATTATGAAATTGCTAAATTGGGAATTGTACTTCAACCCAGAACAAAAAATGTGCTTTGACGGACACTAAATATCTTGCCCAGCAACAACAGTACAGCGGTGGGTAACGAGAGATTTAGAGGGATTTAAATTTGAGGCCTAGTATTTAGGCGCTGGGTCACCGGTATGGATTTAGTGACAGAATTAGACTTGGAAATGCACAGAAGCGTGTGTGTGAAGTTATTCTGAATGACCCTATGTGCACCTTCAATATTATATACCCTTTTAGGGATAGATTTCAAATAGCTCTGATATAGCAGAAACCACTAAATTATGAAATTGCTAAATTGGGAATTGTACTTCAACCCAGAACAAAAAATGTGCTTTGACGGACACTAAATATCTTGCCCAGCAACAACAGTACAGCGGTGGGTAACGAGAGATTTAGAGGGATTTAAATTTGAGGCCTAGTATTTAGGCGCTGGGTGACAGGTATGGGTTTAGTGACAGAATTAGACTTGGAAATACACAGTAGCGGGTGTGTGTGAAGTTATTCTGAATGACCCAATGTGCACCTTCAATATTATATACCCTTTTTGGGATAGATTTCAAATAGCTCTGATATAGCAGGAACCACTAAATTATGAAATTGCTAAATTGGGAATTGTATTTCAACCCAGAACAAGAAATGTGCTTGAACGGACACTAAATAACTCGCCCAGCTACAGCACTAGGGACAGATTTAGCTGGATATAAATTTGAGGCCTAGTATTTAGGCGCTGGGTGACCGGTATGGATTTAGTGACAGAATTAGACTGGGATATGGCCAAAAAATGAACAGACTATTGCTGGTTAAATGCACTTGGTGTGACAGCTTCACCCTGATGTAGGCTTTAGCCAAAAAACAACCACACCATTGAGGGTTAAATGCACTTGGTGACAGGCGCAGCTTGCCCCTGATTTTGTATATGGCCAAAAAATGAACAGACTATTGCTGGTTAAATGCACTTGGTGTGACAGCTTCACCCTGATGTAGGCTTTAGCCAAAAAACAACCACACCATTGAGGGTTAAATGCACTTGGTGACAGGCGCAGCTTGCCCCTGATTTTGTATATGGCCAAAAAATGAACAGACTATTGCTGGTTAAATGCACTTGGTGTGACAGCTTCACCCTGATGTAGGCTTTAGCCAAAAAACAACCACACCATTGAGGGTTAAATGCACTTGGTGACAGGCGCAGCTTGCCCCTGATTTTGTATATGGCCAAAAAATGAACAGACTATTGCTGGTTAAATGCACTTGGTGTGACAGCTTCACCCTGATGTAGGCTTTAGCCAAAAAACAACCACACCATTGAGGGTTAAATGCACTTGGTCGCAGCTTGTGCTGGCGCACCACAAGACACAAAATGGCCGCCGATCACCCCAGAAAAATGAGACTGACAAACGGTCTGTGCAGCCTAAAAACAGTGAGCAATTGAGGATCAGCAGCTCAATGATCCACAGCTGCAGATCGATCAGTTAATCAAGTCCTTTGGAGGAGTTAATCTGCCTAATCTCGCCCTACTGTCGCAGCCGCAACCTCTCCCTACGCTAATCAGAGCAGAGTGACGGGCGGCGCTATGTGACTCCAGCTTAAATAGAGGCTGGGTCACATGGTGCTCTGGCCAATCACAGCCATGCCAATAGTAGGCATGGCTGTGATGGCCTCTTGGGGCAAGTAGTATGACGCTTGTTGATTGGCTGCTTTGCAGCCTTTCAAAAAGCGCCAAGAAAGCGTCACAAAAGCGCGAAGAAAGCGACGAACACCGAACCCGAACCCGGACTTTTACGAAAATGTCCGGGTTCGGGTCCGTGTCACGGACACCCCAAAATTCGGTACGAACCCGAACTATACAGTTCGAGTTCGCTCATCCCTAATGGTAATACATTCTGGAGCATCTATTCTTATAACTGTATGTGGTGCTGTTCCTCTATTATCCCTGCAAGAAGTTGAGAAGTTCAGTTTATGAATAAAGAGCCAACACGTCGTTACCAGTTAGGGGTGTGTCCCTGTACAGTTTCACACTGGCAGCACTCATTGGTCAGGGTCAGACTATGCAGGGACACACCCCTAACTGGTAACACCCAGTGGTACCTTTATTGATAAAATTCTAGCAGGAATAGTAGAGGAATGACTACATAAAGCTATACGAATAGATGCTCCAGAATGGTTATTACATGGGGAATGCACTAAATCAGACACATCAGGAAGAGTTGACAGGTCCTCTTTGAAGGGTTTTTATTGGTTAAAAGTATTTTTCAAAAAAAGGCTCACAGTGGTATAAGAAACTAAATATATTTGAAGGCCTGTGTCAGGATAAGGCGACTATTGTCACACACAAACAGGGATAGTGGCCAATACATTCTAATACTGTACGGAGCTCCTGCTCAGTACAGTATTAGAACGAAGTTTTATGCAAATCGAATTTGGATGTTTCATCCAAAGTTGATTTGCTCATACCTAGTAGTCACAATACCAATCCAAAAAATCTAAGCCAGAGGAGTATTCAGTTACAGCAAGGAAACAGCAGGAGGAGCCAGAGGACTAGAAATTCACCGACATCTGCACATGCTGGCGCCGGCTTTTCATTTGCATTCACACAACCGTATGTATTTTTCGGTCTGTGTGGCATCCGTTTTTTTTTTTTTTGTGTGGATCCATTGAAATGAATGGATCTGCATCCTTTCCATAAAAAAATGTGGATTGGATGTGGCCTAATACTGAGCAGGGAACAACTTACACCGGGTAGAGTCCTGATGCTCTGAAGCCCCGGTGTACCTCATGATTAGCCTGGGGCTCCGACGTCAGAGTGGGCTGCTCAGCCGGTCGTGTTCCCCCAGCAGCAGGCAGCAGCAGCTGGGGGAACCCTAACACCCTGCTTCTGAGCATCAAACTTTCACTTAGGATGCACATGGATGTGTCTGTATTTCAGTCCACAAAAAACGGATCCACAAAATACGGATACCTTACATGTGTACTTCACGTTTTTCTCACTCCTTGATACAGTCAGATCAGGTCAGACTACGGGGCCACGGACGGCTAGGGAGATGCAGGTGACACAGGGACCGTGTTTCCCGGGATGACCACCGTATTTTTCTGTAAAAGCACCAGCATAAACTTCCTAATAATCATTTGAATTCCGTTAGCGCCCTCCAGTGGTAACACAAATGTTCAACAGTATCTCTGCTAATGCAGAAAATATACGTTCAGAAAGTTCCCTGTGGCTGCTTTCCTGGATCTATAAGGCTGGATTCACACACAGAATTCTGGTGTTGATGTTTAAGCCTGATGGGAGTTAGCGTGAAATGCACCATCTTTTGGCAGTTGATGACAGAAAATCCACACCAAGTCAACTTCAGTGCAGATACCTGTTTTTCCGCAGTGTATCAATGAGATCTCCTTAAGGCCCCATGCACACGACCATATTTTTGGTGCAGATCAGATGCAGATCCATTTATTTCAATATGTCTGCATCCGTATGTCCGTACCGCTGTCCCTCAGAAAAGACAAAACATGTCCTATTTTTGTCCATTTTGTGGACAATAGGCCTTTTTAACATAGGGTGGGACGTTCGGAATGGGAAAATGCGCAACGCACACGACCAGAATCAGTGTTTTGCAGATCCACGATTTGTGGACTTCAAAATGAATACGGGTGTGTGCATGGGGCCTAAGGGTGTAAGGGTTTAGGTAGCAGGATGGTCATCTCCTGAGGTAGACCGCACGCCGTAGCAGGCACACAGTAATACGGCAGCTTGGTTGAAATTGCACAAAGTTTTATCATCAGGTTAAAATAACAGAAAGAAGACAAGCTAAAGAGAAACCTATTCCTTTCTGGCACTAAGCAGGCATAGCTCCTAGCTGACAGGGTGAAGGTCTGCTACTTGGCACCAAATGAAAAACCTCCACAATACAGTCCGTACAACCTGATACGCACAGATCCGTTTTCACACAGTCTCAAATCCTCAGGCTGGAGGCTGTCTGAAAGGCTCACACTTTTCTTATAGAGCTCCTCCTAATAAGGGGACTTTCACACTAGCGTTATTCTTTTTGCGGCATTGAGTTCCGTCCTAGGGGCTCAATACCGGAAAAAAACTGTAATGCATTCTGAATAGAGAGCAATCCGTTCAGGATGCATCAGGATGTCTTCAGTTCAGTCTTTCTGCCTTTTCAGGACAAAGATAATACGGCAGCATGCTGCGGTTTTATCTCCATCCAAAATTCCAGGACACTTGCCGGAATGCCGGATCCGGCATTTTTTCCCATTGAAATTATGGAGTAACTCATCTTTTTGATACTCCGGCTTCGGCTATGGACTGGTTGGATTGGAATATTGTTTAAACTGTGAGGGGGCAGGAGCAGGATCTGGAGCAGATCATTGTGGGTGGGGGAAGGGGGGGGCAGGGGTGGGGTTCTTTTTGGAGTAGGTTGTGATGCGTCTCCCAGGTTGTGGGGGGAAGAGGGAGGATTTAATATTTTTTTTTTATTGATGTCAGTTAGAATCCTAACCTGGAATGTTAGAGGTCTTGGTGATAAATTAAAGAGACAGGCAGTTTGTGATCGAGTCCGGAGACATCTTCCTGCGATTGTCGGTTTAGGCTACTTTCACACTTGCGTTCAGAGCGGATCCGTTAGGTGTCTGCACAGACGGATCCGCTCCTATAATGCAGACGATGGGATCCGTTCAGAACGGATCCATCTGCATTATAGTTTAGAAAGTGTGAAAGTTGCTCAGACGGATCCGTCCAGACTTTACATTGAAAGTCAATGGGGGACGGATCCGTTTGAAAATTGAGCCATATTGTGTCAACTTCAAACGGATCCGTCCCCATTGACTTACATTGTAAGTCTGGACGGATCCGTTTGCCTCTGCACGGCCAGGCGGACACCCGAACTCTGCAAGCAGCGTTCGGGTGTCCGCCTGCTGAGCGGAACGGAGGTCAAACGGTGCCAGACTGAGGCATTCTGAGCGGATCCGCGTCCACTCAGAATGCATTAGGGCTGGACGGATGCGTTCGGGGCCGCTTGTGAGAGCCTTCAAACGGAACTCACAAGCGGAGCCCCGAACGCTAGTGTGAAAGTAGCCTTAGTGGAGACCCATTTTACTAAAGGGGAAATTTCTTGACTCTGTGGGAGTTGGGCCGCGCAGACTTATCACTCCACTTATACCAGTTATTCAAGAGGTGTTACTGTATTAATTCATAAAGGAATCGATTTTGCCTCCCGGGCTTCCTCCATCGACAAACAGGGGAGGTTTGTTTTTCTTTATGGAAACCTGTACGGGAAGTTATGTATCTTAGCCTTTATTTATATTCCCCCTCCTTTTTCTTTATATGTGCTTACGGTAATTGTTTATTATCCTTTCTTGATCGGTGGCCTGAGTGCCCAGTCATTGAGACTGAGGATTTTAACTGCATTATCGATCCAGAAAGAGATAGGGTTTCCATTGAGACAAACATACACACCCCGCGTCAGGGGTCTCCTCTGTCCCGCTTTTGTCAGGAAGCTGATTTTGTGGATATATGGGAACATCTAGGGAAGGTGAAACAAGCACATTCCTGTGTCAGCAAATCCGGGAGATCAATGTCTAGGATAGATTTAGCCCTGACTAGTAAAAATTACTTGAAATATGTAAAATGCATGAAATATAAGGCTAGGTCACTATCCGATCATTTACCTTTCCTCATTGAGTTATCTATGATGGATGATTAACATAGTATTAGATCTCCAGATTAAATCCTGATTGGATCTCTGTAATGGATAACCACAAATCGATTAAACAGGAGATGGAATTTTTTGGGGACACGAATTATAACTCAGCAAAGATCTACTTTGTGTGGGATGCGTTTAAGGCATTTATGAGAGGGGTGTTTATTAGTAATATGTCTAATTTAAGAAAAAGTCATACTAGAAAAGAGAGAGATCTACAAGAGGCAGCCGTAGCCAGCATGGATGAGTTCTTCAGTAAAAATACAGAACAAACTAGGGAAATTATGCAGAGGGAAAGCCAGGCCCTTATTGACTTCCTTCTGGATAAGGCCCAGCAAAGACTCTTTTTTAAGGGACAAAAATATTTTTTCTGAATCAGGTCGACCAGGGAAAATGTTGGCCAGGGTGATCTCTAATCAGGAACAAAAAAAAAAAAAGGAGATCCGTTCTTCTGAAGGTACAATTATTCAATTAAAGAGGCATTTGTGAAATATTTTTGGGAATTGTACAGGTCAGAGGATACTGTTTCAGATGAAGCAATTGAGTTATATTTGAATTCTATTTCCTTTCCAGTCCTTACAGATATCAAAAGAGAATCCCTCGATGCGGACCTCTCCTTGCAAGAATTAGAGGCCACTCTGAAAGCTTGTGCGGGAAATTCGTCCCCAGGAACTGATGGATTCCCATATGAATTCTATTGTAAATATGGGGAGGTTGTTCTTCCCTGCCTCGTAAAGGTATTTATTCAGGCAATAGAGGATGGCCGTCTTCCAGAATGTATGACAGAGGCAGTTATAGTATTAATATTGAAAAAAGGCAAAGATCCTTTAGATATGGGTTCTTATAGGCCGATCTCCTTGTCAAATGCAGATGTTAAGCTCTTTTCAAGGATTCTCACTAACAGGCTGTCCAAAGTTATTTAATCTATTATACACCCCGACCAAAATGGATTTATTCCTAATATGGGGTACTCATTATAATTTGCATAGCTTTTTTGCTAATATTCAGTCTGCCCGGTGGGTTTCTTGCTCCATCCTATCTTTGACTGCCTCTAAGGCCTTTGACAGGATGGAGTGGAGATTCCTCTGGAGAGTATTAGAGAAGATGGGATTTGGTACTAAGTTCATCAATATGGTGAAGCTTTTGTATAAATCCCCGAAGGTCAGGCTGAATATTAATAAGATGCTAACAATGAGTTTTTATCTGGAGAGAGGCACGCGTCAAGGGTGCCCACTCTCCCCATTGTTATTTGATATTTATATCGAGCCCCTTGCTATTAGGATTAGGCAGGATTCCGGGATTGAAGGGTTTGGGACGTTGGGAACGGAAGACCATATCTCTCTATATGCCAACGATGTTCTATTCTATATACAACAGACCAACACTACACTTCCGAGGGTTATTCGAGTGGTTAACTCCTTTGGCGAAGTCTCGGTGTTTGATATTAATTGGTCTAAAACTATTCTTCTTCCCATAGATAAGAACCTTTGATTGAAGATTTGCCTAGTAATTTGACGATTTCTGATTCACTTGAATACTTAGGGATTACTATTTATTTTAAGACTGAAGATTTTCTACAGCTCAATTTGACCCCATTAATAACTAGACTGAGATCTAAAATAAAGACATGGCTCCGTCTCCTGTTATCTAAAGCTGATAGAATATCTTTGGTGAAGATGGTGATTCTGCCTCAATTACTCTATATTCTCAGAAACTCCCCAGTATGAATTGAAGATAAATTCTTTAAATTGATCAAGAGAATTATTAATGATTAGTGATGAGCGGCAGGGGCAATATTCGAATTCGCGATATTTCGCAAATATTCGCCATATATTCGCGAATTCGTGATCTCCAGGCATTATTTTCTTGATTGCGAAAATTCGCACTAAATTCGCATATTTTCGCATAAAAATTTGCATAAACTGGTATTTAATTTTTTTTTTAATATTTGCGATTACGAATATATTTAGCGATATTCTAAATATTAGCGAATTCTCGAAGTGCCGATATTCGCGATTAAAATTCGCAATTCGAATATTCGTGATCAACACTTATAATGATTTACTCTTGGGGAGAAAGCGAGTAAGGCTCAAACTGGAGTATTTTTATAAGCCGTTACAACAGGGGGGATTAAATCTTCCCTGTTTCAAGGGTTATTTTATAGCATCACAGTTATGGTTGTATTACAAAATGGGAGAAGAGACCACTTTGCAGAATCTTGGTTAAGAACTCTCCATATGATAATATCTTTGCTCTTTTGGAATCCGGTTAATTAATTAGGCTCCAACAGGAATATAGAGCTGCTGTGAAGCTATTCACCAAGTCCTTTGGCACAATTATTATTTACAGGCCTTAGATGAACTGGCTGCGGATGAATATTGGAAAAAGAATAATATTTGTTATCTGGCACAGGTTGTTGGAACAGGCATATTCTTTCTTTCTCAGAGTTAGCACAAAGGGAAAACACATTTAATATATCTTGGATTCTGTATTTTCAGCTACGTTTGGCACTTTCTAGCATAAAACATAAATCTCTTTTCTATATAGCCCCTTTACTTTTTTGCATGGATTAATACTAAATCCCAGAGTAGTCGGGCAAAATCCAAGGTTAAGGCGGAATGCATAAAGTCAGAAGTGGAGGTTGGTCAAAGTGGTACTGTCACGACTATGCTTGGTCGTGACTCTTTGTGTCGCATGCAGTTGTCAGCGGTCTGCTTGTTGTCTACCGCAGGTGAGGGCATCACGTGTGGTTGCCGCTGGCAACATGATGTTGTTGGCAGTGTAGCAGCCTGAGCTGGTTGCTAGGCGGCTCGCTGTCAAGGCATGCGGTTGCACCTGGCAACGTGTGTTTGAATGTGTTTACTTTCTATGTTTGGTGTGCATGGGATTTAGTTGTGTGTACACTTCCCCTTTAAGTGACACTTACCTTGTCTGGTGTTGGAAGGGTTAACTCCTTTCCTAGTATGTGTGTGTGTGTGTGGCTACTTGGGCTATTTAGCTTCTGCTGGACGCCTATAGCTGAGGGGTACTGAGTCATCCTCCTGGTCTTTATATGCCATCTATCCAGTGAGGGCCACCCTTGTGGTCATAAATATATGTTATGATGTTAAGAAGATGTTTTTATGCTCTCTAGGTTGATTTCAGCTATGGGTGCCCTGGGTACCTGTGTGATATGTGGTGTGTGCTGTGTTCTTAATGTTTGTGTGGACATCAGTACTTGTGCACGGGTTCCTGTCAGCGTGTCTGTGGCAGGTAGGTGTGGTACTGGTTTAACTCACCTGCCATATCCATATGCTGCAAAAAACAAAATGGCTGCACACCATTTTATATACAAACAATAGAGTTAGGAAATGGGGGTCATTCTAGATAAAAGTGGCACAATACCGACTATAAATGAGTATACATGAATAATGGAAGCTCTTAGCGCACATACGTGTCGGGCCCATCTACCAGGCGTCAAGGTTGCTTCTGCAGATTTATGATAGGGACCCATCTGCGGAAGCCACCTTGACGCCTGGTAGATGGGCCCGACACGTATGTGCGCTAAGAGCTTCCATTATTCATGTATACTCATTTATAGTCGGTATTGTAACACTTTTATCTAGAATGACCCCCATTTCCTAGCTCTATTGTTTGTATATATAATGGGGTGCAGCCATTTTGTTTTTTGTAATTATGTTTGCCTCATGGATATGCACCTGTGATCCTGAAGGTTTTAGTCTAAATTTTCTTACAATATCCATATGCTGTATATGTTTCCCCTCTCCTTGGCCAGTGAGACTCCTGTTCGTCCGTGTCTAGGAGGAACAGGTCGTCTTACCCTGCTCATAGTCCAGGGATTTCCTGAGGGCTAGTAGGGACCCTAGGTTCTGTAGTATGAGCCCTCCTACCATCTGGGTTGGCTCATATGGTTAGGAGTCAGGGTCAGAATTAGGGACGCGCTAGGAGGTGACCTGCTCCCTGATCCTGGCCTAGCAGCTTCCCTTATCCTATTGACATTGCACGGTTGAGGGTTTCCCCCATTCTCATCCGTGACAGTATGACCACAAAGGCTCCTTGCTTGGAGACCTTCGAAAGAGGGTGCAGCATGAATCGCCATCTGTTTTTGGGGTGCATGCGCGTTCTCTGGAGGGAGAGCGTTATGGGGGTTTCACCGTTAACAGCGCGGTGAGTGGCTTTTCCCCGCCATTCGATTGTCACCGCTGTCTGTATTGGTGCCCCCTTACTTGTCATTCCCCACAACCCTCCCATTGTTTATTGTGCCCCACCAACTTTCCCCTTTTGTGGTTGGGGGGGGGGGGGGGCTTTGACGGGTGGGAGTGTACGGCCTTCGGAAGAGGGCGCAGCATGTGGTACCTGCCATTTTCTGCCACGCATGCTTATACTCCGGAGGGAGGGTGAAAGGGGAATCCTGTTACAGTGCAGTTCTCTGTAGCAGTGGTTGCAGTGTGTGTGAACTGGCACTTGTGTTTGGGTTTCCCCTAGTCCACGTCTCAGTGGTTCTCTCACTTGTGTCGGTGTGGCTAGCTGCAGTCCTTGTTAGACTGGCTTTGGTGTATGCTGGTGGAGGATGCATGCTGGCAGCGACTTGGTGGGAACCGTGTCTGAGAGTGGACGCAGTGATCAGTGCGGTCTCTCCTGATTGTTTGGTGGCTGGCGCCCTGGTTCCTGTGTGTTGCTCCAGGGGCTGGCAGCAGTTCTGGGGAGATTCGCTTGCGCTGACACTGATTCTCCTACTTTTCCCCTTCGCCTATCCCTGTTTTTGGGTTCCTCACCAGTTTCCCCCTTTTTTTTTTTTTTTTGGTGGGGGAGCTTTGAGGGGTGGGAGTGTCACGACTATGCTTGGTCATGACTCTTTGTGTCGCATGCAGTTGTCAGCGGTCTGCTCTTTGTTGTCTACAACATCGGGGTCCCCAATGCACGGGCACCATCTGTGCGGATTCTGAAGACGGATCTAGACCCATTCAAGTTGATCCGACCGCACTGCAAAAAAGTAGTGCATGCACTGGACCTTCTGGATTGTGGACCCACTTAAGTGAAGAATGGGTCTGCATCCGTGATGTGGTGCAAAAACAGAAGGGGCCCATATATTGCGGACCGCAATACGGGGCCGGCTGGCACACGGCCATGTGCATGAGCCCTAATACAGAAACAGACAAATACAGACAGCTATATAAAAGGTAGAAACATACCAGCATCAAGATATAGATACAGAAAGCAGTTTTAAACAGCAAGCAACAGATGAAGCAGATAGGGAAAGACCGAGTGACACTTTGCAAGATCTACACAAGCAAGCAGAAAAAGCTACAACAAAACCTAAGCTTGCTGCTACATGTCAGGATTAGTCAGCAAGCTAGCTTCAGGTGATATAGAGCACAGCTCCCTTACATGCCTTGTGGAATCAGCAGACAGGAAGTTCAGAGCAGAGAAACCAGGCCAGAGCTAGTGCCATGTGCAAGAGACTAGACACAGAGCAGAGAAACTGAGCATGATCCACCTGCAGCAGGAGAGAGCAGACAGGTCGCAACGAAGGGATGCAGGAGCATAAACAAGGCAGAGGGAGACTAAGAAGTAAGTAGATGTTATTAGAGAACAGTACAAAAACGTTTAATACATTAGACATTTGGAAAACCTGCAAAATGCTTTCAAAGCAGACCCAAATCAGGGACCTGGAATATTCCTTTAACTTCCTGGTTCCATCAGATAGAAGAAGCTACAAGTCTAGGATATATGTAGACTCTATCCACAAATTTTCCACTTGGTATGTCACAATGGTCACTAACTTTTCACACAACTTTGCATAAATCGATAGTACAAGCGACCTTAAGAAACTTTGTAATATATTTTATTAAAGAGAAGTGTCTAGGTCACTTGTTTTCAGTTAATTATCTCCCCGACTGCTAAATGCTTTTCACTTTGAAATTTCTCTTGAAGCTGTCCAGGACAGACCAGTTTGCTGATGGATCATATTACATATGTTACTACAAGTCTATGGAGAGGAGAAAATTGCTAAAAATGCAAATACAACTTATCTAATGTACAGAAATAGTGTTATTCCTCATATACACATATTGTACTATTGATTAATGCAAAATGTTTTTTTTTTATAATTCTTTATTACACTTTTTCAATTCATAAAAAATTTGCATATAACATCTTTTTAATACATGATTGCATAAATTAGTTACATATAAATATTCCCCCCCCCCCCTTGATTAATGCTAAATTTAATCCTGACATGGGATCGGGCTGTAAAACAGAGGGCACCGCACATGCGCGAGACTTAGGAAAGCAAAGCCGAATTGCGTGCTGTCACACAAAGACAAGAGGGGCCATGGTTACCTTGACTTGAAGCAAGGAGACCTCTGCCGCCTTGACTTCAAGCTGACATGCAAATTAGCGCGGACGGGGGATAAAATATTGTTTTCTGACCTTAGGCAGCATGAAAAGTATGATTAGTATCCAGGGGAGCACCCAGGAATTTTGTCTAGGGGGGGTCCGAAAGGCAAAAAAATGTGGCATGTGTAGTGCACTGTGCTAATTCAATTTTTCAAAGCCCCCTTTATACTTAAAACTGCAGGGACGGGGTGTAGTGTGTTGCGCTGATTCTTTTACTTGGCGATTCTAAAAGCTCTGTAGGAAAATAACAATGCGATACAGATGCATTAGATATGGAGATGAGCGCTACCACAATGGAAGCGCTCATCTCCTACGGCCCCCACCACCGCCGCAAATGCCCGCAATTTACATCCAGGGCCGCGCCGCCTGTGGTGATCGGCGGTGCGGCCCTGAAGGATAAAAAATAAAATAATTGGTCTGGTTGTTCTGGGGGGGTCCAGACCCGCTGGACCCCCCCTGTAGGTGCGCCACTGTTAGTATCACACTGCGGGCTACCCTGAGGTACTGCTACGTGCATTTAGGAGGTGACAGGATCCCTTTAAAAACCCACAGCAGTCCAGCCAATGGCTGGTGCAGATTGTGTACAGGTGTGCTGGCCCTTTTAGAGACGGGGAACGCACGCGCCCTATGGAACACTGGTACAGCCCTGGCACGGCACATAGGAGCCTGGTAGCCAGCCCCACTGATGGAGGGCAGAGTAGGGCCAGTAGGATCTGGCCATTGGGCACAATCTAGGTGAGTGATACAGGACCTGTCCCAATTTCTATGAAGGCAGAAACCGCAAAGGGCCACTGTACTGAAAGAAACAGCACTGCATCCACTTCATTCCTCAGATTGGAGGGAGTCCTAGAGGTCAGACCCCCACTGATCATAAAGTGATGGCATATCCTAGCAATACACTATCACTATAATACAGGAATAAAAAATGTCTTAGTACAGAAAGTCTAGTTTTTGCAGACCGCAATATACATACAGCCATGTGCATGAGCCCTTAGACTTAGTGGGGTTACCCATATGCCCTATTATCAGGTGACAACTGCTGTATGATCTGTTGGAGCCGGCCCATGTAACAGGAGTCCTTGTAATACTACATGTCCTCTGCTGCCGATCGCCGTGCCGCCTTCCAGTTCTGAAGCGAAGTGTCACCCTTAAGCCCCAATCACATGACAGTATTTTTTGCTGCGGATCAGATGTGCTGTCCACATCTGTACGTCTATCCCACAGCCCCGCAAAAAAACTAAAACAAAACAAGACGTCCTATTCTTGTCTGTTTTGTGGACAAGCATAGGCATTGTTACAATAGATCTGCCAAAAAAGTAAAATACGAATGCAACACGGACATCATCCGTATCTTTTTGCAAATCCACGTTTTGTGGACCGCAAAATACATACGTTTGAGTGAATGCATCCACAAACACATCTGCCGACATGTCACCAGCGGCGCTAGAGCGGTCATTATGTGACACACACACACCCCTCTCTGTCCTGTACATAAAACAGACAGGGGCCATGTGTAAACCCGAAGGCCACACCACTTCCATACCACATGCGGTGACACTAATGGCAGTGGGCACCATAGGGAGGGTATCATTTAGATGTATTGTCCACTTTGCTCCTCTCCACCATGTTAGGGGCTGCCCCCTAAAGCTCAGTTGATAGAATTGAAGAAAGCAGTCACCATGGGCGCTGTTCCTGTCAAATACTGGCGGCAGCTGGAAGTCCTCGTGCCCCCAGTGCTGCCAACCCCGTCCATTCTAGCCAGAACTCTGACTATAGCCCATTTGTACAGCGCCATCTTGTGGTTAATGCAGTTTCTCGCTCAGTGACTACACCCCCCATCCTCTATGGACGTAGAGAAATAAAACGAACAATGTTTTGCCCTAACACGAGCCAAAATGTTGTAAGCGATAACCATCTAGGCTTTCGAAGGCAGTGACGTCATTGAACAAATGGGCGCCATCTTTGTTACGGGAATACTTCAGTTGCTGGGTACGTCATCAAACAAAGGCGTGGACCGTGCGTTCCAGGCGCCGGGTGATGACGTCATGGAGGGGGTTGACTGCATTATTTGTTGGCCGTGTGTTTGGACGAAGGCGTAGACCGTGCGTTTCAGGCTCTGGTAGATGACGTCACGGCAGGAGGGAGCGGCTTATTTTGAAAAAGTAAGCGGCATCTAAACGGCTGGAAGAGGAGAAACGGATGACGGTACCCTGGGGGTGAGGTAAGTGCTTCGGCCATGGGTGGCAGAAGTACCCGGGCTGTATGGAGGCAGTGCAGGAGGGTGATCTATGGTCCTGCAGGAAGGATCAGTGGAGCAGTGCTAGGGTGTTCTCTGCAGATTTTGTGATTGATGAGACCCAGCACCCCAGTGTTGCCAGGCAACAGTGCCACCCGCAGCGCCACCCTGACATGCTGGCTCTGGTTGGTAGAGTAGTCCGGAGCAGGTTCCCCGTCCATGACCCTGCTTTTCCAAGGCTTCACCTCTAAAGAGAATTTTTTTTTGTAAAATGCAGAATCGCTATTAAATGGTTAAAAAAAATAGTACCCGCCTTGTCCCAAATCAGCTTCAATCCAGCGCTGTCCTTCCTGACTGCAGCCAATCCCTGGCCTCTGCCGTCCTGTGTGGTATGCCGCTGCAGCCAGAACATTGCAGCAGTGACTATGCTGGAGCAGAGCGGGGGTCAGGAAGGGTGTGTTTTTGTATTTTTGTATTTTTTTTTATTCCAATAATTTCCCTGCCTTAAAAAAAATTGTAATTCTCTCAACCCCGTTAAAGGGAATCTGTCTGCCGCCAGCGCTGTGAGGGAGAGGAGTCCCGCGCCGCCCGCTGCTCCCTTCTCTGGGTGATTGACAGTTTTCTGTGCACAACAGGAGAGACAACGGTCAATCATCTGGGGGCAGCGAGCGTCACGGGACTTATATCAGGCAGGTGCGTACTGTACGGGTATGTTCACACCCTGGATATTGATGCTGTCCACGGTTCGTGTCACGATTCTTCACTTTGGATGCTGCAGACACGCCCATGACTTGGATGCATTACATGGCCCTGTACCGTGATTCCACACCTGCCAGGGCATCAAGCAGTGTCTGTCCGCAAAACCTGCTAGGGAAGGAGATGTTAACGCCGGCCGCACAAGCTGCAGCGCTGGACCGTTTTTAACCATTTGCCTGGCGCTGTAGCTTACCCATTTTTAAATATACCTTTATGTCCTGATCGCTTTTATTTTGCCCCTAAAAACAATTATAATTATGCTAATGAGGCAAAGAGCCCAAAAACCAAAGTCACATCTCTAGGCAAAAGTGCTGTCAAATAACGTTTGCGGTTTGTTATATTAGGTGCAAATGAAGACGGTATAGACACAAGAGAAACTGACTTAAAGGGGTTGTCTAGGAATTTGATACTAATGGCCTTTCCTCAGGATAGATCATCAATAGCTCCTCTGTGGGGGTCCGGCATCCCCGCCGATCAGTGGCATTCCACCAATCGCTGCAGCCTCTTCCTAGACCAGTGATGTGGCATGGGGAGCAGCTCAGTCTACCAAGCACAGCCGCTATACCATGTACGCTGCAACCCCTTCAGACAGCTGATTGGCGGGGTGGTCCGGAGTTGGTCCCCCACCCTATCAGATATTGATGACCTATCCTGAGGATAGGCCATTAGTATGAAAATCCCGGACAAGCCCTTTATAAAATTCTGTATAATGTTAATGTTTTTTTTTTTTTTCCTTCCTCCTCAGACATCTGCTCCGTTGACCCCTTCGCCTGATCACACGTGGCTGCGGTTATGGATAATCTTACATTTCCTCAGTTTCCTGCACAAGAGTTGGTAAACTTTTTCCGCCTGAAGGTTCTGACCGGTGCTGAAGCTAAAAATTTTACCAAAAACGACACTTACCCCAACCCCAAGGTACAGTAGTTATTAATCACAGCTTCTGTGTGTGGGAAGTATTGGGTTCTTGCTCACTGTAACCCCCGCTGTCTTTCTCTTGTACGATCACCTGTCTGTTCCAGGTATTTCTAGTTTTGGGACAGAATTATGAAAACTGTAATATTCCTTCTTGCCTACAGCAGCCAACCGCAGTGCAGCTATGTTCTTCACCCATGACAGCACCAGAGAGAGGGATCTGCCCCACAGCTGGACCTGAAGCCTTGGAGCAGGGACCCCAGCTGCTGTGAAACTACAACTCCCAGCAGGCTACTCTTGTAACTCCTCTAGAAAGTGAAAGGAGGATTCTGGGAATTGTAGTTTCAGAACAGCTGGAGTGACAGGTGTTGCTGATCCCTGCCATAGAGCAATTAATAAAGCAGGGAATACCTTAATGATGGAATGAAGCTAGGGTCTGCAGGGAATGCTTGAGTCTAGTAGGCCTCTGGTCTTCCACTGGAGGAATAGTCTAGTAGTCTGGATACCTTTTACTTTGCTTCATTTGGTGGCTCTGAACCGTGTTGGCTTGCTGTCTCTGTGCCTTTTTAGGTTGCTGGCCTCTATCGCTGGGCCTGGTTTGGTCGACTGCTTCTGTAACTGGCTTTCGTTATCTGTCTTTGTCTGGTTTTGTCTGTGCCTCTGCCATTCTGCCCACTTGGCCTTCTGCTTATCTGCCTTTTTTGGCTTCCTCTGCCATTGGGTTGGCTGGTTTTCTGTTCCAGCATTGGGGCTTCACATCTATTACTTTCCTAAAAGATGTGATGTCGGATGAATCTGGTGGAGGTAGCCGAGGTCCAGTCGAGGCTCCTAGTGTGGAGTTGTACAGTGGTTAATATTGCGAGTTTAGCAGAGGACCAGTCTGTTTCCAGAGAAGAGTCGTAAGAAGGTCAGGATGGTATCTAGTGTATGCTATACAGAATGCTTCTAGATGGGAATGAGAAGATGGATGGGAGTCCACTGTGTGGCACATCATAAAAGACCTAAAATACTCCTAGTTGGGCTGAGAATATTGACAGCCAGCAAAGGTTCATAATCAGGGGTCGAGTGGAGGGGGAACGCATGGGAACGGCGT
This sequence comes from Bufo gargarizans, assembly GCF_014858855.1. NCBI lineage: Eukaryota > Metazoa > Chordata > Amphibia > Anura > Bufonidae > Bufo > Bufo gargarizans. The sequence continues at coordinate 148,012,058 of NC_058086.1, forward strand.
TCCTGCACTTTTTTCATGGCAGGAACGCCGTTCCCTTTCAGCCTCAAGTCAGGAGAACACGGCTGAATCAGATTCACAGGGGGAGACGGAGCGCACTGTGCAGGGCAGGCTAAGGGAGGAGGGGCGGCTTCAGTTGAGAGGAAGCTGTCTGTGCGGTGCCGCTGCCTGCGACTCCTCTCATGCCCCTAATGACATAATCTCCTTCACTACGAGATCATTTAGAATGTCTTTTAGAAAAGTTTGTCCTGGGATTCGAACTCACGACCTCTACACATCAAAGGAAGGCATTTAACCTCACAGCCATGAAAGCTGTCTAGGTAGTTGCTTAAAAAAAAAAATATAAGACTTCTACTTATACCTAGTGTACTGATACCTAGTGTACAACCATACACATGACAGCTGCCCACTGTGTATGGATGTAGCAGAGCTGGGTGTGTTGGGGCAGCTGTCATGTGTATGGTTGTACACTAGGTATCAGTACACTAGGTATCAGTACACTAGGTATAAGTAGAAGTCTTATTTTTTTTTTTTTTAAGCAGCTACCTAGACAGCTTTTATGGCTGTGAGGGTAAATGCCTTGCCTCTGATGTGTAGAGGTCATGAGTTCGAATCCCAAGGCAAACTTTTCTAAAAGTGTTTTTTTTTTTTATAAGACTTCTACTGATACCTAGTTTACTGATACCTAGAGTACAACCATACACATGACAGCTGCCCACTGTGTAAGGATGTAGCAGAGCTGGGTGTGTTGGGGCAGCTGTCACGTGTATGGTTGTACACTAGGTATCAGTACACTAGGTATAAGTGGAAGTCTTAGTTTTTTTTTTTTAAGCAACTACCTCAACAGCTTTTATGGCTGTGAGGGTAAATGCCTTGCCTGTAATGTGTAGAGGTCATGAGTTCGAATCCCAGGACAAACTTTTCTAAAAGTGTTTTTTTTTTTTTTTCTGATACTTCTACTGATACCTAGTGTACTGATACCTACTGTACAACCATACACATGACAGCTGCCCCAACACACCCAGCTCTGCTACATCCATACACAGTGGGCAAAGTTACCTACAGTAGAAGTCTTATATTTTTTTTTTTTTAAGTAACAAGCTAGACAGCTTTCATAGCTGTGAGGGCATATGCCTTGCTTCTGCTGTGTAGAGGTCATGAGATCGAATCCCAGGACAAACTTTTCTAAAAGTGTTATTTTTTTTATTTATTTTTTTAGTCCGCAGCGGCACAAATTACAGCATGCTAGATTTTCTGTGCTTTTTTATTTTTTGGAGGGGGGGGGGGGGGGGGGTTGCAGTGGATCTTGGGTGAGTTCCCACACTTTTTTTCCCAGGACTTGACCCCTGTTCATAATGCTCTAGCTGACCGCAAGAAAACGGGTTGATCAGTGCTCCAGACTGAAAAAAAATATCAAGGAGCCATTGGCTCCTAACCTGAGGAATTTAGGAGCCAAATCCAATTTGTAGTCAACAACATTTAAAATACATATAATTACGGAATTATAATTAAAAAAAAAACTGTCATACCTTGTGTAGTTGCCCATTTGTCTCTCCTTTTTGATTTGTGTTTCTAACCCCATCAATCTTGAGGCTCACCGTCCTTCATTACACCCCCTCGCTGTTCCTCCATGAAAACCCCACCGCTGGGACCACACCGATATCGAGTACTGAGCCCTGAAGGAGGGCTCGCTGCACATGCGCAACTGCCCTCCATTCATTTTTCTATAAGGCCGCCGAAAATAGTTATGCAGCCAGGTGCCCCCGATAATTATAATTATTATCTTTAATTTGGACAACTGTGGACAACAAATAGTTTTTCTTTAAGGCTGTGTTCACACGGGCCGGAAAAGATGCAGGTGTGTTGTGGAAAAATGCGCAATTTTTTTCCCCCATGAGTGCAAAGTGTTTTAATGCATTTTGCACGCGAGTGAGAAAATTTGGCATGTTTGGTACCCAAATCCGAACCCTGTCTTCTTCACAGAAGTTCAGGTTTGGGTTAGGTGTTATGTAAATTTTATTATTTTCCCTTATAACATGGTTATAAGGGAAAATAATAGCAAAGTAAATTAGGGATGGAGGGATTAAAATAATAATAATTTAACTCCCCTTATCCACTTGTTCGCGCAGCGCGGCTTCTCTTCTCTCTTCTTCTTTGATGAGCTGGGAGAAAAGGACCTGTGGAGACGTCACCATGGTGATGGATCATGTGATGAGAGCAGTGACGTCTCCACAGGTGCTTTTTTTTTTTTTTTTTTTCCCCAGCTCATCAAAGTAGAAGACAGAAGAGAAGCCGGGCTGCGTGAACAAGTGGATAAGGGGAGTTTTATTATTTATTATTTTTTAACCCCTCCAGCGCTATTGTACTATGCATTCTGTATTCAGTATGCTATTATTTTCCCTTATAACCATGTTTATAAGGGAAAATAATAATGATCGGGTCCCCATCCCGATCATCTCCTAGCAACCATGCGTGAAAATCGCACTGCATCCGCACTTGCTTGCATTTTTCACGCAGCCCTATTCACTTCTATGGGGCCTGCATTGCGTGAAAAACTCACAATATAGAGCATGCTGCGATTTTCACGCAACGCACAAGTGATGCGTGAAAATCACTGCTCATGTGCACAGCCCCATAGAAATGAATGGGTCCGGATTCAGTGCGGGTGCAATGCGTTCACCTCGGGCATTGCACCCCCGTGGTAATATCGCCCGTGTGAAAGAGGCCTTAGATTGTTTTCATACATGTCTCGACTTCTGTACTCTGTGCAAGGGAAAGAGCCCTCCCTGGTGCCACGCGGGCTGCAGTGATGACATCAGAGGCTTTTGTGAGGGGTACTTACCTGTAGTTATAAATCCATTCTCTTTGCCATCACTGACTTTAATGTTATGTCTCCATTTACAGCCAGAATGGGTCCAGAAGCTCTTCATGAGGGTCCTGCAGAAAGTGTTCAATATTGGGATCGAACAGTTTTATGTAGTAAGTATCTGTGGAATATGCAGCGAGTTTAACCACATGGCTATGGCATGCTCACCAGTCCGTCATCTTGGGTCCATGAATCGTTCAGGCGTTTGGTCAGATTGTGTCTGTTTTAGGGATCCTAGAGATCAAAGGCAATGACATGACTGTTCATCCTTTTGGGTTTAAATGGGTATTCCCCTCCTACGATTCCTATCGTAGGAGGAGACCGGGATTACGGAAACAGTTCAGCGGGCTATGCTGCGATGTTTTGTAATTCTCAGAGACGTGGATACAGGAATGGAGTAGCGATGAAAGCTCGGAATTCGGAGGCTAACTGCAACGGTTTCCATAGCCTCTATTCACTGCTGATGGAGGCATGATAACCGCATAGCACAGCTTGCTTGGCGGTCAGCTCCGTTAAAAGGGTTTGTGCCCTGATATAATATTGATCATCTATCCTCAGGGATAGGTCATCAATCTCAGAACAACGGGGGCCCAACTCCCAACCCCCCCCCCCCCCCCCTCCAATTTGCTGTTTTGAAGGGTCTTATGTGAGCACTGCATTCTTCAGTGTTTACCTACACTCCTTGATCTTGGAAAACCCCTTTAAAAAGGACTTGAACTGTGATTTGGAGCATGCAGTGTCAATACAAGGCACTTACTAATGTACTGTGATTGTACATACTGTCTCCTTTGCTGGCTGGATTTGTTTTTTACACTACTAGTGCCCGGGGGGTTACGACCACCCTGTAATCCAGCAGCAGTGGCTGTGCTTGCACATTATAGGAAAAGGCCAGGACAGCCAGAGAGAGCGCCCATAGTCCAGCACCTTTTTTCTGTAGTGTGCAAGCATGGCCACCGCTGCTGGATTGCAGGGTGGTTGCAGCCATTAAAACGAGCTGTGTATATTGGGATGGAAAATTTTAATTTAGGCTACTTTCACACTGGCGTTTTGGCTTTCCGTTTGGGGGATCCGTTCAGGGCTCTCGCAAGCGGTCCAAACGGATCAGTTTTGCCCTCATGTATTCTGAATAGATAAGGATCCGCTCAGAATGCATCTGTTTGCCTCCTATTGGTCTCCATTCCGCTCTGGAGGAGCAATATGGGTCCGCATCCGTTCCGCAATGTTCATTGCAAATAATAGCCTGTTTGTTTGTTACAAGAAGTGAAATCTCCATTTATGTGCAGCGATCCCCTCCGCTGTATGGGGGCAAGTGATTGCTCATCCCCATACACATTCTTTTTTGGGCAGGAGATTGGTATTTAGAAAGCACAATCTGCTGCCCAGAAATGGTGGTTTAGGTGTCTGTACCAGCGATGTTCATCAGGTGAAAACAATGGGTGGCACCTTTTAAACAGGGGAGTTATCTGGCACCGAGCCTTCCCTTTAATTGCCTCATGTAATGGGGCCTTCAGTTGTACAGTCGGAGTTGGACGTAATGCATTGATCATGTATTATTTTTGTTCACGCTACTATAAGATAAAATCACATTTCCATTTACACATATATAAGGGTACTTTCACACTAGCGTTTTTCTTTTCCGACACTCAGTTCCGTCCTAGGGGGTCAAATCCGGAAAAGAACTGATCAGTTTTATCCCCATGCATTCTGAATGGAGAGTCAGTCCTTCAGGATGCATCAGGATGTCTTCAGTTCAGTCTTTTTGACTGATCAGGCTTTTCAGAAAACCGTAGCATGTTGTATTTTTACCTCCGGCCAAAAATCCGGAACACTTTGACTAAACGCCGGGTCCGGCCTTTTTCCCATTGACTTGCATTAACGGCGCCGTGTGTTCCGTCAAAATGGATCCGGCTTTTGCATGTTAAACCCGAAAAATGTAAAAAAAAAAAAAAGTTAAAATCCATAAATGGCGGATCCGTTTTTTCCAATGCATTTTTTCATTGTGATCAAAATCCTGATCAGGATTCAAATGTAATCAGTTTTGACAAGTTTTTCTGGATCCGGCGGGCAGTTCCGGTGTCGGAATTGAACGCCAGATTCAAACAACGCTAGTGTGAAAGTAGCCTAACAAAGTACAAATTCTTATATTGCAGGTACCGGTGGGTTTAGATTCTCAGTACCCGCATCTCATGGAAGGTTTTGCTCCTGTGGCCTTTATTCTGAAATTTGCGTATGTATGCCATTTTACTCAATTTAAAAGGGTTGCCTAGCTGGCAAAAAATGTTAAAAAGGGTCAGTGGCTTAAAAAAAATAGGTTGCCCTGACCTCACCTGTGATGCTCCTGCCATGATGGAGCTGGTATGTGCTGCTCCCATTGACATAAGTTGGCAAAGTGCTGCAATAACTATCTCTGTCCAATGCATAGAGGATGGCATCGGAGCTACACAGTGACAGCTGATTGACGGCATGTCAGACCCCATCCCCCTGCCAATCAGATATTGATGGCCTACCTTGAGGATAGGCCATTAATAGAGATGCCTGGACAACCCCTTCCCTTTAACTCTTTCCTTAGGTTTCTGTATAAGCCTTTCTCTTAGGCTCCATTCACACATCCGCAATTCCGCTTCGCATTTTGCAGAACGGAATTGCTGACCCATCCATTTCTATCCGCAATTCCGATCCCGAAAAAAATAGAACGTGTCCTATTCTTGTCCGCAATAGCGGACAAGAATAGGCATATTCTATTAGTGCCAGCGATGTGCAGGTCCGCAAAATGGTGAACGCACATTGCCGCTGTCAGTGTTTTGTGGATCCGCAAAACGCAGACTGATGTGTGAATGGACCCTTAAGGGTACTTTCACACTTGTGGTGTTGAATTCCGTCAGGCAGTTCCATCGCCGGAACTGCCTGCCGGATCCGGCAATCTGTATGCAAATGGATACCATTTGCAGACTGATGCGGATCTGTCTCTCAAATGCATATGCATTGCAATACCGGATCCGTCTCTCTGGTTGTCATTCAGAAAAACAGATCCGGTATATACCTTTTTCGCATTTTTTAAAGGCCCGGCAGTAATGCATTTCAATAGAAAATAATGCCAGCTCCGGCATTCTGGCAAGTGTTCCGGAATTTTGGACGGAGAAAATACTGCAGCAGTGACTGAACTGAAGACATCCTGAACGGATTTCTCTCCATTCAGAATGCATTAGGATAAAACTAATCAGTTTTTTTCCCGGTATTGAGCTCCTAGGACGGAACTCTATACCGGAAAAGTTTAATGCAAGCGTAAAAGTACCCTAATCCACTTCAGTATTTGGTGGTAACAGTTTCTTTTGTCTGTATAATAAAGGGACCGTCTCTTACCGCTGTGCCTCATATATGACTTTCACCCATCCGATGTCCTGAATCCAAGTAAGTGCTATTGATGCTAGTCCATTGGTTTGTATTTTTTTTTTTCAAATATTCTTTTTATTAAAGTTTTATATTCTAATCAATCAGAACATTATTATTATTAATAATACATACTTTACGTATAATTTAAAGGTATAACACATTTAAAGGCTATGTGTTCCTTCGGGGACAATTTATTATTATATATTTTTTTAATGATTGCATTTTATTCATTTTGGGCTAAAAAAATAATTTGCATTTGGTCTTTATTAAAGATATTAAGTGGTTCTGTCACTAAGGGTTAACTGTCACATTTTTATCAGTAAGATAAGGATTGAGCTATAATGAGCGTTTATAAGGTCAGAGAGAATAGATAAGGAGCCCATCGGCTCCCTGTCTGGAGCAGAGAGGAAATACAGATCCTGCTAGTAGATAAACTCAAAGCTGTGCAGGGAAAGCAGCTCAACATTTTTAATAATGACCAATTGAAAAAAAAGATTTTTTTAGCTCAAAATGAGTACAAACCAATAATAAAAATAAAAAAATGGCACCAAAGGTGTACATGGCCTTTAAGTTATAAAGCGAAAATAAATATATATAAACGTATAACATAACATTCATATAATGGCACAGGTGTAATGTATTGCTCCATTTTATGTATTATTTATATACAGACATATTTTATAGATGTTGTTTTGTTTTCTTATATAGATGTTCTAAATATTTAGTTTTCCTAGTGTGCTTTTAATTTTTCTACATTTTGTGTGTTGGAAGCATTGGTTGTATGATGGCAGTCTTAAGAGCTGGTACTGATTTCGGGACCTTGTCCTTTTGTGTTTAGAAGGAAAGCGAACCCTCTTCTTGTTGAGTGGAGTTGTAAACTTTCTGCATTTCAGGGAAGACCGGAAAATGGACTACATATCCTTCTGTTCAAGCTATGTGAGTAAGAACTTCCACAGATTGACAGGTCTGCTGCCTTCACGTAATATCTTGTATTTGTCACTGATAATGTCTCTATCTCTTGTAGAAATCTGCTTTGGAGAATATAAGCCAACAGCAGAAGATAAATCAGGAGTTGGAGGCGAAAATTGAGAAACTTACGTAAGTCTTTGCTGCATTCAAAGGGGGCTGCTTGCCTATCCCAAGGCTAGGTCATCTATATGTAATCCGTGGGGACCAGACTCCCGGAATCCTACTGATCATGTGTTGAAAAGGGGGCTTGGCGAAGCACTGCGATTTCTTCCTCGGCCTGTGACGTCGCATTACATTTGTGCTTTCCCATTTAAGTGAATGGTGGTAAGCTGCAACACCAAGCACAGCCACTGTACAATGTGCGGCGCTGTGCTTGGTATACTATGAAGAGACTGTGGCCTCTTCAAACAGCTGTTTGTGGAGGTGCGGAACATATTCACGAGCTATCCACGGTATTATCCGTGTTGCACTGCAATCCCAAGTGGTGGCCACTTCCGGCATCACATGCCGTACATTGGGCACGTGATCCTAGCCTAGGGTTAGAATCCGCAGCATCTGTATCTCTCGCCATATCATACTTTGTGCATGGGCTGTCAGTTCTAACCCTAGGCTAGGATCACGTGTCCAATGGCTGCCGCTCAGGATAACGATGCAACTTAAATAACCCTTTTAAGTCCTGGAAAGAGGGAAATCTTGCTGCAAGTAAGAAGTCTAGAAGTTGAGCATCTCATTGCAGCATCATTTTGGAGCCTGGACAGATAGATACTTTCTGGTCTGTACAGTACTTCTGTCAGTCTTCCTCTGCAATGACTAGGTCTTGATGACCCTGTCCTTAGTGAAGCAGCATCATGTGGGACCTGCCTGTAAGCTGCAGTTACGTTTTGTCCATAGCAATGTATTGTTCCAGCATACATAACGCGTTACTGAAGACTGTCACTGGGGCTTAGTTGTCACTTAGGATAGAGGAAGAACTAGGGCTGGGCGATATGGCCTGAAAGCTATATTGCGATATAATTTGAAGCATGTGCGATTATAAATATATTATTTTCTTCTGTGTATATATACAAAATTGCCATTTGCCATCATCCGTGACCCACAGCCAGCGCCATCAGCCCCATGCCATTGCCACCATCATCATGTGCCCCAGCCAGCGCCATCATCAGCCCCATGCCAATGGCCATGTTGACGCACCATTAAAGATATTGTAGTTAAAACTAAACCCTTAGGTTTCTATTTTTTTCCCCTTAGGACCGTCCCACCTGAACAACAAGCAGAGTTCAAAGCCCTTTCCAGTGATATTCATGACCTGCAGCAATCCATAAGCCAGGAATATCGTGCAAGAGATGTGAGTCACCCCTGATACCGTTCTGTCTGGTTAATGGGATTCCCTGGGTTTTCAAAAATTTTATTTTCATTAATATATCCCTACTTTACTCTATGTGCTCATCAGCGGAGGTTAGTAAAGCCCCTTTCTATTGGGGGTGGTGTTTCCCATAAAGGTAGATGTCCATGAACATTCAGGTTGCCTCCATAAGTGTTTGATAGTTGACAGGATCCCAATGAACTTTTCGAATCTGCTGGTGTGCCCAGCCTGGGTGAATTTGAATGGAGTTTCTTTTTAAAGCCGTTGTGACATGCTCAACCTACTCAGAGATGACAAGGGTCGGATTGCTGACTGTCCCACTGATCTTGAGAACTGGGGTCCCCTGCTTGAATTGAGCCCTGACTCTTCATTCGGTCTGTGTGACTGATAGCAGAGTGCAGTGCCCAGCTATCGTCATTGGTTCCAGCGGTGTAGAATGGAGTGGCAGCGTGCATGCCAAATTGGCCAATGTTCTAGTGATCGGTACTTATTACAGTACTGTGGACATAGGCATTGGTTATGGGACAACCCCTTTAAAGAGGATGTGGCACAGGTCACAAGTCGTCTTTAAACTCGGCCATCTATTACTAATACACTGGTGATGGGCGATTCTGCAAAGTCTGAACTGGCACTGTATGACATTGACTTGTAATAATTGATGTCTCTGTTTTGCATCCATAGCTGGTCCTTCAAGAAAAGATTGCACATCAAAAAGCTGACCTTGCCGAAAAAACTAAGAAACTGGTAAGGACAATGCTGAGGAAGGTTAGAAATGCTGAGGGGTTGATTCCATCACTTTAGGTAAAATCTCCACTTTTTAGGTTAGTTTTTATACTCTATACCCTATCACGTCACATCTGTAGAGTCTTGACGTGGTGGGAAACCTTTCACCAATATGCTAGCTGTTCCTGTTCTACAAATATGGAGGCTTTGCTGTCTGGTGAACTTGCTTTCCTTTGCCGCAGAATCAGCACAAGCTTACTATTGCCACCATGAAGGAAGAACAAGAGAGCATGAAATCTCAGATAGTGGAATCTCCAGAACAACGCAAGAATAAAACGGAGAGGATGAAAGAAAATGTCCACAGACTGAAGCAAGCAAAGGTAAAATACAATGACTCCTTCAATGTATCATCGGCTGAGTTTAGCAGATGGGATGTCTCGCTGCCCCACCGATCACTAGAACAGGAGCGTCAAGACCCCTCATTTGTCCTCTCTGGACTCTTTCTCTCAGTCCCATAAATATGTAGAGGGGATGTGTCGATTGCAGGACAATTTCTTTAATCTGCTCCCAATAGCTCTGATCTAGCAGTCACCAGGACAGTATTAAATCAGTGTTAAAAGGGGTTTTCTGATGCTTTTTATACTGATGACCTACTCTTCCCCCCCCCCGATCAGCTGTTTGGGAAGGCACCGGTGCTCGCAGTCACTCCATGACCTTCTCTAAGCTCACCAAGTACAGTGCCGTATATTGTATAGCAGCTCAACCCCATTCACTACTGTGGGGATAGGCTGCGCCTAGTCCACGTGACGAATGAACCTGATGTCCCATGACGTAGGCTAAACTGCAAGAAGGTCACAGTGCTCATAGGTGCCTTCTCAAATAGCCGGTAGGCGGGGGTCCCAATCAGATACTGATTACCTAATCCAGAGTATAAAAGTCTTGGGAAACTCCTTTTAATTTCTGACTACTTTTTAATGACTCTAGGCATCATATCATCTCCTGCTTTTGTATCGCCCAGACTGAAAGTCTTTTCTTTGTTTTAACAGCAAGAAACCAGTGAGAAATGTGATCATTATCGGGAACGAGTGACCATGTCCTCTCTGTGGCAGTCAGATGTGCAAGCGTATAATAAGAAGCTACATAGCATTGAGGCCAACCTGGAGGTTTACAGGAAGACCCTTGAAGAGGTACTCATGCCACACGTGCTCACTTCTGCATCTTATGAATCACTGATGGAACCTTGTGGATAGATTCAGATTTGGTAGATCTATCTCTTCTTAAAAAATATTTTTTTCTCCCCCCTCCTAGGCCAGACAAAAAGAGGAACAAATCATGAATAAAAACCTGGAGCTGAAATCCTTAGCTAATGAAGAAATCCAGTTAAAAAGGACTGTTCAGATAAAGAAAGAGAAACTTGCAAAAATGGATATTAAGAATCAGAAGAAACTAGAGGACTTTGAACAGCGAAAAAATGAGATCTTACAGTGAGTTTTCTCTTCTGTGCTCACTTACCGCATAAGGGCTCATGCACACGAACATATTTTGTTTCCGTATCCGTTCCGTTTTTTTTGGGCAGATAGGATGCAGACCCATTCATTTCAATGGGTCTGCAAAAAATGCGGACAGGACACAGTGTGCTGTCCGCATCCGTATCTCCGTACCGTAGCCCTGCAAAAAAAAGATACTACATGTCCTATTCTTGTCTGTTTTGCGGACAAGGATAAGCATCGTTACAATGGATCCGCAAAAAAAATGATGCTATACAGATTAGGGTTGTTTCGATGCCATAAAAAAGTATTGCCATAGTCAATACCACGCGAAAAAAAATAAAACGCCAAAAAAGCCTTGTGCATTTTATGGAACTTCCGGCTAATAATTGAATAGTCCTTAAAAAAAAAATGGCGAATCGCGCAGATTTTTTTTTGTTTATAGTTTGGACGTTTCAGACGTGGCGATGTTTGTTTATATATTTTAGATGTAAAATTGGGAAAGGGGGTGATTTATACTTAAAGGGCTTCTGTTACCCCCAAAATTTTTTGGGCATATTAAAATCCTTATTGTACGACTATTCCCTATATAGGGCTCTTACCTGGTTCTGTGGCTTTGTTTCATTAAAAATCGAGCTTTTAAAATATGCAAATTACTTTACTACCAGCAAGTAGGGCGTCTACTTGCTGGTAGCCGCCGCATCCTCCTTTTAAAAAAACGCCCCCTCCTCCAGTTGATTGACAGGGCCAGCGAGCGCTCTCCTGCTCCGGCTGGCCCCGTCAGCATTTCATATCCCTCGCCTGCGCCTTACGTGTCTTCATTCGGCGCAGGCGCTCTGAGAGAAGGACGCTCGCTTCATCAGCACTCCCTCAGTGCGCCGATGACGTCACCTCTAAACCCGAAAGAGAAGACGTCATCGGCACAGGCGCACTGAGGAAGCGAGTGTCCTTCTCTCAGAGCGCCTGTGCCGAATGAAGACACGTCAGGCGCGGGATTTGAATTGCAGACAGGGCCAGCCGGAGCAGGAGAGCGCTCGCTGGCCCTGTCAATCAACTGGAGGAGGGGGCGTTTTTTTTTTAAAAGGAGTATGCGGCGGCTACCAGCAAGTAACTGCCCTACTTGCTGGTAGTGAAGTAATTTGCATATTTTAAAAGCTCTATCTATTTATTTATTTATTTATTTATTTATTTATGAAACGAAGCCACAGAACAAGGTAAGAGCCCTATATAGGGAATAGTTGTACAAAAAGGATTTTAATATGCCCAAAAATGAAAAATGAGTTTTGGGGGTGACAGAAGCCCTTTAATATTTTGGTGTGTTTAAAATATTTTTTTTTTTTTTATTTTTTATTTTTTTTTAGTTTAATAACTATCCTGGGATCTTCTAATCCCTTGTCCTATTCACCCTGATATAGATCTATTAGGGTAAATAGGACTTCACACTCTCCCTACTGCTCTGTGCATAGTACACACAGCAGCAGGGAGCTGACTATGGCAGCCAGGGCTTCAGTAGCATCCTGGCTGCCATGGTAACTGATCGGAGCCCCAGGATTACACTGCTGGGGCTCCGATCAGAAGCTGCCACTGCACCACCAATGAGGAGGAGGGGAGGGGACCCTAGGGCCACTGCCACCAATGAGGAGGGGAGGGGACCCAGTGGCCACTGCCCCAATGATTATAATACTGAGGGGGGGAGGGGGCACTGCGCCACCAATGATAATTAACCCTTAATACAGGAAGCGGGTGCCAGCAGCAGATCCTGCTGCCGGCACCTGCCTCCTGTATTAAAAGTTAAAGACTACCTTTATATGGGTCCGGACTTTGTTAGGGCTCTTTCACACTTGCGGCAGGACGGATCCGGCAGGCTGGTCTCCCTGTCGGATCCGTCCTTCCGCTGTTTCGCCGAGCCGCCAGACCGCCGCTCCATCCTCATTGACTATAACATATATATAATATATCCGACAGGGAGACCAGCCTGCTGGATCCGTCCTGCCGCAAGTGTGAAAGAGCCCTTAAGCAGCAGGCTACACAGAACGGCTCCCAGGGATCTCCCTGCACTTATTATTATTCCTGGGCGCCGCTCCGTTCGCCCGCTGTGCGCCTGTGCCCCATTACAGTCTCCTGCAGTCCTGCTCCATATGCTGATTACTGTCGGAGCAATGGGGAGGAGACAGCAGCTTCTCTAGTGGGCGTTCCTTCTCCCTGCGCTGCGATTGGACAGCACCACAGCCAGGGGAGAAGGAACGACCACTAGAGAAGCTGCTGTCTCCTCCCCATCGCTCTGATAGTAATTAGCATATGGAGCAGGAGACGGTAATGGCGCACTGCGGGCAAACGAAGCAGTGCCCAGGAATAATAATTAGTAAGTGCTGGGACATCCCTGGGCGCCGCTCTAGGTAGCCTGCTGCTTAAAGTCCGGACCCATGAAAAGTACGTTCATTGGTGGCGCAGCGCGCCCTCCCCTCCTCCGCCCCTCTCTCCCCATTGGTGGCGGCAGCAGCACAGGGGGAGGGAGAGACTTCTTCCTTCTCCCCTGTGCTGCTGAGGTAACATGAGCGTGCTCATGTTCAGAGATACTAGACTGCGCAGGACAGTATTGATACCGGGACAAAAGTATAGATTGGGTATCGAAATTTCGATACCCGCAACAACCCTACTTGGGAGTTTGTATTGCAAAACTGCACATTCACCAAGGGTTTTTTCCATGGACTACGACCATTGTTGAAGCTCTAGCATTGCCATGTTCTGATTGGTTTGGCCTTACTAACGAAATATTAAGAAACCGTGGCCTAGGTCATAATATGAATTGCACCAGAAGCCTATGACTGTGTAGTGCTGTGCACTTGTCTGCATAGCACCGTGATCTACGTTACGTGTTAGAAAAGTGACAGTTTTACTATTCCATCTCCCACTTGCACAGGATCTGTAGCCATGTTCAAGAAAAGAGACAGGCTGTGCACGAACGGGTGGCTCATGTTCTGCAAGAAATCCAGCAAACGGACGTTATGAGAGAACAGCTCCTTGAAACTTCAGAACAGGAGAAGAAAAAATGTCAGGTAAGGTCATTGGCGATAACTTTCACTCCTTATAATTGCTATTTACCATATTTTCTCTGTCTCAATTACAGATTTATTTTAGCGAGCCATTATTAGCCAGAGCACTGCACTTACGAAATACCGAGGGCTTTAAATATATGACGAACTAGGTGTAGAAACAAGCGAGTACAATGAGCATGTACTTGTTGACATGGTTATGACCACCCTGGAATCCAGCAGCGGTGGCCGTGCTTGTACACAGGGAAAATGAACGGCCTCTTTGGTGGCCGAGACAGCAAGAGTGCACATAAGCACGTTTTCCTATAGTGTGCAATCGCGATCACCACTGCTAGATTACAGGGTGTCTACATGGTAAATGCCATTTGCTGAAGTGAGACAACCCCTTTAAGAGGTGGGTATTTACTTCTTTAGGCTAGAGCCACTGCAGTTACAGTTGTATTACAAAAAAAAATATGCAGAGTTGTAAGCAATCTTGTAGACTTAAAAAGGGGTATTACGATTATATAGGGGATAACTATTAGACTGGTGGGGGTCCTACTGCTGGGACCCTTACTGTTTACGAGAAAGAACGGGGGCCCTTACCCCTTGGAGATCCCCGAAATGAACAGAGTGGACAGTTGGGCATGCACGCTGCCACTCCATTCATTTCTGTGGGAGTTCCAAAAATAGCTGAGCGCTGTACTCTCCTGTCCCTGGAACTCCCAGAGAAATGATTGGAGAAGCAGTGCGCTTGCCCATCAGCCACCCCATTCATTTTGGGGGACTCCATTGGGTACAGGGGTCCTAGCAGTAGGAACCCCACTGATCTGTGGATGCCTTTTTGTTTGCCTTAACAAATGTCACCACAATGGAGAGTGCTAATCCAAGTTAGGAAGCAAGATAACGGAGCCAAGGGATAAAAGGGACCAGATGCCCCTTCCTTAAATAGTTTGACATATGCAAAATATTCAGAACCCTATAGACAATACCAGTGGTTATATACAAACTAAAATATAATTTCATAATGGGGCCTCATATTTAACTATCATTTACCTGTCCGAGCCCCATGACCAAAAACAAAATTGCAGAACAGTAGTATTTGATGGTTGTAAAACTAATTGGTACAGAATTTTGGGCCTAAAAGCAAATTGTGCTAGAGGTATAATTGATACACGGTCAGACACTCTCCGCACATTTTTACCACCAATGTCCAAATTCTTTTAGAACTGTAAGTTCACTTGAATAAACAAAGCCCTATATTGGCCTTTTTTCGACTATTGCCCTTCCCTCATTGTGTCCTTTCCAATTTCCCCCTTTCAGGACGTTATGACAGGCTTTAGAAATGCACTGGAGAAATACCATGACAATCTGCAAAAAGCGTCTGACCGCAACGCTGAGCGGAGAAGAGAAAAAGTAGCAGAGCTGAATCGGAGGTTGAGCCGACGATAAAAATTTACAGTCTGTATTGTCTGTTTTTTGTTTTGTTTGTGTGTTTTTTTTTTTTTTTTTTTATATATATAAATGTTCACTTTTTTAATGTTTTTTGATCTATAAATAGTTTGACTAATTGATCATTAAATAAGTATAATACTACTATCGTACAAAATAGTCATTTATACAGTGCTTCACTTTTCATTATATTTTGGTAAAAATGTGCAAACTGAGATAGGCAAACATTTTAAGCTACAATACTTTTTTCTTTGAAGCATACGTAGAAAGGGAATGGTTCAAGTGTCTGATGTTCTACTCTATACCCTTTTAATTCTTATTGTACAACAGACATGTCCCTTATAAGTAGATTAGACCTACATAAAATACAAAATTCATCCATTAGCAACGTTTCGTGATCTGACCACTCGCCAATTTCAATGGAAATGATAGAACAATTCAAAGGTCCCTTCAATCCATTATGGCGACTAAAAGATTATATTTAGTGATGAGCGAATCAAAGTCACCTCAGGATAGGTAATCCATATCAGATCGGCAGGGATCTGACACCCGACACCCCTGCTGATCAACTGTATGAATGGAAGGCGCGCTCGTGCCGTCTCACTTCCTGCTCACCATAGACATAGCAGCGAGCAGGAAAGGAGACTGCACTCGCGCCTTCCTTTCATATAGTTGATCTGTGTGGGTGCCGGGTTTGGATCCCCACCGATCTGATATTCAGGATAGGTCATCAATATTAAAAGCCTGGAGAACCCCTTTTAAAGGACAATTTTTTTTTTTTCTAAAGCAGCATTATTAGACCAAACACTGGTGGATAAATTCAACCTTAACAAAAAGACACTGGGTCCAAATCGAAGAAAATAACCTAAAGTCGGATCCTATTACTACATTAAAACCATTCAGAGCACAAAGTCATTATTTAGTACTAAGCATACAAACCACTCAACCTATATGGGGAAACTACACATCTAAATATCCCACATAAAAAAAATATATATATAAAAATCTACTCCAATTCCCATTAAAATATATTTTATATTTGTGGTCCTGGCTACGGTGGGAACAGAGTAGACGAACTGAGTTAGGGAGGGGTGACTGGCTGTCAACCATCAATGGCTGAGGTGTGCCGGAAGCCATGGCCGTGTGCGAGCTAAATGAGGGGCAAAAATCAATCGGGTAGGAAAGATTAATGCGGAACTCATAAAGCTAAGCTGGCGAAGGCTTTGGCAATCTCTACCTGTGGGTTCGGAACGTAGTGCGTAAAACAGGAAGATTGCCATCTGCCCATTTTCTGGATGACGTGCGCTGGGACCCCATGACTTGATGCTGCGGATGCCGCCCCTATGCGGAATGAATGTCCCGAAATGGCTTTGGCATCGAAACCTAGTCCGGAAGCCAAGATTCTAATGTGGTGAACAAACTGTGACGCCGTGAGAGATTTGGAGTTGAAAGGGAAAAGAGGGTTGCCTGGTGCGGGATCTTTTGCGGTGGCGAATAGCTTTTTGAACACTGCAACCGGGCACCAGTCATTGAAGGTCTGGTAGTAGCGAATTTTGACTGGCGGTCCCACTTGAGAAGTTTTGGTGGAGTGGAGAGATAGGGTGCAATGTGTCTGCTGCCAGGCTAATTGATCCGAAGTGGGGCCTGCGTGTCCCGGAGAGCTGGTGAATTCCCCGGGCCGCAAGAACCCGTAAAAACAGAGGTACATGGCTGCTTTGATCACTATGCTTTTATATGGCCCGAAAGGATCATTGTCTAGGGAGGTGGAAAAGGCCCTGAACATTGGCCCGGTGACTGGTTTCCTGCGGGACTCTGGCTTACTGCTGTTCTTTTGGATCCCTCTCAGGGTGGATTTGATGGCTTGGGAGGAAAATATGGACTGGCTAGCTGGGTGATCTAAGGTGAAAAAATGTACCCCTGCTAGGTATAATTTGATGGTGTTGAATGATAGGTGAAGGTCTGTGTGACAATACGCCAGGAATGCCATGACATAAGTTGTTCAGTCCAGTTGTTCTTGTGGATATCTGAGGGAGAATTGTATGAAGGTTTCCCACCCTGTCTTATAATTCCTGGCTGTATTGAGGGATAGGGAGTTATGGATGAATAACTTGGCTGTTCTGACATGCTTGCTTAATCCATCGTCAGAGTCTCGTGGGTGGGTGGAGGGACCCCTGATGGATCTGCGTCTGGCATTACCTGAAAGAAAACAGGGAAGTTAAAACGAGAGAGGGCATCGGCCGCCGTGTTTGCTGAGCCCTGTATGAACCTACATGAGAAATGGAAATTATACTGTAACGCAAGACAGACTAGTCTGCGGACAAACGGCATGATTTTGTGGAGAAGAGGAACGGCCTTTGCTGAGGATCTCTACGACTGCTTGATTGTCTGTGATGAAGATGACTGGCTTATTCCTCCAAAGTTCCCCCCAGATCTGGGCAGCTGCGACGATGGGATAGATTTCTATAAGTAGAGATGATTTGATGGAACTCTGAACGGAAGAAATCTGAGGCGGCCAAGGACCCGCGAACCAGTGGGTGTTGAATATGGCTGCAAACCCTTTTGAAGCTGCTGCGTCAGAAAAGACTGTGGGTGAATCGTGGTCCCACGAAGGGACGAAGAGGGAGATGCCATTCCAGTTTGAAATGAAATGGTGCCACATGTGTAGATCGGCCGTTGCGGCGGCATCGAGATGGATCAAAGCGTCCTGATCCGAGGCAGCAGGTAAAAGTTGCAGCAATCTGGAAATGAATGCCCGCCCCATAGGCATGATCTTGGAGGCAAAATTTAACATTCCCAGAAGTGATTGGAGTTCGACCTTGGCGAGGGTCCTGGCTGTGACAGATTTCCTGATCGAATCTTGGATTTTCTTGAGCTTGTCTTTGGGCAATCTGGCTTCCATCTTACCAGTGTCCAAGATAATCCCCAGGAAGGTTATTACTGAAGAAGGACCCTCAACTTTTGCTGGGGCCACTGGCATGTTTAGTTTCGCAAATATGTCGAGAAGAACCTGGAGCTGATTGGGTGCTTGATCTGAGGTCTCGATCAACAGGAAGTCATCAAGGTAGTGGATGACCCTAAAGCATCCGCCGTGATTGACCAAGACCCAGTGGAGAGCTGTGGCGAATTGATAAAACAGCCAGGGGCTGCTCTTTGATCCAAAGGTCAACCTGTCTGCAAAATAGTACAGTTCCCTCCACTTGATACCATAGAACTTCCATAAAAGAGGTGAAACTGGAAGAAGCTTGAAGGCGTCAGCAATGTCTGCCTTGGAAAGCCAGGCGCCTGTTCCCAGCTGGAGAATCAACCGAATGGCTGCGTCCAAGGAAGAGTACTGCATGAAGAAGTCCTCAGAAGGGATGAGTGAATTTAAACTGGGTGTGCTGGAAGCATGAGGAGCAGAAAGGTCGAATATTAGTCTTTTTTTATTAGAGAATTTTTTTCGTGACCAGACCAATGGGGTTGACCCTCCAGATGTCAAAGGGGGGGACTACGAATGGACCCAGGAGGAAACCCTTGCTGATCTCGGACTGGATGAGGGAGTCCACTGATTCTGGATCTGCCAAGGCGGAACGGAGGTTGGAGCCTTCCCATGTTGTCTGCGGGGAGGAAACTAGCCCTGTGTGGAACCCCTGTGAAAACCCAGAAATCAAAAACTGCACGAATGTGGGGTCGTGATGATGCAAAAGGAGGGCGGCCAGTAGATCGATGTTGACTCCAGCTAGTCATAGATGTTTGGAGGATCTTTGCGGACAAGATGAACTGGGGATGGGCGCTGAAACAGATGGAGCAAACGTGCAAGGCCTTGCATTTTGCAAAATAACAGTCGGACCAATTGAAATTGTTGCTGACTTGAGTTCTGCCTAAAAACACTATGGGCCTGTCCCATTTGTCGACGTTCTGCCCTGTACTTGAAGAACCGGAAGGGATGGCAGAGGGTCTACCTTGGGCCAGAGATCCTGAATTGGGACACCAGTCGGAGGAATGCGAGATGGACTGACAGGTGGTACAGGTGGGTGCTTTGAGTCCCGCAAAATGCCTGCAGAACAGCTCCATGTCTAGTGTCGACCAATCCGTGATGTGCTGGAATTGGGACAGAGCAGCAGCGGCTTTGGCAGAGAACGAGCGATGGTAGTCATAAAAAGCATGACCTCCATACTTGTGTCCCAAATCAGTGACCCTGTAGAGGTAGGTGTCGAGTTCCTCCCTACGGTGTGGTTGGGCAGAGCATAGGATATCCCGGAATAGGCTGAAGGCCAGCACGAACTCCGGAATGGAGAGTTTTTTTGTGCAATCTGGCATCTCTGGATTTAAGAACCACTGATACGTCCCTGCATGCAATGGTCTTGTTTTCGTCGGAATCGTGGGTGGAAATGAGTATGGAAGCCAGGTTAATGTCTTTACCTGCCAAAATGTCCTTCCGGATGTTGTCAGGAACGAAGTGTGACGGGGCAATGGTGAAGGAGCTGGAAGCCCTACCTGGGGTTGGGGCCTGAGTGGCAGAGGGGCCCGGAACCGGAGAGGTGGGAATGTTCGAAATTGCCGGCCTGGTCTCCACAACTAGCAACCTGGTCTGGATGTCAGACACTGAACTGGCAAGAGTGTTTATGGTTGAGTGAAGCTGGGCCAGCGCTGTCTGGATCGTGGACAGGGACACTTGCTCTTCTGCAGCTAAGATAGGCTTAGCAGTAAGTAGTCGATACAATTCTGCTTTGCGAGCCGAGGCAGGATAGCGGATGCCTCTCCTAGTTAGCTCGGTCATTAATTTTGGAATGGTCCACTGTCTGAACGAAAGCTCTCTTCCATGGGCCGAGCTGGGCGATTCCGGAATGGAGCGAGTCTCGGCGATATCCGATGCGTGGGACATTGTGCTGCGGAAAAATGACGAAAAGTAAGGAGGGTGGTAGGGCCACCGGACACCAGCGAGTGAACCTGCGGAACCCTCTGAAAATAAACACCAAAGTGTGACAGGGAACCGTCACCAAGAAGAGGGGTAAAGGGCTGACCCACCTGACGAGCTGACCTAGATTACCTGAAAGAGAGGCAACAAACATGATTCCGGACTGATCCTAAAGGATGAAGAAGTGAAAAACCGAACTTACCTGGACTTGGTGTATGAAACCGTGGAACAGGAACGACCTGGATGGAAAGGGACGTGAGACTGGTACCTAAGCGAAATTTGAACCAAATAGACCTCTGGGATGACCCTGGAAAAACATGGAGTGAGGCTTGAGAGCTGCTGGAGATGACGTAGAACCTGACGTGGATCAGGGAGCGGAAGCGCAGGTTGTCAAGGAACTTAACCGTGCCTGATACATGTGAGGCCAGAGAGCGAAACGAATGACCTGATGCATGTCAGGTGGTCGAGCTCGTGAACTAGCTGCGTGGCTAGTGGCAGTGCCCCTGAGGCGCACCAGGGTCCAACCAGGTTGAAATGGCCTGATGCGTGTCAGACGACCGATGTACCTGCTGCGTGGCAGGACCGTGAAGCACCTGATGCGTGTCAGGAATATGAAAAATGACATAAAAGCAAAAACACGTCCCTGATGCGTGTCAGGGCGGTAAATGAACCTGATGCGTGTCAGGAAAATGAACATGAACTGCTGCGTGGCAGACAAGCGAACGACCCTGATGCGTGTCAGGAAAACAAAACATGAACTGCAACATGACAGGAAAAAAGAAATGACATGAATCTGCTGCATGGCATACAAATGACCGGATAAAAACCTGATGCGCATCAGGACAATCATGGGCATGAATCTGCTGTGTGGCATACAATGACCTGATGCGTGTCAGGAAAATGATGACATGAACCTGCCGGATAAGACCGATGCGTCTCTGGAATGAGACCAATAAATACAAGAATCTGCTTTTTTTTTTTTTTTTTGGGATGCGCAGGACCGACCCCAAGTCAGTCATCAGGGGATCGGCATGTGCCACATGTCCGTGTGCCGCTTGCACCAATGATGTGACAACCTTTTGAGGGAATGATCAGTGATTGCTCCAGGGGAACAGATCTTATTGGGGTGACATGTGATGCAGGAATGAGTATATGATATGTGTTCTGTGAATTGAATGCAGTGGTAGCCAACAGACATGGAAAAGGGTAGTCAGACCTAATAAGTTGCAGCAAGCCTGACGATTAATGCACTTGTTGATGTTTGATGCCTGGTTGTGCAGTGTCTGGCTGGGATCGAAATGTGAACTGACAGGCATTTGAGCAGACTGAACATGTGAGACCTGATTAATTGGAAGCCGGCGACCTGAGCGTCCTGCGTTGCCCAGGAGACCAGTGCAGGAGGCCCAGCCTTGAGAACACGTCATGTAGCGCAGAAAGAGAAACGGCGCCGAGGCTCCCAGGATGGGGAGCTGCTCAAGGCGCCGCTTAGCTTACCGGAGGAGATGCGGTATAACCTTCAGAGCAGCGGCGGGTGCGGAGCGGCAGCGAGGGTAAGACGGCAGCGTGGGAACCCGAACCGGAAGTGATGAGACGTCACGGTAGAGCGCGGCGTCCATGACGGGAGAGCGAGGCGGTGCTATATGGGTCTCCTTCGCCCCTCCCACAAACACAGGCTGAGCTTCAGCCTTACTACATATCAAAACATTCTGTTTGGCCATTGACCTCTCAAAATGGGAAAAACGGCATTGGGTATATTAAAGCCCTGACTGCCCACATAACCATCACAATTTACACTCATTCACCCACTTGTCTCAATATAATTTGCCAAAAACCGACTTCCATAAATATCTAAAGATCAGACATTCCCTCACTCAAACCACTATAAACGAAACAAAAGTGTGTATTCCTATTCTTCACCGCTCAAAAACCTGTGATGAAAGGTATTTCCAGTTTCTACACCGACCTCAACACTAACTAGGTTTACTTTAACAACCATTATACAAAAATGGGAAAGTGATGTAGGTAAAAGTTAAGCTACTTTCACACTAGCGTTTTTTCCGGATCCGTCATGATCTGCAAAAAATGCTTCCGTTACAATAATACAACCGCGTGCATCTGTCATGAACGAATCCGGTTTTATTATGTCTTCTATAGCCAAGACGGATCCGTCTTGAACACCATCAAAAGTCAATGGGGGATGGAACCGTTTTCTATTGTGTCAGAGATTGTGCCGTTTGGCTCCGCTTCGTCAGGCGGACAGCAAAACGCTGCAGGCAGCATTTTAGTGTCCGCCTCTAGAGCGGAATGGTGACTGAACGGAGGCAAATTGATGCATTCTGAGCGGATCCTTTTCTTTTCAGAATGCATTAGGGCAAAACTGATCTGTTTTGGACCGCTTGTGAGAGCCATGAACGGATCTCACAAATGGAAAGCCAAATGCTAATGTGATAGATAGTAGCCTTATTCAACTGATGACTGGCAAACGGCACTTAACTGGACAAGCCGAATCTCCAAAGGAAAGCACCACTGCAAACTTTCAAGAAAAATAAGCCTAAAACGGCATCTTACACCAGCAAAACTAAAACACGCCGACCCCAATTACCCAAATCTATGCTGGGAAAATTGCAGCTCCTGTGCGACTTATCTACATTTATGGTGGACATGCCCTAAACTTCAATCATTCTGGATCGTTGTATTTGACAATGTAAACACAAATATCCAACCAACTCCAGAATTTGCTTTTTTCCTTCCAAACCAACATATCCCTTTACGAACTAAAACTGTTTGCTCACATATGATATTAGCTGCAAGAAGTTTAATCTAAAAAAAAATTATGGTAAAGCCCAGAAATTCCGACCATCTCAGAAGTCTGGATGCCTGTCACTCATGCCTACAATATGGAAATCAAATAAGTATTAAATAACAGTTATTAATATACTGTGTGTGTGTATGTATTGTAGGGATTCGCTCTGCTAGACAGGGTAAGCGGACGCAGTACAGAGGCAAAAAAACTGTTTGTAAAGCAAAACTTCAGTGTTTATTCACACATAAGGTATATTTGCAGTCTTGGTGTTTTATTCACGCACACGAAAAGTTCATAAAGCAAGAAAGTCCCCTTATCTCCTGGGTGTTAGTTCACACCCTGCTGGCAGTTCTGCCTCGTCAAGTCTATAAACAGGCTTTAGGAGGCCTGTTTCCCCTACACCCGGGTCTCAGCCCTCCAACTCGGCACAAGCCTCATATCCTAACACAGAGATCCCCTCTGCTAATCCCAGCTGTATTTTAAAGGCAGCTAGGTGTTGCCAAAACCCCGGACCGGCACCTGAGATCCAGTCTGGTGTTTGATCCCACCTGGCCGCCAATCAGTCCAGCAGCACACACTGGGAGGAAAATACCTGTTTTCCCAGATAATACCCTTCACCGTGTCAACATAGTACATAAGGCCGAAAAAAGACATTTTGTCCATCCAGTTCGGCCTGTTATCCTGCAAGTTGATCCAGAGGAAGGCAAAAAACAAACAAACTGTGAGCTAGAAGCCAATTTTCCTCACTTTAGGGGAATAAAAAATTCCTTCCCGACTCCAATCAGGCAATCAGAATAAGCCCTCTCTAGTAGCTATAGCCTGTAATATTATTCCGCTCCAGAAATACATCCAGGAGCCTCTTGAATTCCTTTATTGTACTCACCATCACCACCTCCTCAGGCAGAGAGTTCCATAGTCTCACTGCTCTTACCGTAAAGAATCCTCTTCTATGTTTGTGTACAAACCTTCTTTCCTCCAGACGCAGAGGATGTCCCCTCGTCACAGTCACAGTCCTGGGGATAAATAGCTGATGGGATAGATCTCTGTACTGTCCCGATATATTTGTACATATTGCTTTTTCCTATATCTGCTCATTGATAAAAAAATAAACACATAATTGGTATCGCTGCATCTGTAACGACCTGATCTATAAAAAGGATCACATTACTTATCCCACGTGAACGCAGTAAAAAAAATATTAACCAATGACTGAAATGCTATTTTTTTCATCTTCTTCCATACAAATTGAATAAAAAGCGAACATAAAGTCATATGTATCCTAAAGTGGTACTAATAAAAATTACAGCCCGTCCCTCAAAAAAACAAGCCCTCAGACAGCTATGTTTGCTTAAAAATGTTATGGATTGTTAGTATATGGCGATTTTATTCTGCAAATGCATTTGCCCCAAAATGGTACAAAAGAAAAAAAAAACGACAGCTTGTTTTGCAACAAACAAGCCCTCACACAGTTAACAATTTTAGCATAATTTCATCTTAGAAAAACTAGATGCTGCTCCTTCCCTTCTGAGCCCTGCTGTGTCCCCAAACAGCAGTTTACGACCACATATTGATATATATGTTGATATATTTAGGAAAAAATGCATAACAAATTGTGGGGTGCATTTTCTCCTGTTACGGCTTGTGAAAATGACTATTTTGGGGCTAAAGCAACATTTTTTGGGAAACAGAACAATTTCACAGCCATGTGTTTCTAAGTTTTGTGAAATGCTTGTTGGGTCAAAACATTCACTAGTTTCTAAAATGGGGGTCACCTTTTGGGTGTTTACTTTCTAGGGACATCTCAGGTCTCTTGAAATGTGACATGGCACCCGAAAACTATTCCAGCAGAATATTGCGGTTCTTTTCTGTCTAAGCCAATCTGTCTGTCTGTCTGTGTGCCAATGTAGAGGTTCACAACCACATATGGGGTGTTTCTGTAAACTGCACAATCAGGGTAATCAATAATGAGGTTTGTTTTGCTGTTAACTCTTGCTGTGTTAAAGGGGAAAAATGGATCAGAAAATGTGCATGAAATTATTATTTTTTTTTTAACTTCACCTCCATTTTGCTTTAATGCCCGTGGAACACCTAAGGGGTTAACATAACTCCAAAAATAAGTTTTGAATTATTTTGAGTGGTGTAGTTTCTACTATGAAAGCCCCTTAAAGTGACCTCTGAACTGAATTGGTCCTTAAAAAAATGGTTTAGAATCATTATGTGGAAGAATAATGAGGGTGAACTTGATTTTTTAATTTTTTATTTTGGCACAAGGCCACAACTCCAACAAAATGTGAAAAAATATTTAAGCGTCTAAAGACTTTCCGAAAGCATTGTATGTTGACCCCTTCGGGTAGTCATGGAGATGACACAGCAGGATGCGATCCCTTTCTCAGCAATCTCGCACATTGCTGCCTTTCTAAGTTGAAAATGAATTGAACTCCTGCTGTCAACCAAGGATGTAATGAATGACCGTCTTGTTCTGAGGATCTAGTCTGTGTTCTACATACAGTTTCACTCGTACAACTGTAATTGCATTAGAAACTCTGCCATAATTTTTACTATATTAGTTATTGATAAGAAAGTCAGCATCCCTGATCCTTTTGTATTAATGTCTCTCGTGAACCCCTTTTCTACTAGTGGTGACCCTCCCCTTGCGTCATGACAACTGGTCACCCTTTAGCGGATGTTGATCAGTAGGGAGATGAAGCGTCCCAGGAGCGGTATACACCGAACCCAGCTGTGCAGACTAGCTAAGTATCATCTCAACTCCGGTTTGGCCACTGTGGGAGGTCTGCCTGACTCTTGGGGCTCTGGACTTCTTTTTTTTTTTTTATTCATTTTTTATTATTTTTAATATATTAAACATACAATAAAGTATAATCAGGATTATTTTGCATACAGCTTGACTTAGTCCAATGATTGTACATCATCTGGTATGATACAGCATAATAAAAGTACAATACAGAACTTTAAACAATTATCCTTTACCCCCCACTCCCTACCCTCACCCTATCTGGATGTACAGCAACCCTTCCCTTCCAACTTTTTCAGCCAAATCAAATTGAAAAGTATACTTTAAACTACTTTTAGATTCCCTAATTTCCCTTTTAGAGCCAATGGCAAATACCACTCTGTATATTGAAAGTTTTGCATGAGTTTTTGAATCTCTTCCTTGGACAAGTGTTTGCCGATATACGTTTTTCACTTGTCAAGGAAGCGTGCTGATCTATAGTTTTTTTTTGTTTTTCCACCTCCAAATGATCCATTAATAAAAAGTATCTCATTTGCATCTGAATTTCTGCATCTGAGCGTGTGTGTGGTGCTAACCAAGTGCACATCAAACACCAAAGTGCTACTAATAAGACATCATCTACTAAAGTAGGCTCTTTCATAGTCTCCAGATAGCCATGAAATAATACCACTAGTGGGTCACATGGTAATTCTATCTGCCAGGTTGTTTTAATCCAAGATGAGATCTTTTCCCAATAGGCCTGAATCAGTGGCAACCCCAAATGCAGTGATCTAAACCTGCCTTTGGTAGATTACACTTAGGGCAAACTATTATCTTCTTTGGATTTATAGCTGAAGCTGGGATATTAAAAGCATAAATTGCCCTATGTATTAGCTTAAAGTGTGTTTCTCTCCATCTTTCACATGATACTGCTCTCCTCACTTTTGCCCATCCAGTCATCAATTTGTCTCTCCAGTCTACAGATCCTAACAATGGTTTCCAACCCTGAAATAATTGTGGAGTAAGCTTATTATTTTCTCTTTTTCTCAGACTTTTATATATATCAAAAAGTGGAAGTTTATGTTCAATTTGTTCTAGAAGATCAAAACAATAAAAAAACATATTCCTGTTGTACATTTCTCAATCTTTGATAGTTTGATAGTATAACATAGCCTGCCCTGTAGGCAAACCATACCTATCATGTAACTCCTGTAAATACATATATTGAGGTTCTTTATCATGTAATATATGTTTTAAGAAATATATACTCATTGATCTCCATGTTCAGAACAGCTTGTTGGTCTTCCCAATAGCAAATTCTGGGTGATTCCACAGAGGCATATGTTTGGATGCAAAAAAAATGACAAATCGAACATTTTCCTCACCTCTTTCCACGCTACTGTCTGATCACCACTGATGTTTTTATGTCAGAATGTAATGATGCTAGTTTGGCATGTAAAATCCCATCCTTTTGGCTAATTCTTTTCCCCCAAAAATATTTGAATAATGTGATGTCTGACCTAATCAATCCCTACAATGGTGAAAAAGGCTCGCCAAATTATATCTCCGTATGTCCGGGAATTGGCCTCCTCCTTTATCTAATGAGGCCGATAATGTCTTCAGGGCTATTCTCGGTCTTTTCTCTGACCATATAAAACCTGCAAATGCCCTGTTCAGGGTCTTAATGTCTTTACTGTATGTCTGAGTAAAGTAGGCATGGTTTGCATCGAGTAAAGTAATTTTGGAAAGCTAATCATTTTTTGGGACACTTGCCCAATAAAGATAGTGGCAATCTTCGCCATTAGATCAGTTCTTGCTTTATCTGGTGTATCAGTTGTGTGTAATTAAGGGAGTATAGGGAATGAGGCGTACGACCTATCCTGATCCCCAAATAAGTGATATGGGCTTTGACTATTCAGAATGGTCTTTCGCCCATGACTTTCTGATCCTATATATAACAACTCACAGTTTGATGGCGTCTGCAAAAAGAAATAAGCGAACTTCTAGTGAACCTATGCGTATCACCTCAAATATATCTGATGTTTCCAGGTATCTGGCTAATGGTTCAATGGCAAGATTAAAAAGTAAATGGGATAAAGGGGATCCCTGCCTTGTGCCTTTTAGTAGCGGAAAAGGCTTTGACAAGAATCCTGGTAAAGCTATTTGTGCCTGAGGAGAATTCTATAAAGCCCCCAGATATGTCCTAAAGGCTTCTGTAATGTGCATTCTGTCTAATAAATCTATCAACCAGCTCCATCCTACGTTATCAAAAGCCTTTTCAGCGTCAATGGTCAGGAAAGCCAGAGCCCCCTGACCTGCTTTCAGTCTGTTTGCCTGGTTCAGTACAGCAAGAACTCTGCGCATATTAAATACTGCTGATTTTCCTTTCAAAAATCCCACCTGCGAAGGCCCAATTAAAGTGGGTAATATGTCTGCTAATCTATCTGCCATTATTTTGGATATTATCTTGAGATCTAAATTGATAAGGGATATTGGACGATAGGAATGTGGTTGAAGAGGATCTTTCCCAGGTTTCTGCAAGAGTTTAATATATGCCATGTCATTTGCTTTAGATATAGCTTGGCCCTCTAGGACTTTGTTATACCCATCAGTTAATAAATGAGATGTATCCTCCCTTAGTTTTTTTTATAAAATTCTCCTGTATAACCGTCCGGTCCTGGGGCATTCCCAGATTTCAATGCTCGGATAGTTAGAGAAACCTCCTCAACTGTGATAGCTTTATTGAGCTCCGCCAACTGACTTGCTTGTACCTTTGGGAGAGAGACCCGATCTAAAAATGTTATTGGGGAGTTCGGAGCCAAAGGTTCTAAAAATATCCAGAACTTTTTCAGGCTTATTTTGGAGATGTCCTTAGGGATCCTTTAGGGTTGGCAAGTGAGTTGGTGCCCTGGGCCCTTTAGAAAGTCTCGCCAGTAAACCACTGGATTTGTTCCCAAAAGCAGAGTTATTTACTGTGACAGCATGTTTTGGATGTCATATAACTGTTATATTTTGTGTTCATAAAAGCAGAAAAAGATAATATGCCTTTATGATTCATTTTGTAATGTAGGGTAAGCTCAGTGACACAGCAGAAAGAACAGAAAGCATAGTGTTAATCTGTTGTTGCTGTGCAGAAGTCTAGATCAATTACAGCCAGCTTCTCACACAGCAAGCGTTTTCACCAATCATATCCAGCCTCACACACAGCCTGTCTGGGAATTCCCCTAGCAGGATCTTCTAGAATCATTATTCACCAGAGACAGGAGCTGAAGAGAGATTCACTCCACTGAGAGCTGTGTTTTTATGGAAGCAGGAGAGGCCAAAATAGGTATTTAAAACAGTTATATAATGTTCCTGTTGTTAGTATTGTGATTGGAACTGTATATTGAACCAGTTATGTGTTTTACAGTTCTACCAATTGCAACGATACAATTGCAAATACAAATTGCAAGCATTCGGATTCCATATTGCAATCCAAATTGCATGCAACCATACCAGATCATACTCAACCAATCTGCAAATAGTCAGTGCTAACTGCATACTGCAAGTGAACTATTAGACCTCAGATATACCTCTCAAAGAGATCATAAAATTATTAAATAACTTAAAGTGAGAGTACAGATACTCAAGAAAGAAATATATCCACCATTTTATGTTGAATGACAAGATTGAACAGTTGAACCACCATCTTATGCATACCGCCATTTTGTGATATCTTTTCAACATGTGTTTTGTACGTGGACTATCCTCTGCGGAGGCGGCAGTGTTATATATGAAGAAAAGTTGAAGTTATTTTGAAGCATTTGGTTTGCTCTTTAAACCTGTTTCCATAGAACGGCGCTAGAGGAATTAGAGTAATAGACAGTCTGGTTAGACTAAAAGTCAGAGATATTAAAATTCTTCTAATTCCACAGCGCAAAAGGCACCTCATAGTGCTGCACCTGCCACAAACGCAGTCCTTTAACATTTCATGAGGTGATCCACATTAAGGGACGACCGAATGGAGAAGCTGCGGAGAGGACTGAACAGCATACATCCTGACAGTAAAGTTACCCCTTACCCAAATAGTCAAATAACATTTAAAAAAACTGTTAAATCAATAAATTCAAAACATAAACTCAATGAAGAATGAAGGTGTTCCTCCCTCTTCCAACCTCCATTTATCTCCAAACCGAATTCACTTTTTTCCCACCTGTGGGCATTGTTGTACATCTCGAAAACCATGGGCAAATCTAACCTTATCTTCTTTTCCCCTGTTCCCTGACCTAAGTAATATATATCAACTGGTCTAACAAAATGCATATAAAGTGAACCTTTTTAAGTGTAACCGCTGAAAAAATAAAACTTAAAGATTACTATGCACACAGCAGATGTCTCATGCCTAGGATATTATTACTATTACTTCAGCCTTTACTAGGGCTTTTTTATATATGTGTGTGTGTGTGTGTATATATATATATATATATATATATATATATCTCGAGTGTCCAATTAGTCAGGCCACCTGGAGATCCCTGTCGCGCGTTGTTTTAATGGGTCCTTCTGCTGTTCAAGGTGCCTCTTTGTAGCCTGGGATCCGTCCTCCAATTCCATATATTTCCTTTGGGTAAGCTTTCCTGAATTGCCGCTGATTTTCTCCAAGGGTATCTTTCTCCAAGGAGTGTCTTTGATAGAGTTCTGAGCATATTGTAGAGAAAGCCTGTGTCATTCTAGTGACCTCTGCGGAGTAGTCCCCGAAAATAACTCTCGGCTCTATCGGTTCCACCCTCCCCTTGAAAGAGCGCAAGAGGGCCGTTTTATCTTGGAAAGCCAAGTATTTGATTATGACTTGTCTGGGTCTGCGCCTTTGCTCTACATTAGTGTCAGTGGCTTGTTCTTTGGATCGAGTGTCAGGGCCAAGTTGATGAGCTTGTTCCACTTTGCAGATGTTTGTTATTCCCAGTAGCTCGGGTATTTCCTGCTCACAGATTGCATGCAGTTCTCTTGTAGGGATTGACTCAGAGACCCACAATCCTAAAATTGTTTCTCCGGGATCTATTTTCAAGATCCTCAACTCAGTCCCAGAGCTTTTTATTTTCATGGACAAGTCTACGAATCTGTGAAACACATTCATCTGAGTTAAGTTCTAGTGTTTGTATACGTGTTTCGGCCTCTTCAATGCGTGCTCCATGCTGCTGTTTGTCCTCATGAATCTGTTGCATAGAGGATTTAATAGATGCCGCTAGAGTGGCTTGTAAGTCAGTGGCTAGTGGTGACCCCACCTCAATCACTAGCATCAATCCCCCCATGTGTACGTACTTCTTGTGAGTCTAGTAGTGGGGGTGAGTTGTCTCCATCGGCTGTGGAGAGTGGTGGAGTGTTAGGCGCCATGTCTGCTTCTTCTGCCTGCTCGGCGGGAAATTCCGTCTGCATTTTCATTCTTATTTTCTTGCCCATACTGATGACGAAATGGTCCATTCAGTATCCCGGGACCTGTGGGGGTTGAAGGAGCCAATAATGGCTCCAGTTTCCACTGTTGAAGGGGCAAAATATCACGATTTTTGGTCAGGGAGCCAGGAGCTGCTGTTCTCTGCTGCTTCACATGCAGGCGCCAGAACCGGAAGTCGCTCTGGACATCTTAGTGATCTCTTCTTCATCCATCAAGCATCCCTGGCATATACACTCACCTAAAGAATTATTAGGAACACCTGTTCTATTTCTCATTAATGCGATTATCTAGTCAACCAATCACATGGCAGTTGCTTCAATGCATGTAGGGTTGTGGTCCTGGTCAAGACAATCTCCTGAACTCCAAACTGAATGTCAGAATGGGAAAGAAAGATGGGCTACAACAGCAAAAGACCCCACCGGGTACCACTCATCTCCACTACAAATAGGAAAAAGAGGCTACAATTTGCATGAGCTCACCAAAATTGGACTGTTGAAGACTGGAAAAATGTTGCCTGGTCTGATGAGTCTCGATTTCTGTTGAAACATTCAAATGGTAGAGTCCGAATTTGGTGTAAACAGAATGAGAACATGTATCCATCATGCCTTGTTACCACTGTGCAGGCTGGTGGTGGTGGTGGTGGTGTAATGGTGTGGGGGATGTTTTCTGCGCACACTTTAGGCCCCTTAGTGCCAATTGGCCATCATTTAAATGCCACGGGCTACCTGAGCATTGTTTCTGACCATGTCCATCCCTTCATGACCACCATGTACCCATCCTCTGATGGCTACTTCCAGCAGGATAATGCACCATGTCACAAAGCTCGAATCATTTCAAATTGGTTTCTTGAACATGACAATGAGTTCACTGTACTAAAATGGCCCCCACAGTCACCAGATCTCAACCCAATAGAGCATCTTTGGGATGTGGTGGAACGGGAGCTTTGTGCCATGGATGTGCATCCCTCAAATCTCCAACTGCAAGGTGCTATCCTATCAATATGGGTCAACATTTCTAAAGAATGCTATCAGCACCTTGTTGAATCAATGCCACGTAGAATTAAGGCCGTTCTGAAAGCAAAAGGGGGTCCAACACCGTATTAGTATGGTGTTCCTATTAGGTGAGTGTATAAGGGTTATGCTAATTTTTTAATTATTTTTCAGGTTAAATTGACCCTCACATTAGCCCTCATTCACCCCAGTATACATTACCGTGCAAGCATTTTAGACAGGTGTGGGAAAATAGCTGCAAAATAAAAGTGAAACGTAAAGTGAATGAACAAAAAAAAAAATCTAAATCAAATCAATATTTGGTGTGACCGCCCTTTGCCTTCAAAACCGTATCAGTTCTTCTAGGTACACTTGCACACAATTTCTGAAGGAACTTGGCAGGGAGGTTGTTCCAAATATATATATTTTTTTAAAGTCCCTCTTCAATTGTATTGGGCCTGTATGGACACAATAGAACATGTTCTATTTTCTGCTGTCCGTTATTCACTGCCAATTAAGAAAGCGACAATGCGAGCCCACCAGATTTACACCAGAAACTGAAATAAATTATAGCTGAAGTCTACAGCAGCCACTAGCTTGCATAGATTTGAGTTTCTAGTGCAGGGATCAGCAACCTCCAGCACTCCAGCTGTTCAGAAACTACAACTCCCAGAATGATTCATTAACTTCTGTGGGAGTTAGAAGAACAGTCAAGCATGTTAGTATGCTGGGAGATGTAGTTTCACAGCAGCTGGAGTGCCGAAGGTTGCTGATCTCTGTTCTAGTGCATCTGCCTCTTACTCAATAAATTAGGCACTTGATTAATCTCCCCCAAAGTCTGGCAACAACCATGAAACATAATGGGCGACATATCAACAATGGCGTAATTTGTGGCAAAAAAATACATTACAAATCAAAAGTGGTGATTTGTTTCAAATATATCAAAAGGCGCACATCACTTTTAAAATGTGACTTTTTAAAATACAAGCTTGATTATCCGCCTATTTCTCTCGAATGGTGACATTTTAACGCCAATGGCACTAAATTGAAACTTTTTTAAACCAAAATGCGCCATTTCAGCCAACCCTACCAGACAACACTTGAGACTCTTGAAACATATTTACTACATTTCCAGTAGTAAATTGCAACTTTTTTCTTAGACTCAGGGACGTTTTTGTTATTGTTTTTGTTGAATGTCAATTTACTGACCCAAACCATGTTGTTTAGCTCGTTTCTATTAGATTAAAATAAATGCATCCTGTTTTAATTTTGCGTTGTCACTTGTTCCCTCAACGAGTTGCTTTTTCTTTTCTTAAATGTGGCTTTTTACACAAAACGCCACCACATAAACTGTCTTAATTGTCTGCAACAATTTGAGCCATTTCTGCCGATAAGAGGATGATAAATGAGGCGCAATATGCACTGACAATTTATTATTATTTTTTATTGAAGTCATAGAAGGCAATTACATAAATACAATATAATTTTCTCCCCAAACCCACCCCAATCATCCAAACCCCGACTGCCCATCCCCGCGATGCGTCTCATTCTCTTTATCAGGGAATAATCTTAATATTAAAAAAGAAACATAATTAGGTGGAGAGCGAAAAGTGAAAGAGAGGAGAGGGTCGCAAACCAAAGCCCTACCACTTCCAGTCTTCCTATATCTTAGACCATTTATCTTTAGAGTTCCTCTGGGTTTACAAAATCTTCTCATAACTCTTGACCTTGTTAACTAAACATATCCAATCATTGAGTTTTGGAGTGTTTTGAGAAAACCAGACTTGGGTGATTAATAGTCTGGCCAGGAACATAATTTTAACCAAAAGAGTTTTTCGATGCTTATGGCAGATTACATTGCTAATATCATTCAAAATCCAACACTCAGGGCCCATCGGAATTACTATCTTCAATTTTTGAGTAATAAAATTACAAATTGAATCCAATATATTTTTAAATCTGGACACAACCAGATGAGATGGAGAAAATCTGCCCCCTGTGACCCAAACCGGGGGCAATTTGAGGATTCTCGTAAACAACATTTATTAAGCCAAACCGGCGTGATATATACTCTATGTATTCTATTAAACAGAATCACTATATGATTAAAGTTATGAGAAACCGATTTCAAGTGAGTGAATATATTTCCACATCCCTATGCTATAACTTTCAGGCAATCATTTTCTCAGGCCCTCTCACCCAGTGATGCACCTCTAGAAAATAGTGACTTAAAAAGTAATTTATATAGTTTGGACATCTTACCCTTATAACCAGAAGTTCCCAAAACAACATTCAAAGGTGAAGAAGTGTCTATCTCCAAAAGAGTTCCTTGTTTAACCCTTAACAGGGCTGAACGTAACTGAACTGACAATATCGAAACTAGCTTAAATTACCTAAGTTCCCCAATAGTGCTAGGCTGGAGAGAGGCAATATCTCCCCCTGCTTCACCACCTGTGAGACATACCTAATTCTACTTGTTGACCAGAATCTATCAGCAAGTAATTTATCAACCTCTTGTAAAAAAAAATTGTGCCACAAATGAGTACACTGAAGAGAACCCTTTATCCCCATCCATCCTCTGATAGTAGTCCACACTCTGGAGAATAATTTCCCAGTTACTGTACTCTTTTTTTCAAAATTAATTAATTTCCCCAATTCTAATAGAGTAAATAAATTGCCAAAGGCAGATCGGTTCACCAAGTTCTTACAAAAGGCACTTTTCTGCCATTGACAGAATAAAAATAACTGCCCAGCAATAAAATAACCCTTGAAATAAGGAAGATTCAATCCTCCCTGTTCCAATAGTTTATAGAAATAGTCTAATTTTAGCCTCACTCGCTTTCTTCCCCAGAATAAGTCATTCATCATCCTTTCCAGGAGTTTGAAAGACTTGTCCTCGATCCAGACTGGGGAGTTCCTAAGAAGGTAAAGAAGTTGGGGCAAGATCACCGATACTCTATCAGCTCTGGTTAAAAATAGTCACGATCATATAGCAATTTTCGATCTTAGCTTGCTTATCAGTGGTATCAAAGTAAGCTGAATATAATCCTCAATCTTGGGTGATATCATTACACCAAGATATTCTACTGTTTCAGTTACCTTTAGCATTGTAGTGGGACCTCACTCAAATACTCAAAATTATCCAATAACATAAGTGTAGTTTTAGACCAGTTAATATCAAGTCCAGAGACTTCCCCAAAGGATTTAACTAATTGTACAACTCTTGGAAGAGTAGTATTGGTCTGATTTATATAAAATAGTACATCGTCCGCATATAAAAAAATCCGATCCCGATACTCCAAAGCCCTCTATAATTGTGTCTTGTCTAATACTGAGTGCTAAGGGCTCAACGTAGATCTCAAATAATAATGGTGATAGGGGACAACCTTGACGAGTACCTCTAAACAGCGAAAATCTAGGGGACAAGCTACCATTGATGTTCAATCTCGCGGTGGGAGAGTTATACAGAAGTCTAACCATACTAATAAACCTAGGGCCAAATCCCATCCTTTCTAATACCTTCCAAAGGAAATTCCACTCCACCCTGTCAAATGCCTTAGAGGCGACCAGTGACAGGATGGAGTGGAAATCCCCCCCAGGAGACTTTGTTTGCAAAAAAATTATGAAGATTAATTTGGGTGCCTTTATTGGGGATAAATCCATTCTAGTCAGGGTGTATAATGGAGGAAATTACTTTAGAGAGCCTAGTAGCAAGCATCTTTGCCAGAAGCTTGACATCAGTATTTAGAAGCGATATCGGTCTATAGGATTCCATGTCTAAGGGAATCCTATAGACTAATATCCGTTCTAAATACTAATGCTGTCAATTACCCTCAGAAAATACGGGAATATAACGTCACCATATTTACGATAGAACTCATAGGGGAGGCCGTCTGGACCAGGAGAGGAGTTTTCCGAACAAGACCTTAATGCAGCCTCTTGCTCCCGTGAGTAAAATTCTACCTCAAGGGAGCTCCTCTGGGCCTCAGTAAGGGCTGGGAACTTAATGGAATTCAAATAGGCCTCCATCTCTTCATCCAATTTAATATTGCTAGATGTATATATTTCCGCAAAGTGCTTTGTGTAAAGGCTCTCTTTATTTTATCCTCGGGTAATCGAATACTACTTATTTGTATTTTTTTTTTAATCCTGATTAGATTTCACCTTTGCCAGAAGTTTTCCTGGGCGCCCTGCTTCACAAAATTGTTTTTGTCCCCTAAAGAAGAGCCTTTGCTGGGCCTTGTCCAGAAGAAAATCAGAATACTCCTGATTAGCCCACTGCATAACTTCCCTATTTTTCCTCAGTTTTTTCCCTAGAAAACTGCTCCATCCCATAAGACGCTGACGCTTTTAAGGCCCTCTCTTTCCTCCCATCCCCCCTTCTTAGATGGAAAATAGTGCTAATAACAACCCCCTAACCGTGGTCTTAAGAGCATCCCAAACCGATTGGATTTTAGCTGGATTTTAACCTTCCAATAATGTTTCATCTTCCTCTTTCATCCAGTCATGATTATCCATCAGGGACAACGAGTAGGGGTTTAATCGAAAAGGGGGTACTAACAATTTACTATTATCAGACAGGATAACTTCAAGGAGTACCGGAACGTGGTCTGATAGCGACCTGGCATTATATCTCATGCACTTAATATATCTCATAAATTTCTCATTTACCAATGCCAGATCGATCCTGGACATGCAATTCCCAGATCTAGACACACAGGAATAAGCTCTTCTTCCCCGTCCCAGGACACTCCATACATCAACAAGGCCGGACTCTTGACAGAATCGAGCCAATGGAGACCCCTGATTAAGTACAGACGCCCCGATATTTCCATCCATAGTCACCCGGTCGATATTAGAATTAATAGCACAGTTGAATACCCGTTTACTAGGGTAAGACAATCTAGCCACTTCTCCATAAATATTAATAATCGATTGAGTACATCAAACGAAAAGGAGGGAGGGATATAAATAAAAGCTCGGGTGGATAGTCTACCAAAAAGTTTCCCATGTAAAAAAACAAACCTCCCCTGCTTATCAATAGAAGATGCCGCACAGACAAAATCAATCTTATGTATAAACTCCTCTAGAGTGGCTGGTAAAAGTGGAATGATATGCCTGCGCAACCCATCCCCTAGTGAATCATGTTGCAGTTTCTTCCGTAAAATAAGTTTCCAATAGACAAATAACCGCAGGTAGATGTCTCAGAATTATATCAAACACGGCCTGTGTTTTAAGTTTATCCCCAACTCCCCTTACATTCCATGTTAAAACTTTAACAGACATATAATCAACTATTCAGTAGCAATCCCTTGCAAACCCCACCCTTCTCGCTCATCCATCCTAAGAGACGCATCGCCCACCATATCCCATTCCGCCCCCCAAACCCCCGTGATCCGTAACTAAAAGAGACAGACCTCTTTACTAAGACCATCCCACCCCCTCTCCACCAAGCCCGCCTCCACAAAAAAAGCAACGCAAAATGTAAAAATGACATTATTCCTGTCAGTGGCCAGATTCGGGGTGTCAAAAAAATTGACTGCCCCATTAAACATAACTCTCAATTTGGCTGGATACAAAAAGGAATATTTAATGTCCTTGCCCTGGAGACTTTTTTTACAGCCAGAAAAGTACGCCTCTTATCTTGAACGCCTTTCGTAAAGTCCGGAAAAAACAAGAGTTTGCTACCGTTATATAAAATAGAAAGAGAAAAACAAAAAAATAAAATATATAGTGGCAATTCTGGAGGAGCTGCTAAACCCCTGACACTGTGGCGTGTCTTTTATTGGGGGAGCAGCCCAACCGCATGTGGACCGCAGTAATCGACTAACCCCAGCAAATTATGCATACAATGGAGGATGTCGGCGCGGTCCACATGCACCACAAGAGCAAACTACACAAAATGTAGCAATCATATGAAACACACAGAGAGAATGCACCAAACAGATATAACACTGACTATGCTGGCAAGACATGAATAAAGGTATTAAAAGCTGAGACTTTTGCCAATATATTCCAGTCATGGATATATCGGAGCCCATCATGCACCACGTCACGGCTCTCAGCATGGCAATGGGTCCTAACCGCTGCTCTAACTATGGTGTGAACACGGTCTGGCGGTGATATAATTCAACTCGCAGCCAAGCTTCCCACAAATGCCCAGCATGTATACTGCGGTAGTACTATGTGAATGAAGCCAGGCCGCGAGTCACACCCACACCAGACCATGTGATGGAGGTTACCAGGTGCAAAAGAATGTTTGAATGCCAAGTAAAGGCAAACACACTCAAATCTAACAAGGCAGAAAGAGAAAAACAAAAAAATAAAATATATAGTGGCAATTCTGGAGGAGCTGCTAAACCCCTGACACTGTGGCGTGTCTTTTATTGGGGGAGCAGCCCAACCGCATGTGGACCGCAGTAATCGACTAACCCCAGCAAATTATGCATACAATGGAGGATGTCGGCGCGGTCCACATGCACCACAAGAGCAAACTACACAAAATGTAGCAATTAATCATAGAGAACACACAGAGAGAATGCACCAAACAGATATAACACTGACTATGCTGGCAAGACATGAATAAAGGTATTAAAAGCTGAGACTTTTGCCAATATATTCCAGTCATGGATATATCGGAGCCCATCATGCACCACGTCACGGCTCTCAGCATGGCAATGGGTCCAAGTATACATGCTGGGCATTTGTGGGAAGCTTGGCTGCGAGTTGAATTATATCACCGCCAGACCGTGTTCACTCCATAGTTAGAGCAGCGGTTAGGACCCATTGCCATGCTGAGAGCCGTGACGTGGTGCATGATGGGCTCCGATATATCCATGACTGGAATATATTGGCAAAAGTCTCAGCTTTTAATACCTTTATTCATGTCTTGCCAGCATAGTCAGTGTTATATCTGGTGCATTCTCTCTGTGTGTTTCATATGATTGCTACATTTTGTGTAGTTTGCTCTTGTGGTGCATGTGGACCGCGCCGACATCCTCCATTGTATGCATAATTTGCTGGGGTTAGTCGATTACTGCGGTCCACATGCGGTTGGGCTGCTCCCCCTAATTAAAGACACGCCACTGTGTCAGGGGTTTAGCAGCTCCTCCAGAATTGCCACTATATATTTTATTTTTTTGTTTTTCTCTTTCTGCCTTGTTAGATTTGAGTGTGTTTGCCTTTACTTGGCATTCAAACACTCTTTTGCACCTGGTAACCTCCATCACATGGTCTGGTGTGGGTGTGACTCGCGGCTTGGCTTCATTCACATAGTACTACCGCAGTATACATGCTGGGCATTTGTGGGAAGCTTGGCTGCGAGTTGAATTATATCACCGCCAGACCGTGTTCACACCATAGTTAGAGCAGCGGTTAGGACCCATTGCCATGCTGAGAGCCGTGACGTGGTGCATGATGGGCTCCGATATATCCATGACTGGAATATATTGGCAAAAGTCTCAGCTTTTAATACCTTTATTCATGTCTTGCCAGCATAGTCAGTGTTATATCTGTTTGGTGCATTCTCTCTGTGTGTTTCGTTATATAAAATAGGAGGGGACTCCCATGCTCGCTTTAAGATCATATATCTGTCCCTGGAGGCAAGCATCTTTACCAATAGTACCCTTTGCTGTCTTCCAGGAATCGGTTTACCACCAGGAATCCGATAGGCCATTTCAATTAGAAACAAAGGTGAAAAAGATTATGGATTGTACCATTCATGCCAGGTTTTTTTCCTCTACGCCCTTAGGGAGCCCAAGGATTCGAACATTAGATCTTCTCGACCTATCTTCCAGGTCCACAGCTTTTTTTTCAAGTTATTATAGTCCATTT
Organism: Bufo gargarizans; assembly: GCF_014858855.1. Lineage (NCBI taxonomy): Eukaryota > Metazoa > Chordata > Amphibia > Anura > Bufonidae > Bufo > Bufo gargarizans. The sequence goes on from NC_058086.1 coordinate 148,052,018, forward strand.
TCAGGGTGGCAGATTCAGCCTTTAATACTTTTACTTCTTGCTCTAAGACGCTCACAATTTTTTTCTATATCAATGACTCTATCTCGTAGTCATCTTGTCACGCTGCCCCGGAAGGAGAGAGGGAGAGAGTGCACCCACGCGTCTGCCACCCACGCCCCTGTCCCTGCCTGCTTGCACTTACCTGCCCTAGGCAACAGAGCGCAACTGGGCGGCGATCCGTAACTTGAGTAAGTGCAGAAGGGACAGAGAGAAGCAGAGACAGGAGGCGGGTGGCGACAGGAGCGTACAGCAGTCGAGAAGGGTCAACAACTAGCAAAAGGTCACAACGAGAGATCACGTCAAACTACGAGGGAGATGCAAAGACAATAACAAGCCGGAGGTCAAACCTGGAGCTTGCGTCCGAGTACAAGGTAGAAGCAGGAGCGTGGTCAAATAACTAGCCGTCGGTCGAATTCAAGAGCAATGGAGCAGACTATCAAGAGCCTATATAAACAATATCACAGGCAACCTGTGGCCAGCAGGTTGCCTGCTTATATACTGAAGGGCTAAGGTCATGTGACGTGGCCAGCGCCACATGACCTGTCCCAGGACTGATAGCTGAGTGCCGAGTGTCCAACTCGGCGCTCAGCCCACACAGGTATCCTGGCAATAGAGGATGCCGGCCGCACATAGAAAGAGCGTGCGGCCGAGCGCGCTCTGCCCTCCGTTGCCATGGCAGCTGAGACGCCGAGTGACTCCCAGCTCTGCGCGCAGGGCGTCTCCAGCACCTTCCGGAGAGGAACAGGGCGCCGGCGGCGCAAGGGGAAGGATGCACATCGCTGGCGTCCTGTGACACATTTTATTATGGCCACATCCAGAGCTCTCCCATTGGAGCATCCTCCCTCTCCCCCTCTCCACTCTGAGGACATTCATTTACTGGCTCTTCCAGTCTGAATTCAGAAGTGTTCTTTCTCATATTTATCTCCTGCTTCCCCTTTTGTCCAGCCCTGGTGATTACATTTGGCGATTTCAATTTTTTTTCTTTTTTAGGAGACTATCAGTCTCTGTCCTGTCTTAAATGATGCCGAGTCTGTTGAGCGGCTATTCTGCTTAAGGCCATATTTTAAACTTTTTTTTTTTTCCCCTTCCTCCCTTCTTACTCTTCTTTCCTCCTCTTCACTCCCTCACCTCCCTTTATTGTGTCCTTATTTTAATTCGATGTGCTTCTTGCTCCTCCAGTAGTCGGCGATGACTTGATGACGTGAGGAAGCGACCTCGCTCCCTCCTCCTCTTCCTTGACCGGCCTCCCATTGCATCTCCTCGTCACGAATAAGCGCTCCCTTGCTGGACTATGGCCTTTAGGATGCGTGTTGAAGCCCGGGAACGAGGAAACTATTCTCGCCTATTGAAGGTCTCCTCTCCTTGATGTTCCTCCTGTCTCTCCGTTTGTCTTCCTTCGCCTGCTCTCCCCCCGTCGCTCACACTCCCTGGCGTCTACTTTTTGCATCTCTGTCCTTGTTTTACCGCTGGCTTCTGTCAAGTCTGGCTACTGCTGTGGGACACTCAGCCTGTGCATCCATGTCTGTTCTGCCCTTTGGTTAATAGCCTGCTCCCCTGCACCCCTGCTTTTCGACCTCCTGCCTGTGTCTGTGTTGTACTTCGTTTCGTGTCATCATCAGAATTTCAACCTGCAACTGTTGGAGCGAGTGTCCCTTGTTCCCCTAGGTATTCCTGGATCAGAAGCCGGGGAGGAGCCTGAAGCCCTTCAGTGTGCTGAGATCCATCCATGTTGTTCCCCTTGTGTCGATCCCTGTGTCCTCCTCCTCCTTTAGTTTACTTATTGTGCATAGCTATACAGATCTTGTTTGTCTGTTGATGCACTAAAAGGACTATAAGATACTAAGGGGGAAAAACAAAACTTCTCAAAGCTGAACTCTTTAAAAAGGAGCAAGAAGCAAATCGAATTAAAATAAGGAGACACTTTGACATTTATAACTAATTTCTGACGTGATGTATTCTTTATTGTGAACATTCTGGAGAAAACTGTTGATATATTTGGCGCAAATCAAACCGCCATTTGTTTTGGCGCATTTTATTCCATAATTCTGGCGCAACATGCTTAGTAAATGTCCCCCATTGTGCATCTATGGACGCACGAGGAATGTGGCATAGAACTCCAGGCAGGAGTTTGGTCAGTTGTGAATCCTGAGTTGGTTCAGACCTCTAATGGAGTCTATGCCCTATATAACAAAGTGATAGCAAAGCCTGGTGCACTCTGTGGTCTTACTAAACCCTCAAACTGATTTTAAAATTGAGAGATTAGTCAACATGTCCTACGGTGTAGGACATGTCTAAGCCCGGGCACCACGCCAAGGTTTCTCAAGTAGCCCGGGTCCTAACACTCTCCTACCTAAGCTGTATGGGCAATACCAGGAGCCAGTGGGCAAATTACAGGAGCATAAGGCCGACTCACAAACAACTCACCAGTTACCTCCAGCATGTAGCCATGCTTGCAATGGGAGGAGGGAGGAGTCTGCGAGTCCCACTCAAGACTGACTGATATGGCCCAGGCCTCACAGGTGCACCTAAATGTGGCCTGTAGATGGAAAACATTGCCCCATAGCAGTTGTGTGGCAGGATACTTTTTTTCTATATTGTACAGGAGTTTATTTGTGACTGACATCCTTTGCTTTTAAAAGATATTACATGTTTTATTAATAAAACTATGTCAATCAAATTCATTTTATTTTGTTATGAAATTATAACCCTAATATTCATACTCTAATATCAACTGACCGAAATGGTGCTGATACACAAACATGCAGTACTGTAAACTGACCACTAGATGACGATATTGTTTAAAAAGTGCTACAGTTAAAGTGGCAGCGCTCTCTCCAGTGAAGGACTGCAGAACGCTATGCAGTAGGCACATTACATGCTCAGTGATTTTTCAAGCAGCAGGGCCCCACTCAATGATTAGTTTAGGGTGGTTTGTGTGACCTAATAATTGTATACAGTTGTAGTAAACCCTCAGCTGTGAGCAGCATTTAGTTTATATGGTTATGATATAACCTGTCACGTTGAATGTGGTGCCTGTTCTGTAGATAGGATTTTATTGAGCAGAATGATTTGGTAAATGACCTTAATTTGGCAAATTGTAATTGTTTTTGCTCTTATTATATTCTATAATTTTTTACAGAAAATGCAAAGCTGTATTTAAATCATTCCTGATGGAGGGTTTTGGATAGAGCCCAGGGAGCTACAGCAATGGAACTGCACAGATACATCAATTTTACAGTGGATAGAATTAGTTACTGCAGCAGTGCTCCTATTCATTTCAGTTGCAGCAACATTGCAGTAACCAGCTCTGTCCATTACATAATGGATGGAGCTGTTTTAACGCTGGAGCTACTCTAGAACAGCTGACTGGCAAGGGTGTGGGATGTCGAACCCCCAACCATAAGATATTGATAGCCTATCCTGATCAACGGATAAGAAGTCATAAACAAATGACATCGAACTGTTGCTTCGTAACACTGTGGAGCTTCAGTGTGTTCCTATGTAATGCAGCTCCACACTTCTCTCACCTGCCTCCGGCTTGTGATAGTGATGCAACTTCACACTGCTCTCCCCTGCCTCCTGCTTGTGTTAGTGATGCAGCTTCACACTGCTCTCCCCTGCCTCCTGCTTGTGACAGTGATGCAACTTCACCCTGCTCTACCCTGCCTCCTGCTTGTGTTAGTGATGCAGCTTCACACTGCTCTCCCCTGCCTCCTGCTTGTGATAGTGATGCAACTTCACCCTGCTCTACCCTGCTTCCTGCTTGTGACAGTGATGTAGCTTCACCCTGCTCTACCCTGCTTCTTGCTTGTGACAGGAATGTAGCTTCACCCTGCTCTACCCTGCATCCTGCATGTGATAGTGATGCAGCTTCACCCTGCTCTACCCTGCTTCCTGCTTGTGACAGTGATGTAGCTTCACCCTGCTCTACCCTGCATCCTACATGTGATAGTGATGCAGCTTTACCCTGCTCTACCCTGCTTCCTGCTTGTGACAGTGATGCAACTTCACCCTGCTCTACCCTGCATCCTGCTTGTGACAGTGATGTAGCTTCACCCTGCTCTACCCTGCATCCTGCATGTGACAGTGATGCAACTTCACCCTGCTCTACCCTGCTTCCTGCTTGTGACAGTGATTGTAGCTTCACCCTGCTCTACCCTGCATCCTACATGTGATAGTGATGTAGCTTCACCCTGCTCTACCCTGCATCCTACATGTGATAGTGATGTAGCTTCACCCTGCTCTACCCTGCATCCTACATGTGATAGTGATGTAGCTTCACCCTGCTCTACCCTGCATCCTACATGTGATAGTGATGTAGCTTCACCCTGCTCTACCCTGCATCCTACATGTGATAGTGATGTAGCTTCACCCTGCTCTACCCTGCATCCTACATGTGATAGTGATGCAACTTCACCCTACTCTACCCTGCTTCCTGCTTGTGACAGTGATGTAGCTTCACCCTGCTCTACCCTGCATCCTACATGTGATAGTGATGTAGCTTCACACTTCTCTTTCCTGTCTCCTGCTTGTGACAGCGATGCAACTTCTCCCCTGCCTCCTGCTTGTGATGGGTTTCTCCCTGTCAGCTTTGAGAAAAAGGAGGCAGGGGGAGAGAGAGCAGAGTGAAATGTTATCTCCTAGAAATACACGGAAGATTCTGCACATACAATTCCATACACACACAGATAGATGAAGACAGTTTTTGTGCGCCAGAGAAGTCTGCAGCTAATAATTTTATGTCCTCACCTACTATATCACTGCACTCCTGGTTTCTTAGATAAAGCAGAAATGATATCTTCAACAGCACTACATCCATGAAGGGGATATTCATAAAAACAAGGAGAGTAAATGGGTTAGGGAAAGGAGAAGTCAACGAGCTGTCAGGAGAGATTTGGGGATGTGCGAGATCCTGGTGTCATTCACGCAGTGTTGTGTCTTCACATGAGACAACAACCCATAAAGAAAGTGTTCAAAATGTATAGATACATCGGATCTAGATTGAAATATGTTAGAATATTGAAATTTGTGGTTCTTCAAATGTAGCCTTGTATGTCCAAAATCTTGCTTTTTTTTCACTGATCCATATACAATCTAAATTTCTACAGACTGCTACAGTACATAAAAATACAAATTCTTCCAAAATACCTAATGTCTAAAAAACAATATGATAAATAAGGTACAGAACATTGTGACATTGTGCTACCTCACATATTGCTCATCAATAAAGTCACATAAAGTTACTGGCTGTGCAACATAGAACCCTCCATCAGTCCCAAAATAAGCTGAATGGGGGGGGGGGGGGGGTAAAATGTATAGTAAAAAGCCATTTACACATATAAAAAAAGATATACAGACTAGTTTGGGAGCACTATGTTTGTATATCTTTTCTTTATATGCGCATATGTATTTTTAAATTACATTTTGTGTCCCAATGCAGCTCATTTCAGGACTGAGGGGTTTTCTATTGTATAGAGCTTTTAATATGTCTGATATCTGACTTCATTGATGTGCACCATGTGTGGTCGTACCATGTTCACATGGAGATTTTCTGTCCCTTATTTATCATATTGATTTTAGATGTTACGTATCTTGGATATTAATAAAGATGAATTGGTATTTCTATTTTCTGTGGCAGTCTGCAGTAATTTCTTTTGGTGTATTTGGATTAATGACTTAAATCTGCAATTGGTTATTTGGTATGTTGGCCCCTTGAATATCGGTTGACTTTTTTCCCCACTGGGTTTAATTAAATTACAGCTGTTTAAATGTTTTGTTAATTTTAGCTATTTCTATGGAACAGCGTACATTTCTGTTCCAAGTCTGTATCCAAACCACATTGTTTGGAAAATGATGTCATCAGCAGAGTCTATGTAGCTCTCATGGAAGGTGAATGACACAAAAAAGCACTGATGGCCTCATTCAACCAATCAGGTTCTGAATCACTCTGCATGTATCTCAGATATTCTCAAAGCTGTGGTTTTGGCTTGTTATACTAGTTGTCAAAACTTAGTGTGAGTTTTTACCATGTGACTTTGAATAGTTGTTCTTGAAGCAACCTGAAGCTAAACTCAACTGGAGAATGGAAAAGTGAAGATATATTTGCCAGTATAAACCACAACTGCAGTTATGTGTAATACTGTATAAACCAATACATAATCCAGATTTGTAATTATGAAGAATTGATTGATAAGATCACTGTTTCCTCTTTTTTTCTGAAAACATACATAAAGCAAGATCCCCATCGGACAAATAGAAAGGCTCCTGATGGTCCTTCTCCTTCCCTTTTCCAAATCAACACGACTACGTACATCAATATGCTCCACTAGCCTCTCTGTAGTATATTAATGCTGATTTGTTCTGAACATGTACAAATGTTCAAGGTGTATTTCCATATGGCATATCAAAAGAACGTGCCCTAAAAATCCATTGGGTGCAGATCTAACCTCTTGGGTCCACATCCGTCTCAATAATGGGGCACTCTACTTTTTTCAAAACTCCCATTGAAGGGAAGAGAGCCATGCATGCTCATTCATTCTTGAGATTTCCAGAAGTAGGACCTGAACCTACGGCATATCCTGTTGATGTGTCAAAAATGTGGTAGTGAGGTAGTGGAAACCCCCAATAATGTGGTAGTGAGGTAGTGGAAACCCCCAATAAGTGACCCTATTTTGCTTTAGCCCCAAATTTTATATTCACAATGCTTAACAGAATAAAAACCACACCACACTTTGTTACATATTTTTTCTTAGATATGGCAACACCCCATATGAGGTGGTAAACTGCTGTATGGGCACATGGCAGGGCTCTGAAGAGAAGAAGCACCATTTGTCTTTTAGACTAACCCCAAAAAAGTTACCCCATTTTGGAAACTAAATCCTTCAAGGAATTCACTTACTGGTAAAGTGATCGGCTTGATCCCACAGGTGTTTCATAGAATAAATTTTTTATTTTTTTTCACAAGTGGTAGCAGGAGAAAAACATCCAAAATTTTATTACATAATTTTTTCTAAATATGACAATACCCCCTGTGGTTACAAACCTGTGGTTACAGACTGTTGCTCAGGCACATTGCAGGGTTCAGAGGAAAAAGAGCAGTATGTTGTGGCAAGTGTGTACCAGTGTGAAAAGTATACCTTTGTATTATTATGCTGCGTTTCCTTTAGAAACACCCTACATGTGGCCCTAATATTTTGTTAGAATGTATGAGAGGGCTCAGGAGTAAAAGAGCACCATGTATATTTTGAGGCCCAATGTAATTTAAACAACTTGTGCTCAAAACTACAGAAACTGTGGGATAAAATTATAAATTGATCCTCCAAGAAATGGCCTCATTTAAGAAATTCCTCCCCTCACAGTATTTATTAAGGGGTGGTGTGAGCATTTGGGCACCACAGGTATTTTGCTGTGGACAGTGCAAAAGGAAAATTGCAATTCTTCCACAGATATGGCATTTCAGAGCCCACTATGTTGTACCCAGATGATGCAATTTGAGACTCACACCACACTTCTTCAATTGATAGGTAACTTTTGCCATAAATGTGGAAATAAGCTGCTGTATTTGCACATGGCAGAGCTCAGAAAGGAAGGAGCGCCATTTGGCGTTGGAGTATGGATTTTGTTGGAATGGTATTCTGGTGCTACATCACATTTGCAGAGACTCTGAAGTATTCATACAGTGGACCTCATTTTAGAAAGAACACCCCTCAAGTTATTTATCAAGGGGTGGAGTGAACATTTTGACACCACTAGTATTTTGCAGGGGTCTGTGCATAGTAAAAATTGCACGTTTTCCACAGATGTGGCATTTCAGTGTCGAATATGTTCCCAGCTTGTGCCATTTAGGCCTCACAACCATGCCCCTTAAATTGTTATGCAAGTTCTACTGGGTATGGAAATAAATAAATATGGATTTAAACTGCTGCATTACTCTATTGTAATGTTTTGCCACACTGCCTGTGACTGGGTCTCATAGGCTTCTGTAGCTGTCAGATCCGGAGGTCTTTGTAAGGCTACTTTCACACTGGCGTTTCTCGGTCCGCTTGTAAGATCCGTTTCAGGGCTCTCACAAGCGGTCCAAAACGGATCAGTTTAGCCCCAATGCATTCTGAATGGATAAGGATCCGTTCAGAATGCATCAGTTTGGCTGCGTTTGGTCTCCGTTGCGTTTTTTAGACGGTCACTAAAACGCAGCCCACAGCGTTTTGGTGACCTTCTGACTATGCGGAGCCTAACGGATCCGTCTTGACTTCCAATGTAAGTCAATGGGGACGGATCTGTTTTTCACTGACACAATATGGTGCAATTGAAAACGGATCCGTCCCCCATTGACTTTCAATGTAAGTCAAGACGGATCCGTTTTGATTTAGACTTTTTTTTGAATGAATAATGCAAACGGATCCGTTATTAACGGATACAAGCATTTTCATTATTGGTGCGGATCCGTCTGTGGATATGTATGGTGCACTGTATGAATGCTACGCTTGCTACACCGCACACGTACAGCGAGGGTCGTTAAGGGGTTAAAAATGTGTGACGTGTATGACCTGTACTAATTTATTCATGTCAGAATCGGCTTATTTGAATCTGCAGCTGCAGACTGCTCTTATGTTATTATTCTCTGTCCTGTATTATTATTTGTCTGCAGAAAGTTTTTAATCTGTATAAGACATCCTTAAGACATCCTTAAGCGTAGGCTCCTGGGAATGAGACATCTATGCAACACTCTTATCTCTGGTAATCGTTTTCTTCAGCACGTTTAGACCTTCACAGCTGCTGTCCATATCCACCCCCCACGTCAGCGTGGAAATTATTGAACTTTGTGCTTGATTATAGACACTAGCTCTCCTCGTCTGATTTTCACCCAACTAAACAGTACTTCACTCCTTTCCATGGGCAAATCCTATCATTTATTGCACTTACATTTTGCATTCTTTCATTTTTTATTTTCCTTCCAATCACTATGGACCATCATGTACTTAGTGGCAGATCCAAGGTCACCCAAACCAATACGGTATTCATGAACATATTATGGAAAAGCCATTGATTATGACTACCAAATCCCAATAATATATGGGTTAACAGACTACGGGTGGTATTAATATTACTCAACTGACATAAAGATCTATGCAGAACAAGCTTATATAACTTATATTACTCATAATTCTGCAGTTACTCTGTTCTGAGTCCTATCTAAGGGCAGTAGAATAAGCTGGCCATACAGATTAGATTGAAGTTGGTTGATGGTTGAACAGCAGTTGAATAAACAATCATCTGGTGGACATTTCTTTCACAGACACGAGCATACACATTTTAGTCCTTATTGGGCATTACAGTTGTTAGAATTGCCCATACACGTTCAATGAAACCTGCCGGTGGACGAAAGATCTTTCTGGGAGCGTTCTTTCAAAGAAAGATCTGTCGTTCACAAACGAATGAAAGATCTTTCGCCAGACTATCATACGAAAATAATAAACATGGCTGACCTCTTTTCAAACAATAATGCTCTATTATCGGTTGACTAAAATGATTGTTTGTTTTAGTTGAAATAATTTATTTTTACCTATAACTTTAGACTAATGTGTATGGCCACCTTAAAGGGAACCTGTCACCTCCAACAAACATCCCAAGCCGGCAGCAGTACCTGAGAGTAGCCAGCAGCATGTTTGTAACGATCATGTTCTTCCTGCAGGCAGATGAAGCAAAAGCTTTAAAAACGTTCTTTAATCCCCTCCCGGCGCGCTTCTCTAGTCAGGCTTGAACTCATGGGGGTAGCGGCCTCCTAGCTTCAAGTCACGGTAACCACGCCCCCTTCCCCACCCCTTCGCTGTGACTGACAGCGCTTATGCATGACAGTTCGGCTGGCTTTGTTGAACTGCCGGCTGCCAGTCACAGCGAAAGGGGCGTGGTTACCGTGGCTTGAAGCAAGGAGGCCGCTGCCTCTGTGACTTCGAGCCTGACTCGAGAAGCGTGCCGACAGTCACATCACATTTTTTCCTATCGGTTTGATGTATACAAATGTGCAGTACTCCATATATTTGTATCCTGAAGAGTCCAGTAAAAAATGCGGGGGATTCATACAAGAAGTAGGGGTAGGAGGTTTGTGCAGGGCAGCAATAGGAGATAGGAGGGTGGAACAGGAGCTCTGGATACATGAGGGAGGAAAGGAGACAGCAGGGGCTCCATGAGGATGACATAGGACAGGATATGAAGGATGGGTGGGCGGTGTCATGGAGGCAAACTGCTTAATAAGGCAGTAAAACAACCAAATCGCATGAAGCTGCTGGTATACAGCATCCAGCAGCAACTCAAAGAGTTCAGCCTGCCCACCCTCCTGTCCCACAGAGAAGAGACAGTCACAGTGCAGACTCACGGTTTGTATTCACACTTCTGCTCCAGCCCTGCGGTCTCTCTCATCAGGCAGCACGTCTTGTGTAGAGGGGCGTGTCTGAAGCTCTGCAGCAGCCGGCCTCATGTGACCGGAGGGCCCACCAGAGGGGTACTGCGTAAGTGAAATGACAGCAGTGTCATTGATGGAAGTGCTCATAGCAGCTCAGTGGGTCCCCCCAGGAGCAATGGACCACGGCACTTGCCCGGGTATGTCGGGTGCTGACGCCGGCCCTGGGTGTACTTTATTCCAAGTATATCAAACGTTGCACGTTGTTAAATTTGGCGTGTCTTTAAACAACGTTTTTGTATAGAAATGCTGCTCCAGTTTTTCATCCTGCACCACTGCTGGAAGGGCTTTTTAAAAGTGGCAAGAGTGCCATAAAACAGCAGATAGTTGTGAATTCCTGTGCAACAATAGCACAGTTTGGAACTTTGTACCCCAATATTCTGCTGCATAAGAAATGCTAAATTACCCCCCAAATATTTCAAAGCATGTCTGACAGGTAAACTATTAGGACAAGAATCTGGCAGTGGTGATCTGCCTAAGCTAGTAAGTTGCAGAATGGGCACTTTAGGTCATTTTAAGCATGTCAAGCTTTAGAAGAGGAAGTGAAGAGGATCAGGGACTGGTGCAGCAGCGGAAAAGCAGCGGCAGGGGATTCTCTGACAAATACTCTGCAATCCTTTTTATGGTCTCTGAACTCTCTGCTGCTTTCAGTATCTCTGTTCCCTCAAGGGTTGGCAGATTTGCTGCTTTGTGATGCACAGGGCAGGAAGATTCCTTGTGACCCAGCTCTCTTAGGCCCCATTCACAAAACTGTATTTTTCCTCCGCATCTGATTCATTTTATTTTTTTTGCAGAGTGGATGCTGACTCCATTTCAATGAGGCCGCCGAAAATGCAGACAGCACACTGTGTGTTGTCTGCATCCGTGTCTTATACTTGTCCATTTTTTTTTACAAGAATAGGCAACACAAACGGCACATGGACGTCATCCGTATTTTTTTTTGCAGACCACAAAGTATATAGAGCTAACTCCAGACTCCAGCAACGTGCTCCTAGAGAGTGGCCCATGGCAAATAAGACTAGGTGTACGTTCTCCAAGGCTTTCCTGATCACAGAACTTCCGATGTCACGTGTAGTCATACAATACCTACAGAGAGTACGATTTTTGTAAAATTGTGTAAAAATAAGTGAAATTAGTTAACACCATGTAAGTAAAGGTTATGTAAGAAGGTACCTGGATTCATCAAGGATGGAAAGTATGTGTCACCGAGGTTCCTGGCCTCGGTGAAGTAAGAGGTGGTATTTTATGTGCTAGCAGCAGCTATTGCTAATTGACACCTAAAGATTTAACATGGCTGTTAAAGCTGATCCGGGACGGCTCTTACTTGGAGTAGTCAAAGTGCTGGGTGGGTGACTACTCCCCATGTTCCAGGCCGGGTTTTGCCAGGCATAAAAACCAGCCAGCACTGCCAGGTGTGGTGGATTTACCTTCCTCTGACAGTGGAGCTCAGGAGTCTGTGTGCTGTGAACTGAGGGCTGTGCTGGGATTTAAGCTTTGATCCGGGCTGGAGGACTCAGGACACCTATGGACTTGATGAGGCTGAACGGCTAACAGGGTGTGAATTAACACCCAGAAGAAGGGTGACTTTTATTGTTTATGGACTTTCCTTGTGTGTGAACAACCACCAAGCCACCTGCATTTTGTTATGGACCAATGTGTGAATAAACACTGCTGTTTGATTCAGCAACTGTGTACTTTGCTTCTATACTGCATCCGCTAGTCCTAACTACCAGAGCGAATCCCCACAGTTACTATGTATTCTCCAGCATGGGGACCATATTGTTCACAGAAACGGCTACAGCTATACGGTAATACAGATTTAACTGGAGAGCAATGTACTACATTATGTCTGGTAAATGCAATGTCACAGGCATCCTCCCGGACATCATTGACACTTTTCCTGCCATTGTGAACACTTGTACACATCTGAAGGAAGATGTTGAGAAGATGATAGAAAATACAGGTGAAACTTGAAAAATTTGACTATCGTCCAAAGTTCAAGGTAAAAGGTGAAACTAATATATGGGATAGTCTCATTACATGCAAAGCGAGATATTTCAAGCCGTTATTTGTTATAATTTGGATGATTCAGGGGTATGGATTATTTAGCTGACTAGAGGGTGACACTTTGAGCCTAGAATATTGAACCTTTTCACAAAATTCTAATTTTAAGCTGAATTAATGCAATTCCTTTTAATTAGCATTACTGAAATAAATGGACTTTTGCACGATATTCTAATTTTTCGAGTTTCACCTATACTAGTGCATTGTGAATATATAAAAATAGCAGCGAGCCTGTGTAGCGGGGCTATTAAGACGCAGAGCAGCTCTTCACGTGTCTGTATTGTATGTTCCACGTGTTCATTATTTAGATCATGGTGACTATTTCTACAAGAGCTGAGAAAATATTCACAAAAGACTCATTAAAATATAAACTCTATTTAAATCTTGACAAACCGTGATATCTTGCACATATTTCCTATATCTCAGGGGACATTATTAAAGGCGAGTTATGATCCATCTTTAACCCTTCCGGGACAGGACTTATTTTAAATTTTCATTTTTCCTTTCCCATCTTCATCTCACATAATTATTTATTTTCGTTTCGGTTCACATAATCTCATAAGGGCTTGTTTTTTGCGGAACAAGTTGTACTTTTTTAATGGAGCTGTTTATTTTATCATAGCTTATATTGGAAAATGGGGAAAAAAATTATTTGTGGGGTGAAACTGGAAAACTAAACCCCACAATTCTGCCAAGGTTTTTGGGGTTTTGATATTACGGCGTTCGCTGTGCGCTAAAAGTAAGATGATGTCCTTTTTTTGCGGGTCGATACGAAAACCAAACTTGTGTAGATTTTATTTTGTCTTACTACTTTTAAAAAATAAAAGTGGTGATATACAGCCTTTTTCTGGCATATATCTGTCGCAGATTGCAACGCAAAGGTTATTTGCGCCACAATCTGCGACTTTTCCCCGGTCACGCCAAGTCTAAAAAAAGGGGGCGTGGCATGGGCAGGGAAGGGGATGGGTCTGTAGACCCGTCTCATTTATCATTGTCTACACCTGTCTTACATTTAGACTGGCGGTGGATTCACCAGCGTATGAAAGGGGGATGATTTCAATTGTCATATTTTTTTAACCACTCGCTGTTCCCCGTCGTTGTGCCCACTAAGTACAAAGAAATGCTCTTTGTGACTAAGGAATTCATCACAAAGCGAATTTCTTTATGAAATTTGGTGACGCAGAAGAATTTTCCACTACTCGGCTCATCGCTACCCACATCCTCTGGAGAATGTGCTGAGAATGAAGTTGGACCCATGACGCTAGGAGATGACTTGTCCTGAGTCATTATGTGACCCTTCCCTGCATATCCCTCCTAGCTCTTCGAAGGCATGGAGTGAAGGAAGCAGCAAGGGTTTAAGACCCCTTTATACAGGCCAACTGTGCAGACAATTGAATCGTTTATTCCTCAGAAGTGGTGCGATCGATTGCTACCGGAACGCTCCCAAAATGCAGGTAGCAGACCACGTCGGCACTATGTGGTGGTGTCATTCAGTCTACTGTATTATTTGGTTCTTCTATAATGATATTATTTAATCACTACATGACTTGTTTACAGGTATAATATTAACCCTCTAGCACCGCAGCTAATAGGGGCCTCTGGGCGACAATGATGCTTTTCGTTTTTACATCGCTACATTCTGAGAGCAATAACTTTAAAATTTTAATGGCACCATTTTGAGATTCATAAAAGGTGTTGCAAAGCTCAGTAACGTTTGGGGCAGTGAGAATGCTAAAACAGAAATTTCGCATTTTTTTTATTTATTTTTTTTAAACCGCACCCACTGTGCAGTATAAATGATATTTTGTACAATACAACTACAGCAATACCAAAATGTACACACTTTTTTAAAAATGTTTTACTACTTTTGTACAACCACAATAATCTCTGTCTCAGTAACCTTTTGCTTCAGACCTTGTCTTTGGCCTATTTTTCTTTGTTTTTGTGTCTTTTGGTGCATTTTCTCTTTTGGCAAACCATCTGCTGGCACTACTTTCCCACTTTTTCTGTGCTGCAGCAGGCACTCTTCCCCTGCTGGGGGTCTCGGAAATAGCTTGTACCCCCATTAAGGGGGGGATGCAAGCACACGATGCAGTTGTGTATCCCACTGGTATGGCCACTTGCATCTTGTGCATGGCCTTTGACCAGGCTATTGAACCAGTCTTTAACAGTCTGCTAAAGGGCTCATGGGTTTAATCATGCCCCAGAACAATACACAGCCACTGACTCCCTTGGAGCACTCTCTTAGACTCACCAGTCTCTGCTGCTCTCTCTATCTCAAGTGATCTTTGTAAGGGCTTCCAGCTTCAGGGCCCATTTCACAATTCTTTCTTTCACCATCCTGGTACCCCGTGTCGGACTGGGGTTCCTGGGGCGCACCAGAGGAAATTATTCTTGGAGCTTAATCCCATATCTTCTATAAAGTCTAATAGGTTTTAAATGGAAAAATAGACCGTAATAACAAGTGATTAGCTCCAAATGGGATTTTTCTCCTGGACCTTTGGGGCCCACTATGGCCTCTTAGACTGGGCTCACCAGAGGATCCTCTAGTACTTTGGTGGACCAATCAATTCCTTCTAGGCTTAAGTAACTCCTGTGCCTCTGTCACAGCCCACAACATACTCCTCGATAGATGACTAGGCTCTGGGTTTCCCTCACTCTCACAGCAGGTCTCACTGCCTCTCATACGCTTCAGGTGCCAAACAAACATGGATATATGAATTGCTCCTCAAAGCTTCTAGCACCACTATGTCAACCATCAAGTCAGTGCAGGGCACCAAGTAATGGCCCCTTCTGACTGAAAGCTCCCCACCCTGCAGCATGGCATCCAGGAAAGTGGTTCTTCATGTTATCAACAAAACAGATGGCAACAGCATTTAGACAATGATTCTCCAGCTCCTACAGTATGCATGCTCTGTACAAAATGCAAAACAGTGCCATATAGTATTAAACAATGCTACATCATCATGTGCTATGTACATCAACATCAGTAACCGTGCATTTCAGTGGAAAACATAACAGAGCAGTTTGTAGGGGCGCAAGTATAGGACACTTCACCCCCACATCCAAGAGCCCTACAACAATGGGGTTTTAATTGTTCCTCCCTAATTTGTCACAATAATATATGTTACATGACGAGCAGGTTGAGCATCATTATCCTTTTCTCGCTCCAAAAAGAAATGATTTTAAATGCAAAATATGCACCAAAACTGCTGTACATGAACATAAGGGAAAGCAATTTCTAAAGTCAACTAAAAAGTCATTTAGATATCACACTTATCATAATTACCAGTCTAAAGCTTCATGGAACGGAATATTTAACTAAGATTGATTCGGATAAATGAAGCTTTGAGTTCTACAGTAGAAACATATTTTATTGTTTTTGCCTCGATATTCTTCTTCATTTGTTTCTAATTTGATTAAAAGTGGTGACATCAATCCAGATGTCTCTTCACATAAAAAAAAAGCTAATTAAAGAGCATTATCATATTTTTCTGCCTTTATTAGGCAAATATAGATATGTCCAGTATAGATCTAGACAAAGCCTAGAAACCATATTAGCAAAAACTTATAAAACAATATAATATGCTTTAGGGCTCGTTCACCGTCTGAAGCCCGTGCCCGTATACACGGGCCCCGTTCCGTGGCCATTCCGCATCACAGATGCAGACTCATTCAGTTCAATGGGTCCACAAATCCGGAGATGCGGAACGGAACACTACGGAAGCACTACGAAGTGCTTTCTGAGGTTCTGTTCCGTGCTTCCGCACCGTAAAAAGATAAAGCTTGCTCTTTCTTTTTGCGGAACTGAGGGATCGCGGACCCATTTAAGTGAATGGGGCCGCAATCCCTATGTGGCTGCCACACGGCAGGTGCTCGTGCTTAGTGACCGCAATTTGCAGTCCACAGCACGGGCACAGGCTTCGTGTGAACAAGCCCTTAACCATACTGTTATAGTATACTAAATGATATTAAGCCAACTGGCCCAATGACACAAATATATGATGATTACTTCTCATGGAGGATGCTTACAGAGAAATCCATGTTTAGATGATGGAGGTTTAAATGGACACTGTCACCTGGATTTTACTTACTGAGCTAATAACTTCACCACATCAGTCTCCACGATTTACATTAAAATATACTAGTATTGCTGCCCTGTGTCTTTTATTTGGTCTATAAAATCGGTTTTATTAATATGTAAAGTACCTCAATAAGGAGCCCAAGGGGACGTCCATCCATCGGCAGTTGGAGCCCAGCATGGCCCCACTGCTAATTTATTCACTGCTCATCGCCGACGTAATGTTTGTGCAGCGCCCGTAATCCCACACATGCGCCCTGGATACACATGTCAGCACCGTGTCCTGGCATCTGCCTCACAGAACTTATTGCGCATGCGTCAGCTGCACAAATGGGCGCTGCACAAACATTACATCGGCTCTGAGCAGTGAATAAATTAGCAGTAGGGTAGTGCTGGGCTCCGAAGTAATGGGTGTGGCTGGGCTCCAGCTGTCGGATGGACCCCTTGGGCTCCGTATTGAAGTACTTTGCATATTAATAAAAACCGATTTTATAGACCAAATAAAAGACACAGGGCAGTAATACTAGTATACAGGTCCTTCTCAAAAAATTATCATATTGTGATAAAGTTCATTATTTTCTGTAATGTACTGATAAACATTAGACTTTCATATATTTTAGATTCATTACACACCAACTGAAGTAGTTCAAGCCTTTTATTGTTTTAATATTGATGATTTTGGCATACAGCTCATGAAAACCCAAAATTCCTATCTAAAAAAATTAGCATATCATGAAAAGGTTCTCTAAACGAGCTATTAACCTAATCATCTGAATCAACTAATTAACTCTAAACACCTGCAAAAGATTCCTGAGGCTTTTAAAAACTCCCAGCCTGGTTCATTACTCCAAACCGCAATCATGGGTAAGACTGCCGACCTGACTGCTGTCCAGAAGGCCATCATTGACACCCTCAAGCAAGAGGGTAAGACACAGAAAGAAATTTCTGAACGAATAGGCTGTTCCCAGAGTGCTGTATCAAGGCACCTCAGTGGGAAGTCTGTGGGAAGGAAAAAGTGTGGCAGAAAACGCTGCACAACGAGAAGAGGTGACCGGACCCTGAGGAAGATTGTGGAGAAGGACCGATTCCAGACCTTGGGGGACCTGCGGAAGCAGTGGACTGGGTCTGGAGTAGAAACATCCAGAGCCACCGTGTACAGGCGTGTGCAGGAAATGGGCTACAGGTGCCGCATTCCCCAGGTCAAGCCACTTTTGAACCAGAAACAGCGGCAGAAGCGCCTGACCTGGGCTACAGAGAAGCAGCACTGGACTGTTGCTCAGTGTTCCAAAGTACTTTTTTCGGATGAAAGCTAATTTTGCATGTCATTCGGAAATCAAGGTGCCAGAGTCTGGAGGAAGACTGGGGAGAGGGAAATGCCAAAATGCCTGAAGTCCAGTGTCAAGTACCCACAGTCAGTGATGGTCTGGGGTGCCATGTCAGCTGCTGGTGTTGGTCCACTGTGTTTTATCAAGGGCAGGGTCAATGCAGCTAGCTATCAGGAGATTTTGGAGCACTTCATGCTTCCATCTGCTGAAAAGCTTTATGGAGATGAAGATTTCATTTTTCAGCATGACCTGGCACCTGCTCACAGTGCCAAAACCACTGGTAAATGGTTTACTGACCATGGTATTACTGTGCTCAATTGGCCTGCCAACTCTCCTGACCTGAACCCCATAGAGAATCTGTGGGATATTGGGAAGAGAAAGTTGAGAGATGCAAGACCCAACACTCTGGATGAGCTTAAGGCCGCTATCGAAGCATCCTGGGCCTCCATAACACCTCAGCAGTGCCACAGGCTGATTGCCTCCATGCCACGCCGCATTGAAGCAGTCATTTCTGCAAAAGGATTCCCGACCAAGTATTGAGTGCATAACTGAACATAATTATTTGAAGGTTGACTTTTTTTGTATTAAAAACACTTTTCTTTTATTGGTCGGATGAAATATGCAAATTATTTGAGATAGGACTTTTGGGTTTTCATGAGCTGTATGCCAAAATCATCAATATTAAAACAATAAAAGGCTTGAACTACTTCAGTTGTGTGTAATGAATCTAAAATATATGAAAGTCTAATGTTTATCAGTACATTACAGAAAATAATGAACTTTATCACAATATGCTAATTTTTTTAGAAGGACCTGTATTTTAATGTAAATCATGGAGACTGATGTGGTGATGTTAGTAGCTCAGTAAGTAAAATCCAGGTGACTGTGTCCATTTAAAGGTCTCTAAATAGGGAGGATCAACTGACCTTTTTCCCATGGTTTGGGATGTGTTTGATCGTTGATCGTGCCAGAGGGGCAGTTATAGGTTTCCTTTAAATTAACGTTGACATCCATTGATGGTGGTTGAGCTACTCGCGACCCACCAAATGTAGATTAATTAAGTCAGATTCAGTTCTTTGATTATTAGTTTTTTTAAGATGCAAAGATATTTTTAGAGGTCTACAAGTAAAGTAATATTTATGGACCTCCTAGAAATTTCTTAAAGTTTTTAAGTTGTCCCCTATCAACAGGATAACTAGCTGATCACTAGGGGTTTGGCTGCTTGGAGTCATTAGTCACCCCTCATTCCCACATTCTTATGGAGCGGCAAGTCATACATGTGCACTGCTGCTCCAGTCGTTCTCTGTGGGAGCACCATAGATAGCACAGTACAGCTCATCATTAGCAACCCCTTTAAGTGCACAATATTAGTGTGTTTGGTGGAGAGTAAGCAAGGCCGATTTTTTGGGGTGGCATACTATGCAAATTCTCAGAACCCCTGGTTCTTAGGGATCCTATGAGATGGGAACGACCGGAGTAATAAAGCAGAAGAATATTCTGCATTACTATGTGAGACTGAGAACCATATGACATTATTGCAGTTTAAAGAAGACATATCACCACCATACAATCTGCAGGCAGCATATTATAGAGCAGGAGAAGCTGAGTGGATTGATATATAGTTTTATGGGAGAAGGTTCAACAAAACTCGTAATTTATACGTTTAATTCTGTGCTTTTTCTGAGTTCAGTAGTACATGGGGCCATCTTATCAGTGACTAACAGCTATCTCTGTATACATGTGTTGAGAATGCAATCAATCTGATAATAGTTGAATGGGCTGTCCTGATCAGAGATGTATATGTATAAATAAAATAATCCCACAAAACTACTGTATAGAAAATCCTGCTCAGCTTCTCCTGCGCTATAACACGTGGCCTGCAGATTGACAGGTTCTCTTTAAGAAAGTATTATTTGAATATTTTTGTCACGGATGTAGTAGGGGAGAACACCAAAAGACAATCAAGAAGGAAGGGGAAAGACACTAGGCCTCACCGCTAGGAAAGGAAAAGGGTCACCACCTATAAAACCCTGCTCCTGGCCCTAACTCCTATCCGTATGAGCACCTCTCGATGGTAGAGATAACCATACACGGGAACCTATAAAACCCTGGTGACCCTCAGATGCCCTAAAGATAATGACAGGGCAGAGACCACCTGTTCCTTCCCTGGTGAAGGAACTAGCGTCTCACTGAGGCCTAGTAAACAACCGGGGGGTGGTGGGGGTGGGGGGGGGGGGAATACAAAACACAACAAGCAGAACACTTAACTTCAGAGGGTAAAGGATGAACAGGACTTCAACTTCAACAGATAATGAAAGATGTCATTGACAGAGTGTTGAAAAACCGCAGGAGCATTGGTTAACCCAAAGGGCATGACCAGGTTTTTTAAAATGACCCTCAGGGGTATTAAATGCAGTCTTCCACTCATCCCCCTCCTTGACCCTTATCAGATTATATGCCCCCCTCAGATCCAACTTAGAGAACACCTTGGCACTGACAATCTGACTAAGCAAATCCGGAATCAAAGGAAGGGGGTAAGGATCACAGACGGTACTACGATTGAGCTCACGGAAGTCCAGGCATGGTCTCAGGGTACCATCTTTTTTCTTTACGAAGAATAACCCAGCAGCCACTGGGGACTTGGATGGTCTAATATGTCCCTTTGCCAAACTCTCTGTAATATACTCTCGCATGGCTTTTCTTTCAGGTTCCGAAAAATTATACAATCGAGATTCGGGCAATTTAGCTCCGGGAAAAGGATTGACGGGACAGTCATACTCCCGGTGCGGAGGCAACTCCTGATTACCACTCTCAGAGAAAACATCCGAAAATTCTAAAATGAACTAGGGTACGGTTTTAGTGGTCACCATAGAGAATGATGCATTAAGACAGTTGTCCATGCAAAAATCACTCCAATCGAGAATCTGTCTCGCTTGCCAGTCGATGTTAGGGTTATGTTTGCTTAACCATGGTAAGCCCAACACCAACGGAGCAGGCAGACCCTCCAATACATAACAGGAGATAGATTCCTGATGCAAATCACCCACTCTTAAATGAATGTCATTCACTACCTGCGACAGGCATTTTTGGGTGAGAGGTGCTGAGTCAATTGCAAAGACAGAAATACTTTTCTCTAATGCATTAGTAGTCAACCCTATAATGCGTACAAACTCTCCATCAATCAAGTTAACTCCTGCCCCGCTGTCGATAAATGCTTCGATTTTCACAGTTTTGGACTCTAGCGCCACCTCGGCAGACAGGAGAAAACGGGTACTACCAGTAAAAGACAAATGTAGGTTTTCTTGCTCCCCATCCACACCACCAATAGTAATTTAAGGATTAAAAGGTTTTTTCTTTTTGTTAACACCTTGATGCTGAAAGTACGGACAAATATTCACAAAATGTCCCTTCGTGCCACAATAAAAGCAGACTCCTTTCACATGACCCAAGCTTTTGCCAGGAGTAGCTCCGTTTAACTGCATATGCTCATCACAAGGCGCAACTACCAGTGTCTCTCCACCATAAGTGTCAAAGGAAGCAGTACCCTTATTGGACAGTACGTCCTGAAGGTGAGGACCCCTAGATCTCTCCCTCAGGCGTCTATCTAGACGTACAGCAAGGGACATAGCTGCCTCCAATGACACAGGATTTTTATGAAAGTTCAATGCGTCCTGCAGTCTCTCAGAGAGACCCTGAATTGGCTGTGGAGAGCAGGATTTTTCCACTCAGTATCGGTAGCCCATCTCCTAAATTCAGAGCAATAGGTCTCTGCGGAACGATCTCCCTGCCGCAAACTCTGTAACTTGGTCTCGGCCTGAGAAATCCGATCCGGGTCATCGTAGATGAGACCCAAGGCTCTGAGGAATTCATCTACTGACCGGAGGGACAGTGATTCCGTCGGCAGAGAAAAAGCCCAAGATTGGGCGTCCTCGTTAAGCAATGAAATAATCATACCCACACGTTAACACTCATCCCCAGAAGAGTATGGACACAGCTTAAAGTATAATTTACATGACTCCCTGAACCGGATGAAATTGTTCGACCAGTGCAGACATAGTATCCATAGCTACACAGATCATAACAAAAATGACGGTATGGGCTTGGGATAATGTCACGGATGTAGTAGGGGAGAACACCAAAAGACAATCAAGAAGGAAGGGGAAAGACACTAGGCTTTACTGCTAGGGAAGTAAAAGGGTCACCACATATAAAACCCTGCTCCTGGCCCTAACTCCTATCCGTATGGGCACCTCTCGATGGTAGAGATACCCATACACGGGAACCTAGAAACCCTGGTGATCCTCAGATGCCCTAAAGATAATGACAGGGCAGAGACCACCTGTTCCTTCCCTGGTAAAGGAACTAGCGTCTCACTGAGGCCTAGTAAACAACCGGGGGGGGGGGGGACATTTCCCGGTGGGCTGATGCCCAGGGAGGCAGCCCAGGCCCTCCTCATGGCCACCAGCCAGATACATAATGACCTGATGCTCTCCGCATTAATTAATGTAAATACATCGGGTACTTATGACATCCGGCCACCGGCCACAGATGTCCTTCTTAATTCAACTCTGTATTGCCGTCTTCCGGACAGTGATACAGTTGAATACTGCGACGAAGGCGGAGGTATTTAGTGCAGCACTGTTGTATTTGGTTCTGCAGGGGTGGTATTTTGTGCTGTGCTATGGTATTGCTGGCCCAGCCTTTTTCTGTTGTCCCTGTCTGGTCATGTTGTACCCCCTTCTATCAATTTTGTTCCTCTAACAACATGGGCCCACTTTTATTTTATTTTTATTTTTTCTAGGGCCACTATATGTTCCCAGTCTGCCCTGTCAGGCGTCGATTTCTGTAGCTGATCGTGGGGTGCAGGGTGTCAGACCCCGCCAATCAGCTAGGGATGGCCTATCCTGAGTCAATGGCTGGACAATAGTGTTGAGCGTGAATATTCTAATAGCAAATTTTTATGGCGAATATCGCCACTTCGAGAATTCGCAAATATTTAGAATATAGTGCTATGTATTCGTTATATCAAATATTCGTCATTTTTTTCCATCTGAACACAGTGAACACATGATTCCTCTCTGCTTCTTGCTTGTGGGCCAATGAGAAGGAAGGGATTCACAGATCGAACATAACCCTGTTCGAGGGACATATAGTAGAATTAGGGTCTGTATATAGACATTGATTTCACAGAATGACCTTTATTCTAAAACATAACCTTTAATAGTCAAAAATTAATATAATGGACCCTTTAAATATGGAAATAAAGATAAACAAAAAACAAAATAAGAACCTATGTGCCACTAATGTTCTTGGTATCAGGGTGAGCAACCTGATGTGATTATCGTGGCTAGAATGGGACAATATTCCTAAACTTGCCCTGTAGAGGTGGCCCTACCTTTAAACGGAATAGCCGCCCTGATAAGGGCGATCCCGTGTCTCGTGCCTCCTGCTGTTCCCTAAAGGACCCTATAGCAGATGAATGGGATCCTAGCAGATACCGGGACTGTTCTATACGTATACCAAAAACAAAAATTAATTTAAATGTGAAGAACACCTCCCCTCACAGCTTAGTGGTGGTGAACAGTACACCCATAGAAGATTTGTGCAGGAGATTATTGTACAGAATAGGTAGATTGTTAAGTTGGCACTCCTACCCAAAGCGTCCCAACGCGTTTCGCCCAGTTGGTATAAGGGCTCCTCAGGGGACAAATGACCAAAAGAAATACCTAGAGTGTTCTATACACATATAGTGATCACTTCAATAACAATATAAATATAAAGGAGAATCCACAATGAGTCTTATTCTCCAGAGTATGGTAGTCACTAGATCCATATAAAGATATAATCAAAAATGTGAAGAAATATAATACAATATATGTTTAATATAAAACAAATATGTATATATCACAACTGATCAGGTTAAGGGACTTGATGAAAAACCACACTATACAAAGTGTATCAAGGACGACGCCTGTCTTAGATGAATCGCAGCATGTCACAACCAGCCATAGTTAATCTCTAGCTTAAAAAATTAATATAAATATGAGAGATGTCCTCCTGGTCCATGGAGGTAATAGAATTTCAAGCAAAGAAAAAGGAGAAAACAGCAGTGTAGTAAAAGATAATATACTGTAATAAGTAAATGTACTTCACCAACTGGTGAGGTGCATCAGGGAAGGAAGTAGTGGTTTGCGCTTTAATTGCGCTCAACTTGCGTGACCAGCGATTCCGGTTTTATGCATGTCTTCTGTGGGAAGGATGATGGTCTCGCCCCATACCGGAGCCCTTGTCTGAATGTGGTGTCCCGGCGTGCTCCTGTCTAGATGGAGGCAAGGAAGCAATGTCAAGTTCACAACAATACTTGTGAACTTGCACCAATCAGTAATCTGTAGTCAGACCTGCCAAAATGTGAAGTTGCACGTAGTGCGAAAAAATATTCTAATCAGTGCCGATTAGCGCAATCGCGAATATATTGGAGCACATATCTGCATATAAAGCTATTGTAATGTTCTGCCAAGCCAACCATTTTCTCCAGTCTCTGGAAACTTATACCAGCTTGAAAAATGTAGTCAAAGTTACCCATGCCTGTATTTCACGTTACGTATTCGCATTATGCGATTTTTTTATTGACGATTTTTGACATTCAATAAAATAATCTCGAATTCGCGAATATATGACGAATATTCTACAAAATATTCGTGAAATATTGCGAATTCGAATATAGCCCCTGCCGCTCATCACTACTGGACAACCCCTTTTAAAATTATGAGAAAAACTGAATAAAAATGCAGCGTGAGGGACCCTTCTTTGATTGTTGCACAGGGCACCACAGTCCTTTTAGTGAATTTGCTGTAGTGTTTGCCTCACTATATTGTCTACACCATTCCAGTCCTTTACGTACTATATCAATGTGTTGCATCCAAAGCTAACACTTCATGATAAATATATATATACTGCATAATGTCGTTTTTTACTGGCAGTAAATGGTTCTCTACGATATTGTCTTATTTTTCATTTGTGCATGTACTTTCAATCCTGCTCATCTACTATCATATATTTTCTTGCAACTAATATCATTAAAATGCCAGTTCCCCCTGCAGGTCTCACTCTGTCCTCACGTACCCTGCCAGATTATTATCTTGCCATAACCCACCTCCTTTATTGCATCTTTCTCGCTTTAATCTCACCC
Organism: Bufo gargarizans; assembly: GCF_014858855.1. NCBI lineage: Eukaryota > Metazoa > Chordata > Amphibia > Anura > Bufonidae > Bufo > Bufo gargarizans. The sequence goes on from NC_058086.1 coordinate 148,077,172, forward strand.
GGGAGCAAGGTAGAATAATAGCTTAAATATATATTATGTTGCCTTTCTCAGCGTTGGAAACTATCTAAAAATCCATTACGTTGCACATGAAATAATAATGAATCATAGTTTTATGCCCTATGGGAGACATCAGCTCGAAAGTGACTTGCCGGTATAAAACTGGTTGGGATTTTCTATTACAGCGTTTGCATGAAATGTGGATTATTTCATATATGAATGAAATGGTATCTGGTTGTTTGGAAGAATTAGTTATTAAAGATTTCATTATTCATGAATTTTTCGATCAGACTTCCTCACAATGGAGAATAAAATGAAATTTGACTGAATAAGATATAGTACCACTGATTCTGAATCTTTCTGGTCAGCTAACACATGGCATCCAATGGCAGCAATGCAGGGATGTGAAAAAATATTTGCCACTTTGACACCTCCCCTAATGCATGAAACTCTGTTTTTTTTTTAAGTTTTGATATGTCATAAATTGATATGAAAAGTTTTGATTGGTGGTTGTCTGAGTGCTGAGACCCCATGATCACTAGAACGAGGATAGAGAAGTGCTTGCATATCGCGCCCTCTCTCCTCACTGCAAGAGACAGACTCAATGCAAAGTCCATGGGCCCATCTTGATTTTGTCTCCTGGAGTTAAGGGGAGTAAAAGAAACATAAAAGTGTTCCCTGCTCTGCCCTATAAAAAGGCTCTCAGAGGCTACTTGTGGGCAGTGTACTTCTTGGTAAGAGATCGTTGACTTGCAATGGGAGAAGCAGGATGACTTGCAATGGGAGAAGCAGGATGGTCATTTCAATGAATTGCCTGCTATCTAGGTCCAGAAAGACCACCAGTAGAAGGAATCGTTTGATCCACCGACAAGCACAAACAGCTCCCACAGTTTCCTTGTCCACCATCCAGACACAGGTGGCACCATCATTACAGACCCTTGTCTCTGCCCGGACCATTTTCAGGTGCTTTCCAGAAGGCAATTTGGTGTCCTGGCACCCATTATTTGTCCTGCCATTTACAATAAGCCACCATCGGCTTCGTTTGCAGTGGTGTCATGAACAAAAATGCTGGACTGTTACAGACTGGATCATCTTTAGCAATGAATACAGGTTCTGTTTGGGATACAGCGATAGTTGGGTCTGAGTATGGAAGCCTCATGGTGAGCACTTCAATCCTACCTTTTGTGTGGAGCGTCATGCCACCCTGACTGCTGTTCTGATGATCTGAGGAGCCATCTCATACAACAGTCGGTCACCCCTTTTAGTGATGCGAAGGACACTAAGAGCTCAGCAATATGTGCAGGACATCCTGGAGCCACATGTGTTGTCTCTCATTGAAGGGCTTCCAACTGGCATTCTTCATCAGGATAATGCTCGCCCTCACAAAGCAAGTTTTTGGGGGGAATGTCTCTGCCAGATTGCAACACTTCCTTGGCCTGCTCAGTCACTAGATTTATCGCCAATCAAGCATTTGTGGGACCAACTGGGACACCAGCTTCAGCACCCTACGAGTGTGCAGGATCTACAGGCCCAGCTGTAACATCTGTGGGAAAATGTGCCATAGGATACAATATGGTACCTGTATGTCTCCATGCCCAACGCATCTTTTATCAGGCTAAAAGCAGACCAGCTGGGTACTGGAGCCCACTTTCAATTGTACAATTTTCCCCAATAAACTTTTCCTTTTGCTCTAATATTGTATTATAAATCATCATTACATTCACAAAAAGAAAGTTTCATTTGATACCAAAACTTCTTCCTGGTGTGTTTTTTTGTCAGTGATTGTATTTTGTATTTATTTTATATTTTAAATTTATTGTGTGTCTGCCAGTATATCACCCTTCTTAGTTTATGTAGGGTTAATAGGCCCACTATAGATGTTTTGAATTGATTGCTAGCAAGAGGTGGGTCTTTATCGTGGCCTGGCCATAAAGTTTGTTTGTCTTCTCCATTTGAATTGTATCTGAGGAAGGAGTAGGACCCACCCAGAATATGCAGTTTTATTGTTTTTATGCTTTTTCAATAAAATACCTTTCATCTGAAACGGAACCTGTTTTTATTCTTGTGCTTTTATCACTATTCAAATGAGCGGAACTGATTTTCAGTTGCAGAAATTTCTGCAACACAATCTTGCACGTTCAAAGGCACTCTAGGGATTTGTGCTGTATTTTTGCGCATACAAACCACAGCGTAATACATTACCAGCAAAGTGAATGAGATTGGACAAATCTCATGTACACTTTGCTTCTATTTAAAATCTGCAGCATGTCAATTGTTTGTGTGATTCTGAACCTTCTGTAGAGTGGTTTTCCCCATAGACTTCAGTGGGATCGTTGACATAAACAGAAAAACCGCACGAAAATCCACAACCAAATATGCACCAAAACAGTGGTAAATAATGCAGATTTTTGTGCGTTTTTAGTGCAGATTTCATGTGGAACGTAAACAGGAAATCCTCAACGAAATCCGCAAACAGCATCAAAACTGCATAAAAATGGTGTAGATTTGTGGGGGGGGGGGGGGGTTGTGCACTTTTAGTGCTGATTTCTTACAGATTTTCTGCATACAAATTTGCACCATGTGCAGATACCCTAAGGCCACCTGCACACGTTGAGGATTATGCACCGATTTTCCTTGTGGACTTTTGTGCAGAAAAAACAAAGAATAAGGCCTCTTTCACACTTGCGTTGTCCGGATCCGGCGTATACTCCACTTGCCGGAATTACACGCTGGATCCGGAAAAACGCAAGTGTACTGAAAGCATTTGAAGACGGATCCGTCTTCAAAATGCGTTCAGTGTTACTATGGCAGCCAGGACGCTATTAAAGTCCTGGTTGCCATAGTAGGAGCGGGGAGCGGGGTAGCAGTATACTTACCGTCCGTGCGGTATGCGATCACGTCATCCATGCGCCTGGGGCGCCCTGACGTCACTCTGGAGCGCCCCGGGAGCCGCACGGACGGTAAGTATACTACTCCCCCGCTCCCCACTACACTTTACCATGGCTGCCAGGACTTTAGCGTCCTGGCAGCCATGGTAACCATTCAGAAAAAGCTAAACGTCGGATCCGGCAATGCGCCGAAACAACGTTTAGCTTAAGGCCGGATCTGGATCAATGCCTTTCAATGGGCATTAATTCCGGATCCGGCCTTGCGGCAAGTCTTCAGGATTTTTGGCCGGAGCATAAAGCGCAGCATGCTGCGGTATTTTCTCCGGCCAAAAAACGTTCCGTTCCGGAACTGAAGACATCCTGATGCATCCTGAACGGATTTCTCTCCATTCAGAATGCATTAGGATAAAACTGATCAGGATTCTTCCGGCATAGAGCCCCGACGACGGAACTCTATGCCGGAAGAAAAGTACGCAAGTGTGAAAGAGCCCTAATACAGTAAAGTGAATGAGATTCTACACATTTTTTTTCTCCATGCAGAAATTGAACTGCATGCAGATTTTCAAATCTGTGGCATGTGAATACTTTGTGTGGATTTCACCCTTTGCCAGGGGCAGACTGGGAACTTAAAGTGGCCCTGAAAAAAATATTAAAAGTGGCCTGTTTTGTAGTCGGGTCCAGTTTGATGGAAGAAAGGACCAGCAATACCATATTGTGGCACATTATACAACCCCAACAGAGCCAAATACCACAGTCCATTACAAAATACTACCAGCAGCATAAAATGCATCCCCAAAAATTCCACCGGCTGTTCGTGATGAAGGCCCAGGTGGCCCCTTGGGCTTCGGCCCACCGGGAAATTTCCCTGTAAGGTCTATGGCCAATTCACCCTTGCCCTTTGCAAAGGGTGAGATTTGGGTAAAGTCACATCCATCATTTTGTTGCGGATTTGGTGCAGAAACGCATAACAATCTGCACAAAAATCTATGCAGATTTTCTGTTTTTAAAACCAGCACCCGTGTGCAGATGTGCCTAATAGGATATCTATAGACTTCAAAGATACAATCATATCAAACAGCCCGAGAGAGTACAAGGAAGGGCAATCAAAAATGTTGCCACTGTGTTTTTCTGAAAAGTCCTATGTGGGACACCACCCTTGATGAAGGTTTCCCTACGTCTGCTCATTTGGTTTGCTGGGTCACCTTTGGATGGGCCTTGCTAATGTATATGGATGCATGGAGCCTCGAATGCCTTCTTGTCTCTCCCTGGCATTGTCTAAATTGTTCATTGTCTGTTTCCTTTTGCAATTGAAACATCACAAGCTCCAGACATAGCATCGGGCAGGATGCGGAAGTCATCAGCAGTACACTAGGTAATATGGGAAATGGTCAGGAAAGCTCTGGCATTGTTTATGAAGACAGTAAACAGTAATCATTCCATTGACACAACTATAAAAGAAACCGCCACTCATTGTTTGATTTACGTAATTCCCACTCCCTTTCCGATATGTGCCCATGCCCTCACTAAACCCTACTGATGACTGTGCAAGACAATGCGTTCAAGAAAGCAAATAAGTGAATCTACTGGGTATTCAAAAATTCTGAAACTCTTTAGTATCAGTTCATCACTGCTTTCAAGATCCCTGCTTTCAGTTCTTGAATAGGAACCATCATTATTTACTACCAGAGGAGGAAATCTCATCACGCTGCTCTTTACTGTATCGTTATCAGAACTCTTCTATCTAGATGTAAAAAAGACATCCTCTGGAAGTAACCAATGAAGGTTCCCATTCTGTGACTATGAGCAAATATCTTGAAAACTGATATACAATGGATATTAGAAAACCTTATAAATTTCCATTATGCAATAAATACACTGTATACTATTTACACGCCATGTTTGGATGTAACACATAAGGGGTCCCAAATCTGGACCTCTTGTTCCCAGGGATTGTTGAATGCCCTCATGTTCAAAACTAATCTGAAAGTCTTAGCTAGATGGTATCTCATCCTTCTTGGTCTATGATGAACAATGAAACTAACTTCTTTTAGACGGACGAGACAAATTCCAATGTATTTGGTCACGCAGGATTCTTATATACAGCCTTCTGGTTAACCCTGCAGATATTACTACTGATATGGTCACTAAGGCCCCAAATGCATAAAGAGGTTAATTTATTTACTAAAGGACAATTCTCTGCTTTGTACCAACAATTCAATGCTTTGACATTCATCCACCTCCAAAAACACCGACAGATACACTATATAGAGAAAAGGATTGGGGTAGACCTCAGACTCTTTCAGGAAACTCTTTATGGGGGCTTTCGAAACCAGATTCATATATAACTCTAGTTTTTGGGATCAAATCATAATCTTTTATCAACGGTACATTGATGACCTGTTAATTATTTGGAACGGTGATATTTGCTCTATTAACAATTTTGTTTCACACCTCAATTCCACTGATTGGGGCATCACCTTGTCCAGAACCCACAGTCAGATGCAAATCGAGTACTTGGACCTGGAACTGAACGTCATCAATAATAAATTAGAAACACGCACTTATTTAAAAAAGGTGGACTGCAACAGCTACCTGGACTTCACCAGTTCACACCACAAAAAATGGAAAACCAATATTCCCTTCGGCCAGTTTAAGCAAATTAGAAGGAATTGCTCCCTAGACAAAGACTTCATGACCCAGAGTGAAATCATCCGTAAGAGGTTTATACAAAAAGGTTATCCTCTCCCAATCATAGAAGCGGCCTTCAACAAAGCAAAAAACCTCACACAAGAAAACTGCCTACCCACCAATAAAAACAAAAATACATATGATATTACTAAAAATATAAAAAAAAAAAGAAATTTGAAAATAAGTGGCGTACTAACTTTATCACGACATACAGCAACAATCATAAGGATATTAGGAGCATACTATCCAAACACTGGCATATCCTAAGAAGTGACCCATTTTTATCCAAATCACTATCCAGCCATCCTCCCTTGACGTTCAGGAGAGCCAAAACTTTAAAAAATGTATTAGCTCCAAGCAATCTGCGTGCCGACAGATTCGATTACAAACCTTCCCCCACTAGAACCCAGCACTCTGAACCACCTGGCAGTTTCAGATGCAACCAACCCAAATGTCTCTGCTGTACCGCTATACGGATTTCAACTTCTTTTCAAAGTAGATCTAATGGGGGAAATTTCTCCATCAGACAACATTTAGAATGTGGATCAAAGAATGTTATCTACCTACTGGAATGCCCCTGCGGATTACAGTATGTGGGGCGGACAATCCAAGCCTTGCGCAACAGGCTTAACAAACATCGGTCAAATATCAAAAAGGGTTTCCTACAGCACAGCGTGTCTCGACACGCAACCATTCGCCATGAGGGCCTCGCCACTGGTTTTTCCATCACACCCATTGAACAAATCAGTTCCGATTGCCATTGTTATGCAGACGATAAAAAGGCGCGAGATGTTTTGGATATACAAACTCAACTGTCTTAACCCATTTGGTCTTAACGAGGCCTTCGAGATAAACCTCTGAAATACCCTGAGTTCAGTTATGTTCCAGTCGTGACGTTCCCTATTCCAAACAGCCAAGTTGCCCCAAAGTTTTATTAATTTATTTTGAGTTTTATTGTAATATAGTATTTTAACATGTGTATACCACCGCCACCCGATTTTGTGTACACATATAAGTATGGCGCTCCATATTTTGAGCCAACATATTTTAATTATTTTTTCTTTTTCCACATTTGTGTATGTAATGAACAATATGCACATTCAATCCCCATGAATTAATACCTTTTGAATTCATTTATTATCCCTCCTCAGTCTCCTATCAAATCATTAGTCCTTGATTGATAAATTGATGATAATCATTTTATATGTTTATTCCTCACGATTCATCTATTACCAATTATGAATCACTAATTCATCCATTACCCTTATTCACTGTCGATCATTGGTTTTATCATCATCAGAATTAATTGATTTAATCTTTTTAGCACCAATTATGGTTATGTATCATTATCATTATTTTATCTGTTATAATTGTCTCTTCATTTCAATTCCATTTTTCCCCCCCTTCAGTCCCTTACCCGGACACACCGACAAAGTCCCCCCCCCTGATAATAATAATAATAATATATTTCATATCATAGGTCCGCCTTCCCTGCAGTTCCAACCCCACCTCCCTCCCCTGAAGCTTCTATTCATTTCCAACTTTGCTGCGCTTGTCTCCGCAACACACCAGTGCGGCCACTAAGCGTCCTAGTTACCCAGCAACCAGGTTGTTATTTGCTGCTAGCAAGCCACGATCACGTCACCGGGACCAGATCACGTGACCTTCCCCTTCAGTGTGAGCGCTCCGAGGCATAGAAACTGATCGGAGCACAGCATTCTTACTTCGCTGGCCTCACCACACCACCAATGATGTTACCTCCGCAATGTTGACTAAAATTATGTTATATCATGATCATCAAATCTATGCACATCTGCTGGGGACTCATCCACACCAACCACTCCCCCTTTTCTTAGCCCCGCCTACTTTTCATTTTGGCGTGTTTTTTTGTGTGTATTTAAATGCTGTGTGTTTGTGTAATTTCATATGCAGTGTTATGTACCTGATGAAGGGGAACTACTCCCCGAAACGCGTTGTACTTCTGCAATAAAAACCTACCCTCATTCCAAGAGCCATAACTTTTAACTTTTTGTTTGCATGGCTGGATGAAACCTATTTTTGCAGAACAAGTTGTATATTTTAATGGAGCTATTTAATTTACCATATCATCTACTGAAAAATGAGGAAAAAACCTTTGTGGGGTAGAATTTATTTTACACACTTATATAGCGTTGCTGTATTCCACAGCATTTTACAGACATTAGCATCACACTGTCCCCAATGGGGCTTACAATCTATGGCTACTTTAACACCAGCGTTTTTTGCTGGATCCGGCAGGGTTCAGCAAAAACGCTTCCGTTACTGATAATACAACCATCTGCATCCGTTTTGAACAGATCCGGTTAGATTATCTTTATCAATGCCAAGACGGATCTGTCAATGGGGGACGGATCCGTTTAATATTATGCCAGAGAAAATGGTTCCTTCCCCATTGACTTGCATGACAGATCTGTCTTGCTCCGCATCCCAGGACGGAAGGCAAACTGCAGCATGAGAACGGAACCAAATGCATTTTGGAGCATTCCGTTCTGTTCAGTTACGTTTTGTCCCCATTGACAATTATGGATCTCAATACCGAAAAACATTAACGCTAGTGTGAAAGTAGCCTTAGCTCCCTATCATTATGTTTTTGGAGTGGGGAAGGAAATTGGAGTAGAGATGGCCTTGCGGTACGCCCGGCGGTCGTTTTGCGGCAAATTTTGCTCGTTCGCTATTACCCTAACATGCGAACATATGCCGATGTTCGCATGCGCCATATTCTTTTGGATTGCGCCGAACTTTGACCCATGACACATCCATCAGATGGGACATGATAGCCAAATGAGACGTTTCAGCACATGGACACACCCCACCCTATAACAGAACCCGATCTGGCAGCCATTTTACATTCTGTGTTTTGCCAGTGTAGGGAGAGGTTGCTTTGTGGAGCACGAACAGACTGTTAGGGACACCAATCGCTAGCTAATAAGGCAACAAAAGTCCTTTTAAGCACTAGTATAGGTGTGCTATCGATAGGTGTGATATACTGAGGGGTGTGATATACTTATAATATACTTTCTAACATAGAAAGTATATTATAGTGCATTTGTATTGTGCAGCAGTTGTGTGAGGTTCTGCTGTGATACCGCAGCTATATAGAGGGACAAACGCTATTGGAATAACTAATTGTAACTGGTGTAATATACCTGTTGCCCCCAAAAAACTGATTGAGGGGTGTTATATACCTATAATATACTTTCTAACATAGAAAGTATATTATAGTGCATTTGTATTGTGCAGCAGTTGTGTGCGGTTCTGCTGTGATACCGCAGCTATATAGAGGGACAAACGCTATTGAAATAACTAATTGTAACTGGTGTAATATACCCGTAGCCCCCAAAAAACAGATTGAGGGGTGTTATATACCTATAATATACTTTCTAACATAGAAAGTATATCACAGTGCATTTGTATTGTGCAGCAGTTGTGTGCGTCTCTGCTGTGATACCGCAGGTATATAGAGGGACAATCGTTATTGGAACAACTATTTGCAATGGGTGTGATATACCTGTTGCCCCCCAAATAACTGATTGAGGGGTGTGATATACCTGCTTCCGCAAAATACAGATTAGGGAGTTTGATATGCCTGCTTCCACACAATACTGATTGATGGGTGCGATATACCGGCTTCCACCAAATACTGATTGAGGGGTTCTATAAACCTGCTTCCACAAAATACTGATTGAGGGGTGAGATATACCTGCTTCTACAAAATACTAATTTAGGGGTTTGATATACCTGCTTCCACAAAATACAGATCGAGGGGTGCAATATACTTGCTTCCACCGAACATTGATTCAGTTGTTCTATAGAGCTGTTTCCACAAAATACTGATTGAGGGGTGCGATTTACCTGCTTCTACAAAATACTGATTAAGGGGTTCTATATACCTGCTTCCACAAAATACTGAATGAGGGGTGCGATATACCAGCTTCCACCAAATATTGATCGAGGCCTGTGATACATCGGCTTCCACAAAATACTGATTGATGGGTACGATATACCTCCTTCTACCAAATATTGATTGAGGCCTGCGATACACCGGCTTCCACAAAATACTGATTGAGGGGTGCGATATACCTGCTTCCACCAAATATTGATTATGGGGTTCTATATACCTGTTTCCACAAAATACTGAATGAGAGGTGCAATATACCTGCTTCTACAAAATACTGATTATGGGGTGCAATATACCTGTCACGGTAGGTAGGGAAATAACCAAACACGGGAAAACAAACAGAACAAATGACTAGGCTCAAAAGCTAGGGAGAAAAGGGTCACCTCCTAGCGATCCCTAAAATCTTTCCCTAAACTGCTATGCCCATGTGCATACCCTTAGGGTGGATATGCACATGCCCTTGTGCCTAAATCTGAACACCCTGGGCAAACCCTAAGCAGCAGGGAAAAGGGAAGAGGCAACCTGTTTCTTCAAACCAGGAAGAAGCAAGCGTCTCCCTAGAGGCCTTGACAAAAACACACAAAGGGAGATGAAGGAGAGGACTTATCTTGAGCAGAGCTGGAGCAGACAATCCACCACAAATCAAGAGCTCCAAGGAAAGAACTATAACCCGCACAGGCCACTGGAGGAAGGAGGGATAATTAGCCTCACTAACAATAAAACCCAGCACACCTAAGGGAAGGTGGATCCAGCTCAAACACGAATCAAATCAAACCAAGAAGTCAGACATGTGCAGCCAGTCTGACAGATCTCTGCACATTCACAGGGCAAGGCGTGATGATACTTGCTTCCAGAACATACTGATTAAGGGGTTTGATATACCTGCTTCCACAAAATACAGATTGAGGGTTGCAATATACCTGCTTCTACAAAATATTGATTAAGGGTTTCTATATACCTGCTTCCACAAAATACAGATTGAGGGGCGCAATAAACCTGCTTCCACAAAATACAGATTGATGGGTGCGATATACTTGCTTCAACAAAATGCTGATTAAGGGGTTTGATATACCTGTTTCCTCAAAATACTGATTGAGGGGTGCGATATACCTGCTACCACAAAATAGTGATTAAGGGGTTCTGTATAAATGCTTCTACAGCGTCCCACTCAGGAACACGTGGGAACTGCAAAATAGCTTAAAACTGCATTATCATACTGCATGTTATTTTGTATTACAACACCTGTTGTATCCCTGTTCATAGGCTGCTCTGGTGTAATTTATACATCCCACCACTAGATGGGGATAGTACTTAGGACATATAAATACTTAGGTCAGGCCTAGTGAGAAAAAGGTCACTGGTTGTTGGTTAGTAGTCAGTCTGCTGAGTTTGAGAGAGTGCAGATCTAGCACTTCTGCTCAGATGAAAGTTCAGTCTAGGAAGGGACAAAAGAAAGAAAAGATTAACATCCAAAGGATAAAAGCCACAAACCAGGCATAAAAGACCTTTGGATATCCAGGTGAAGGATACTATAGCCACCGGCAACCTCACCAAATTACACTGATACAGAACCTTCAGGCTAAGCTAAACCCAGCCAAACCTATTAACAGTGGATCAACAGGATTCCTTTAAATTACAAAGGACTGTATTCTATCTGATGTTCATGCTACAACTGGACCCAACATCTGTAAAAGCTGTGAGTTGTATCCTACCACTATCTACTTCATTCTTACCATTAGTTGTACCGCCATTAACGGTACTGGCGTCATGAAAAATACCATCAGGGGACTCAGCCGCAACAAGCACCCTAAGCACCCCTGACATCAAGGGCACCTCAACCACCATCTTGGCTGATGCTTCCCTACCACAGAGCATGCCCTGGAGGATTTCGTGCTGTCCACCTCAACACTGTGCTGCCAGCCCAGGGAGGCTTTCTGCTAACCGTGAGTAAACTGATGAACTGTGTTGTTATTTGGCCCCTCATCGGTCCACCGTGCACCTCACGTGTTGCCCCTGCAGTACTGGCTGGCTGCATATATTTTCTTGGCGTCATGAACAGGATATTAACCCTTGCGCCATATTTGAGATACTATCGCATGTGATTAAGCCCCTTTACTTTATTGAGAGACTTTTGCTTATTGTGCACTGTATTGGGCTACAGAACTGTTTAAACTGCTTGAAAATTGCATGGAAGTGCTTTACTAGTCACCAGCATAAAAATCGCAGTGTTAAAAGTGAGAAAAACAGACATTTGTGTGTTACTAAAACGGCTTAAATAGACTGTTTCTATGTACACTGGAGGGAACGTAGTGAGGACCGCAACCCTGAATCTGTGGATGGTAGTGCAGGTCAGCACGCAGTCGCGATGCCGCGACACCAGCTTCCAAAATATGCCGAAAGGTCCGGTCTGGTTGCTGATGCCCCTGCCATAGCGTGGCCCATCACGGAACAGACAGCACTTTGGGCTAAGTTGTCCGCGGAGATTAAGTCCGCTCGACTCCCGCGCACCCACGCTTGCAAGAAATATAATGAGGGTCTAACCCGTAAATTACTGGAGGCACCAGTAAAGGATTTCCCGGTACCAGTACGGAAACTGGGCCGAGTGCTGGACTTTTGCAAACAACGGGGATTTGGATTCATCCGCAATATGGAGACCAATCGTGATTACTATGTAAATCGCCGGTCTGTGAAGAGGAAGGAGCTCCCTCCTTGGCTACATAGCCTATATGTTAATGAGGTGGTTGAGTTCACCCCTGCAGAGGGTACACGTGGACCTTATGCTACCGCAGTACGTCGACCAGGACAGCCCACGGAGACCCAGGAGCTCACCAAAGACTCTGAGTCTGAGGAGGATCTAGAACAGAAACTTTCTACCGCCCCCGTGCAGCCAGCTGCAAAATATGTGCCATCAAGTACTCAGAACAATACGCCACTGGTTTTGCAGGAACCAATATTTCTGGCAACCCGCCATTGTTACCAGAGACCCTGACAGTAAACCTAAACCCCAGAGGGAACGGGTTAGAAGAAGAAGGCCCGAGCCACAAAGCCTCAGTACAGCTGTGGAGGACTGTGCAATGCTATTTTAGCAACTAGCTGTACAGCAGCATCAGGGATTCGCTATCCCCCCTTATGAAGAGAAACCAGCAGATTCTTCAGCAATGATAGATCCACCCGAGGAATTAAACCCTGTAACCAGGATTGACCCTGCAATTGGGCTGATTTGCGAGATAAAAAAAGAACAGCCCCCTATCTTTGAAAAGGTGAAAAAGGAACTTAACTTGCCATCCACCTCTCAAACAGACGACAATGGAGGGACAGACAGAAGGATCTTCCCCTGATTCATGGGTTCTGGAAGCCATCATGTTCTGATCCCTACAATTAAGTAGGCGGTTCACCAACCACTTATATGGAGCAGGTGCTGCCATTTGTTTGAGAGGGCTTCTCTTATTGTTTTTGTTTTGAGACCCTCTCTATGTTCTATTTGCAAGGACTTCATCCAGGACTCCACCTGAATCCAAAAATGTTGCACTTCATTTGTGTGTTTTATCCTGTTTAACCCCTTTTTACCCCATTTTCAGGTTATCAATGGACTATGTTAACGCAACGTTTAAAGCATACTACCCAGAAAGACTTTTCTGTGCTCATCCTTTTTACAACAAAATTTTTGCACTTTAAAAAGTTTTATACATGTTTTATATCCCATTTTAGGTATGGACTCTTTTGAACCATATCATGGACTTTACTGCCCTTATGTGAGATCATTATTTTATCACAATTTTTGGCCGTAACACATCTACCATGAAAAATAAAAAAGTGTATGTGATATATTTTACATATTTGCCTAGAATATATTTTTGTGCATATCCCTTTATCTACAGGAGGTTATTGAAGAGTCATGATAATACATCGCAATGTTTATATCCATATGTGCATATTTGGTGGTGTGTATTTGGTGTATTTCAGGACACGGCTTAGAGATCCACAGCTTCAGATATTACCAACATCGAGGGCGACTTATATTTTACCATGGGGCTATGCAGCATCCCACTCAGGAATACGTGGGAACTGCAAAATAACTTTAAAACTGTATTATCATACTGCATGTCATTTTGTACTACAACACCTGTTGTATCCCTGTTCATAGGCTGGTCTCGTGTAATTTCTACATCCCACCACTAGTTGGGGATACCACTTAGACTATATATAAAACTTAGCCAGGCCTAGTGTGGGGGGAATTCAAATTCAAACAGAGATGAGAATTAGTGATGAGCGGGAGGTGCCATATTCGATTTCGCGATATTTCACAAATATTCGATTGAATATTCGTGTTATATTCGTCGAAATAGAATATTCGTAATTATTCCAATGATCACGATTAATATGCGATTTAATTAATCGCGTATTGCGATTTTTCCTTTGATAGTATAAGGCAACGTTCCTATGACTAATTGACTATGGCTAGGCTAATATGTGTATTTTCCGAAATTTCGTAATATTGCTCTAACTTCGTCTTTTTGAATATTACGAATATTCTAAAAGACAAAGTTAGAGCAATATTACGAAATTTCGTAAAATACACATATAGATTGTAATTTAGCTAATATAGTGCTATAATCCTTTTTTTTCTCTTTTTTTTGCCTCTTCTGAACTTAAGTTTTGTAAAATATGTACACTATAAAAAAATTACTATAGCAGTATATTAGCTAAATTACAATCTATATGTGTATTTTACGAATATTCTTAATATTGCTCTAACTTCGTCTCTTAGAATATTCGTAATATTGCTCTAACTTCGTCTTTTAGAATATTCGTTATATTGCTCTAACTTCGTCTTTTAGAATATTACGAATATTCTAATAGACGAAGTTAGAGCAATATTAAAAATATACGTAAAAAGTTGAAATCGCCATGCGATTAATATAACTCGAAGTAATCGCATGGCGATTTCAACTTAGCACTGCTATATTCCTATTATGCTAGAATTAACGAATATGGAATATAGCAGTGTTAAGTTGAAATCGCAATCCGATTAATTCAAGTTATAATAATCGAATTGCGATTTCAACTTGACACTGCTATATTCCATATTCGTTAATTCTAGCCTAATATGGAATATAGCAGTGCTAAGTTGAAATCGCCATGCGATTACTTCAAGTTATATTAATCGCATTGCGATTTCAACTTTTTACGTATATTCTTAATATTGCTCTAACTTCGTCTTTTTAGAATATTCGTAATATTCTAAAAGACGAAGTTAGAGCAATATTACGAATATTCTAAAAGACGAAGTTAGAGCAATATTACGAATATTCTAAAAGACGAAGTAAGAGCAATATTACGAAATTTCGTAAAATACCCATATAGATTGTAATTTAGCTAATATGGAATATAGCAGTGCTAAGTTGAAATTGCAATCCGATTAATTCAAGTTATATTAATCGCATTGCGATTTCAACTTTTTACGTATATTCTTAATATTGCTCTAACTTCGTCTTTTAGAATATTCGTAATATTCTAAAAGACGAAGTTAGAGCAATATTACGAATATTGTAAAAGACGAAGTTAGAGCAATATTACGAATATTCTAAAAGACAAAGTTAGAGCAATACTACGAAATTTCGTAAAATACCCATATAGATTGTAATTTAGTTAATATGAAATATAGCAGTGTTAAGTTGAAATCGCAATCCGATTAATTCAAGCTACTATAATAATCGAATTGCGATTTCAACTTACTGATATATTCCATATTCATTAATTCTAGCCTAATAGGCTAGAATTAACGAATATGGAATATAGCAGTGTTAAGTTGAAATCGCAATTCGATTATTATAACTTGAATTAATCGAATTGCGATTTCAACGTAATTCTCAAATCCGACAGTACATTCTAGTATATGGAAACGTTCCTATGGTAATGGGGACGCTCCATGAGCACGGAAGTCGGCAGAAGCGGCAACGGGCACTGACTGGAGCAGCCAGGAAGCCAGGAATCCAAAGGACAGGTATGAACAACTTTAGGGAAGTGGGAAAGAAAAAAATATAACAATAAAAAAAAAAAAAAAAAAAAAAAAAAAAACAATATTCGATTTTGCGAATATATAGAACGATATTCTAAATATTCGCGAAATCTCGAAATTGCGATATTTGAGAAAAAAATTCGCAATTCGAATATTCGCGCTCAACACTAATAAGAATGCAAAGTGAAGACTTCACACCACAGATTAGTGAGTAGAGCCAACTTCGCTATGTGGTAGTACCAAGGTGTGAGGCGCAGAAGAGCGTTTTCCTTCTGTGGCCGGACTGTATACTTGCATCCCTGACCAGTAGGAGAGAGTTTGCCTCCCTGGAACAGACCCAAGCATCAGAAAGATTCATCGGTGATAACAGCTGTTATTTAGGGCCACAGACACCTTTGCGCATGGTGGAGGACTTTATAGCTTCTGGCCACCACACCATAATTCTGGGAAACAGATTAGCTACCTGTCCCAATATTCAGCTTGGAGGGAAAAAACAAGGTATAGGACTGAGCATACCAACTGAAGTAAGGTACTCCATAACCACAGCCTGAATCAGGGCCTAAGAAAGCCTATAAACAGTGGATTCGCATATTAACTCTAATACTAACAAGAGACTGTATTCTGTAATGCTGCAGCCAAATTCGGTACAAGTAAAAGTTGTGAGTTGTATCTTACCATTGTCTACCTCATCATTCTTACCATTGGTTGTACCACCATTACCGGTACTGGTGTCACGACAAATACCATCAAGGGACTCAGCCGCAACAAGCACCCTAAGCATCCCTGACATCAAGGGCACCTCAACCACCATCTTGGCTGATGCTTCCCTACAACAGAGCATGCCCCGGCGGATTTCGTGCTGTCCACCACAACACTGTGCTGCCAGCCCAGGGAGGCTTTCTGCTAACCGTGAGTAAACTGATAAACTGTGTTGTTATTTGGCCCCTCATCTGTCCAACGTGCACCTCACGTGTTTCCCCTGCGGTACTGGCTGGCTGCACTTCCACAAAATACTGATTGAAGGGTGCGATATACCTGCTTCCACAAAATACAGATTGAGGGGTGCGATATACCTGCTTCCACAAAATACTAATTAAGTGGTTTGATATACCTGCTTCCACCAAAATATTGATTCAGGTGTTCTATATACCTGCTGACACAAAATACTGATTGAGGGGTGCGATATCCCTGCTTCCACAAAATACTGATTGAGGGGTTTAATATACCTGCTTCCACAAAATACTGATTAAGGGGTGCAATACACCTGCTTCCACCAAATATTGTTTCAGGTGTTCTATATAGCTGTTTCCACAAAATACTGATTGAGGGGTGCAATATACCTGCTTCTACAAAATACTGATTAAGGGGTTCTATATACCTGCTTCCACAAAATACTGATTGAGGGGTGCAAAATACCAGCTTCCACCAAATACTGATAGAGGCCTGCAATATACCTGCTTCCACAAATACTGCTCTTCTCTAGGGACTTTGGCAAAGGGTCATTTTGAAAATTACAGGCAGAGGAAGAGGCAGGCTGTTCAGCAGGGGTGGTAGGCGTCGGGCAGGTGCCAGAGTTGGTTGAGTGGCTCACTCAGACTTCCGCTTCTGCACCCTCATCATCCTCTGTATCTGCACCCTCCTCACTCTCTGCTGTGTGCACCCCCAAAGACACCACCACCACAACCATAGCCCCTCCACTTGAGTCAGAGGAATTATTTTCCCATCCATTCCCAGACCTTACCAATGCGCAGCCATTCTTGACATTGGATGAGGAAGAGGAGGTAACAATGGCCGCCACCCAGTGGTCTGACGACAGTACCTAGGTCAGCCCAAGGAGGGTGGTCCCCGCTGTTGCTGCCTACTCCGAGATCTCTAATGTCAGTGGTTGTGAAGGTGACGATGATGATGTGTTGATGGACGATGGAGGAGGGGAGTTCAGAGGGAGAGACGGAGCAGAATATAGGGAGGAGAAGCAGGCACAGCTCACTGTGCACAGGAGGCAAAAAGCAGACTGCAAATGTATCTGGAGCGAGCCATCCACCATGCACGGTCACATCTTGTGCTTCCAGGATGCCGGCACATGGCTCCACAGTGTGGGCTTTTTTAACGTGTCAGCTGCTGACAATAATGTTGCCATCTGCAGCCTGTGCTGTCAACACATAAGTCACGGTAAGCCCAACACCCACCTAGGGACTACTACCTTAAGAAGGCACCTGGCCTCCCATCACGAGCCCAGTGGGAGCAGCGCCATCAGAACCCACAAAGCCACTCTTCTGGCGCTCCACGTCCTGTCTCTTCTCCTTCTCCTCTCTCCTCCCATTTTTCCTCCACTCCACCTTCCACCAAGCAGTCGCCGCGTTTATCTGGCACAAGGCAGGCTTCCGTGGCCCAAATGTTTGAGCATAAAAAAATGATGACGCCGATAATCCTCTTGCCCAACGGCTGACCACTGGCTTGTTGGAACTGCTAGCTCGCCAACTGCTGCCATATAAATTGGTGGACTCTGAGGCTTTTAGAAAATTTGTGGCCATTGGCACACTGCAATGGAAGGTCCCCGGAAGGAAATATTTCTCCCAGAAGGGCATCCCTGAACTATATGGCCACGTTCAGCGGCAAGTTAATATTTATCTGGCACACAGTGTCAGTGCCAAGATACACCGACCACAGACATGTGGTCTAGGAAACACAGGCAGGGAAGGTACATAACTTTTACTGCCCACTAGGTGAACCTTCTGACGGCCATCAAGCATGTAACCCGTGGCACCTGTGTGGATTTGGTGTTACCGCCACGGATTGCATGCAGGCCTGCCTCTTCTTCTCCTCCTCATACTCCATCCTCCATCTCCTCCTCGGCTGACTCCTCCTTTTCCACTGCCACCGCCTCTTCCGCTGCACCCCCCAAGCTCCCCAGAACCTATTTGACGTGCCAGGTGAGACGTTGCCATGCTGTGCTGCGGCTGTTGTGCCTGGAAGCCAAGAGCCACACCGGTCCTGCACTGCTTTCAGCTCTGCGGTCACAGGCCGATCAGTGGCTAACACCGCTTAATTTGACAGTTGGTAAAGTGGTGTGCGATAACGGTGCCGAATACACCGGGGTCCAAGACGTCTTGGGGCAGGCCAGGAAAATCTCTGGCCATTTTAGAAGATCTTATACGGCTATGGCTCGCCTTGCTGACATTCAGCGGTGACACCACCTTCCCATCAGACGTCTGATTTGTGACTATCCGACGCGCTGGAACTCCACCTTGTATATGCTCGATAGGCTGCTCCAGCAGCAACGTGCCGTTAATGACTACCTGTACGAACTCTGCAGCAGGACAGGTTCTGGGGAGCTTGGTTTCTTTTCACCGCGCCAGTGGCTGCTCATTTGTGATGCATGCAGACTTCTGCGGCCATTTGATGAGATCACCAAACTGATCAGCCGCAGCCAGGGCACCATCAGTGACATCGTACCTTACTCCTTCTTTCTGGAGCATGCATTTGCGTTGTGTCATTGATCAAGTTGTCGAGAAGCAGGAACTGGAAGATGAGAAAGTCACAATGCTGAATGAATTCCTGGGGGGGGGGGGGGGCTACTCCATCTGAGACAAGTCAGCAGTAGTCTGAAGAGGAGTCAGAGCAGGATGGTGGCTGGGCGGAGGAGGAGGAGGAGCAAGAAGAGTAGGCTTTAATGGGGACTTTAAACTTTTCGGGGATCCCTGGTATTGTCCCTGGCTAGGGGGAGGGAGATCGGGGACAACATTATCCTGAGCGATGAGCAGGAGCCTGGGCGCTCCACCGCTTCCAATTTAGTGCAAATAGGGGCCTTCAAGCTCCAGTGTTTGAAGAGGGACCCCCGTATAAAAAGCATAAAGGGCAAGGACCAGTACTGGGTGGCAAAGTACTTAGACCCCCGGTACAAACACAAAATGGCAGACATGTTATCAGCATCACAGAGGGCTGTCAGAATGCAGCATTTCCAGGACTTGCTGCAAGAGATGCTGCATTCTGCTGTCGCAGGTGCTGGCAGAGGAAATTCCATTCATTCTTGCAGTCAACCTATCGATAACCGCCCTCCGGATCCAGCCTCAGGGAACGCCTAGACCGACAGGTGTAGGACTACATCGGGTTAACGGCTGATGTGGATGCTCTGAGAAGCAAGGAACCCCTGGACTACTGGGTGTGCAGACTTGACCTGTGGCCAGAGCTGGTACAATTTGCCATGGAACTCTTGGCTTACCCCTCGTCTAGTGTCCTGTCTGAAAGGACGTTCAGCAGGGGGGATCGTGACCGATAAGCGCACTCGCCTAGCCCACGACAGTGTGGACTACCTCACATTTCTAAAAATGAATGAGGCATGGATCTCGGAGGAATTCAACACCTGTGACTACAACGTGTAATTCAATTTCCTCATGCCAGCCCACACATATCTGCCACCACCCGAAACAAAGAATGGTCCTTGTCTTATGTATATACAGCGGCATAAAAGGCATTTTCTGTCAGGTGAATGCCTAATTTTGGGGGCCTCTACTCCAGTGGCCTACAGTAAAATTTTGATCAAGTGATCACCTAATGTACCTCCAGCCACATAATCACTTGTTCTATTCTGTCCGGTGAATGCCTAATGTTTGGGGCCTGTACTAGCCTACAGTAAAATTTTTAGCTGGTGACCGCCTATTGTACCTCTAGCCAGTGGTGTATCTTGGTTTTGTGCTGCCCTAGGCGAGACTAAACTCGGGCACCTCCCCTAATATAAATTTGACCCACCCCTTCCTTGTTAAAAAATAATGTGCAGCTAGAGTTAGTACAGTATTAATCCCTCCCTAATTCTCCCCCTCTAACCACCCAACGGGCCCCAACCCCCTTACCCCATAAAACAATTAAGTAATAGATTTTTTGTGAATTACTGTAATTTAAGTACTTACAGTTTTTGAAGACAGCAGGCTCAGGGATCAGTGCATTGGTGGCCGGGGCCTGGCCTCAGTGTTCACGGTGACCGTGTGCAGGATCCGCTCTGCACTTGGAGGAGATAAGGCTCACTCTAGCGTTGCCGGCCCGTGACTCCACCTCCGTGTGACGTCACGACGGCAACGTGAGAACGCAAAAGGCAGGGGAGGTCGGGAGAAAGTCAGGAGGGGGAGGAAGTACGTTTTTCAACTCCTTCACTATGTGGCGCCGGCGATGCCGCTTGCATAATGAAGGATCGGACAAGGGGCAAAAAATATATTTAGCATATTGTGTAACTATCACTAAGCAAACAAAGCATTTTGCCGCCCCCTTTTCAAGTGCCGCCCTAGGCAAATGCCTTGTTTGCCTTGTGATAGATACACCCCTGCCTCTAGCCACATAATCACTTGTTCTTTTCTGTCTGGTGAATGCCTAATGTTTGGGGTCTGTACTCTACTGGCCTGCAGTAAAATTGTTATCCACTGACCGTCTAACATACCTCCAGCCACATAATCACTTGTTCTTTTCTGTCCAGTGAATGCATAATTTTTGGGGCTTTTACTCCACTGGCCTACAGTAAAATTGTTATCCACTGACCGTCTAATATACTTCCCAGCCAACTAATCACTTGTTCTTTTCTGTCGAGTGAATGCCTAATGTTTGGGGCCTGTACTCCACTGGTTACATAGTTACATAGTTGATATGGTTGAAAAAAGACATACGTCCATCAAGTTCAACCAAGGGATAGGTGGGGATGCGAATCCCAAAAGGAATTGAGACTCAGATTTCTACATGTTTTCATAAGCATTAATGTTGTTTACTTTTTTGAAACAGTCTACTGTTCCTGCTGTGACCACATCCTGAGGAAGTCTATTCCACAGCTTCACATTTCTTACAGTAAAGAAGCTTTGACGCTTCCGGAAACTGAACTTTTTCCTCTCTAATCAGAGGCAGTGCCCCCTTGTCTTTTCAGCGCATTTTACATGGAACAGCTTTTTACCCTATTTTTTGTATGGCCCATTTATATATTTGTATAGGTTTATCAGTTCCCCCTTAGACGTCTCTTCTCAAGACTAAATAAATTCAATTCTTTTGATCTTTCTTCATAATTAAAACCCTCCATTCCCCTTATCAGTTTAGTCGCTCTCCTCTGTACTATTTCCGGCTGCAGTGGGTCCTTTCTATGTACTGGTGCCTAGTACTGAACTGCATATTCCAGATGAGGCCGCACCAACGCTTTGTAAAGTGGTAATATAACATCCATGCCCCGAGAGCCCATGTCCTGTTTAATGCATGACAATATCCCGGTGGCCTTAGAAGCAGCTGATTGACATTGTATGCTGTAATTTAATCTACCATCCTCAAGGACACCCAAATCCTTCTCTATAAGTGACTCTCCCAGTGTTACATCACCTAGGACATATAAAGCACAGAGATTATTACTACCAAGATGCATAACTTTACATTTGTCCACATTGAACCTCATTTGCCAAGTTGGTGCCCAATCAATGTTTGGGGCCTGTACTTCACTGGCCTACAGTAAAATTGTTATCCACTGGCTGCGTAATATACCTCCAGCCACATAATCACTTGTTCTTTTCTGTTCGTTGAATGCCTAATGTTTGGGGTCTGTACTCCAGTGGCCTGCAGTAAAATTGTTATCCACTGACTGCCTAATATACCTCCAGCCACATAATGACTTGTTCTTTTCTGTCAGGTGAATGCATAATTTTTGGGGCCTGTACTCCACGGGCCTACGGTAAAATTGTTATCCAGTGACCGTCTAATATACCTCCAGCCACATAATCACTTGTTCTTTTCTGTCAGGCTCTTACTCCCGAGGCCTAAAATAAAAAATAAAAAAAAATTGTAGGCTCCAGCAGGGCACATTTTTGAGAGTTTCCCTTTAAGACGCATAAAAATGGCCACTGATTAAAATACGTATTTTTTGTGGGAATTTTTGCCATTGTTCCCCCTCTGGTATGTCTCTGTCGTGAAACGTCCCGGCCGATGTTCGTCCATCACTAAATTGGAGTACCCCAAGGAAACCCACACAACCACCATGCAGATGTTGTCCTTGGTCAGATTTGAATCTAAGACCCCAGCACTACAAGGCACCAGTGCTAACCACTGAGCCACCATGCTGCCCATTGAATTGAATTGAAAAGTTAGCCATGTCTTTATTCTATTTTCAGATTTCGCAGGCCATTTTTTACACATTTTGATTGCAAAGTACTTCTCACACATTTGGGCCCCTAAATTGCCAGGGCAGTATAACTACGCCACAAGTGACCCCATTTTGGAAAGAAGACACCCCAAGGTATTCCGCGAGGCGCACGGCGAGTTCCTAGAATTTTTTATTTTTTGTCACAAGTTAGCGGAAAATGATAATTTTTATTTATTTATTTATTTTCCTTACCAAGTCTCATATTCTACTAACTTGCGACAAAAAATAAAAAATTCTAGGAACTCGCCATGCCCCTCACGGAATACCTTGGGGTGTCTTCTTTCCAAAATGGGGTCACTTGTGGCGTAATTATACTGCCCTGGCAATTTAGGGGCCCATATGTGTGAGAAGTACTTTGCAATCAAAATCTGTAAAAAATGACCGGTGAAATCCGAAAGGTGCACTTTGGAATGTGGGTCCCTTTGACCACCTAGGCTGCAAAAAAGTGTCACACATCTGGTATCGCCGTACTCAGGAGAAGTTGGGGAATGTGTTTTGGGGTGTCATTTTACATATAACCATGCTGGGTAAGAGAAATATCTTGGCAAAAGACAACTTTTCCAATTTTTTTATACAAAGTTGGCATTTGACCAAGATATTTCTCTCACCCAGCATGGTTATATGTAAAATGACACCCCAAAACACATTCCCCAACTTCTCCTGAGTACGGCGATACCAGATGTGTGACACTTTTTTGCAGCCAAGGTGGGCAAAGGGGCACATATTCCAAAGTGCACCTTTCGGATTTCGCAGGCCATTATTTACACATTTTGATTGCAAAGTACTTCTCACACATTCGGGCCCCTAAATTGCCAGGGCAGTATAACTACGCCACAAGTGACCCCATTTTGGAAAGAAGACACCCCAAGGTATTCCGTGAGGGGCATGGCGAGTTCCTAGAATTTTTTATTTTTTGTCGCAAGTTAGTGGAATATGAGACTTTGTAAGGAAAAAAAATAAATCATCATTTTCCGCTAACTTGTGACAAAAAATAAATATTTTTAGGAACTCGCCGTGCCCCTCACGGAATACCTTGGGGTGTCTTCTTTCCAAAATGGGGTCACTTGTGGCGTAGTTATACTGCCCTGGCAATTTAGGGGCCCAAATGTGTGAGAAGTACTTTGCAATCAAAATGTGTAAAAAATGGCCTGCGAAATCCGAAAGGTGCACTTTGGAATATGTGCCCCTTTGCCCACCTTGGCTGCAAAAAAGTGTCACACATCTGGTATCGCCGTACTCAGGAGAAGTTGGGGAATGTGTTTTGGGGTGTCATTTTACATATAACCATGCTGGGTAAGAGAAATATCTTGGCAAAAGACAACTTTTCCAATTTTTTTATACAAAGTTGGCATTTGACCAAGATATTTCTCTCACCCAGCATGGGTATATGTAAAATGACACCCCAAAACACATTCCCCAACTTCTCCTGAGTACGGCGATACCAGATGTGTGACACTTTAGTGCAGCCTAGGTGGGCAAAGGGGCACATATTCCAAAGTGCACCTTTCGGATTTCGCAGGCCATTATTTACACATTTTGATTGCAAAGTACTTCTCACACATTCGGGCCCCTAAATTGCCAGGGCAGTATAACTACGCCACAAGTGACCCCATTTTGGAAAGAAGACACCCCAAGGTATTCCGTGAGGGGCACGGCGAGTTCCTAAAAATATTTATTTTTTGTCACAAGTTAGCGGAAAATGATGATTTATTTTTTTTCCTTACAAAGTCTCATATTCCACTAACTTGCGACAAAAAATAAAAAATTCTAGGAACTCGCCATGCCCCTCACGGAATACCTTGGGGTGTCTTCTTTCCAAAATGGGGTCACTTGTGGCGTAGTTATACTGCCCTGGCAATTTAGGGGCCCAAATGTGTGAGAAGTACTTTGCAATCAAAATGTGTAAAAAATGGCCTGCGAAATCCGAAAGGTGCACTTTGGAATATGTGCCCCTTTGCCCACCTAGGCTGCACTAAAGTGTCACACATCTGGTATCGCCGTACTCAGGAGAAGTTGGGGAATGTGTTTTGGGGTGTCATTTTACATATACCCATGCTGGGTGAGAGAAATATCAAAGTTGGCATTTATACAAAGTTGGCATTTGACCAAGATATTTCTCTCACCCAGCATGGGTATATGTAAAATGACACCCCAAAACACATTCCCAAACTTCTCCTGAGTACGGCGATACCACATGTGTGACACTTTTTTGCAGCCTAGATGCGCAAAGGGGCCCACATTCCTTTTAGGAGGGCATTTTTAGACATTTGGATCCCAGACTTCTTCTCACGCTTTAGGGCCCCTAAAAAGCCAGGGCTGTATAAATACCCCACATGTGACCCCACTTTGGAAAGAAGACACCCCAAGGTATTCAATGAGGGGCCTGGCTAGTTCATCGAAATTTTTTTTTGGGACATAAGTTAGCGGAAATTGATTTTATTTATTTTTTTCTCACAAAGTCTCACTTTCCGCTAACTTGGGACAAAAATTTAAATCTTTCATGGACTCAATATGCTCCTCAGCGAATACCTTGAGGTGTCTTCTTTCCAAAATGGGGTCAGTTGTGGGGTGTTTGTACTGCCCTGGCATTTGAGGGTCTCCGCAATCATTACATGTATGGCCAGCATTAGGAGTTTCTGCTATTCTCCTTATATTGAGCATACAGGTAATGAGATTTTTTTTTCCGTTCAGCCTCTGGGCTGAAAGAAAAAAATGAACGGCAAAGATTTCTTCATTCGCATCGATCAATGTGGATGAAAAAATCTCTGCCAAAAAAAAAAAGGAGGGGAAAGGCGTCTGCCAGGACATAGGAGCTCCGCCCTACACACACTTAGCTCGTATGCCCTGGCAAACCAGATTTCTCCATTCACATCAATCGATGTGGATGAATAAATCATTGCCGGGATTTTATTTTTATTTTTTATATACAAAGTGTTTGCCAAAGCATAGGAACGCCGCCTCCTCCTCAGCTCATATGCCTTGGCAAACGTATCTTTTACTGCAGAGTAGAAATCTCGTCTTGCAGCGCCGCATACACCGACTTGCGTGTAATCTGACAGCAGCGCAATGCTTCTGTCAGAATGCACATCAGTGCTGCAGCTAGTCGATCGGTTGGTCCACCTGGAAGGTAAAAAAACAAAAAAAAACAGGCCGCAACACAATAATTTTATTAACTTTGGAACAGAACATATAAACTTTAACTTTTTGAACTAAACATTAACCTTTTTTCTTACTGGTGTTTTTTTTTTTTTTTTACCTTTATAGAACAAATCTCTCCTTCCCCATGGGTCAATGTGCAAAGCGCAAATCGCCCAAAGATGTGGCGAAGTGCGTTATGCACTTTGTCCCAGGTGAAAGGAGACGTTTGCAGCAGCTGTGAGTGAATGGGCCCTAATAGCCCTGTGTGCCTGTCCTGGTGAGATGTGATCCCTATGCTAGGTGTACCTGTGTGTGGTACTTCCGGAAACACTCCCCTAAGCATAGGACAGGGTGGTCAGGACAGTCAGGACAGAAATAGCGGGTGTCACGCCTTATTCCACTCCTGCTACAGACACAACATCTTTTTCGGGGTGGCGGTTGGGTTGAGGTACCAGCAACGACATTGGGGAAATGTCGCTCGTGTAGACGGCTAACTACACTGGTGGATGGGGCCACGGAATCTCCTGGGTACAGGAGGCTCTCGATGATCTCTTCCTGAAATTTGAGGAAGGATCATGTTCTCCCAGCCTTACTGTAGAGAACAAAACTATTATACAGAGCCAATTGAATCAAATATACAGACACCTTCTTATACCAGCGTCTGGTTCTGCGGGAAACTAAATACGGAGACAACATCTGGTCATTGAAGTCCTCCCCTCCCATGTGAAGGTTATAGTCGTGGACTGAGAGGGGCTTTTCAATGACACGGGTTGCTCGCTCAATTTGTATTGTCGTGTCTGCGTGAATGGAGGAGAGCATGTAAACGTCACGCTTGTCTCTCCATTTCACCGCGAGCAGTTCTTCGTTACACAAGGCAGCCCTCTGCCCCCTTGCAAGACGGGTGCTAACGAGCCGTTGGGGGAAGCCCGCGCGACTAGTTCGCGCAGTGCCATAGGCGCCAATCCGTTCTAGAAACAAATGCCTAAAGAGGGCCACACTTGTGTAGAAATTGTCCACATAAAAATGGTACCCCTTGCCGAATAAGGGTGACACCAAGTCCCAGACTGTCTTCCCACTGCTCCCCAGGTAGTCAGGGCAACCGACCGGCTCCAAGGTCTGATCTTTTCCCTCATAGACACGAAATTTGTGGGTATAGCCTGTGGCCCTTTCACAGTGCTTATACAATTTGACCCCATACCGGGTGCGCTTGCTTGGGATGTATTGTTTGAAGCCAAGGCGCCCGGTAAAATGTATTAGGGACTCGTCTACGCAGATGTTTTGCTCTGGGGTATACAAATCTGCAAATTTCTGGTTGAAATGGTCTATGAGGGGCCGAATTTTGTGGAGCCAATTTTGTGGAGTCAAAAGCTGGGTGGCCTCTGGGACGGGAGGTGGTGTTGTCGCTAAAGTGCAGGAAACGCAGGATGGTCTCAAATCGTGTCCTGGACATAGCAGCAGAGAACATGGGCATGTGATGAATTGGGTTCGTGGACCAATATGACCGCAATTCATGCTTTTTAGTTAGACCCATGTTGAGGAGAAGGCCCCAAAAAAATTTAATTTCGGAAACTTGGACTGGTTTCCACCGGAAAGGCTGGGCATAAAAGCTTCCCGGGTTGGCGGTTATAAATTGTGTGGCATACCGATTTGTTTCTGCCACAACTAAGTCTAAGAGCTCCGCAGTCAAGAACAGCTCAAAATATCCCAGGGCCGAACCGATCTGAGCTGTCTCAACCCGAACTCCAGACTGGGCGGTGAAAGGGGGAACTACAGGTGCGGCGAAGTTGGGGACTGCCAATCAGGGTTTGCCAGCACCTCAGGGATTCTAGGGGCTCTACGGGCACGTCTTTGCGGTGGCTGCGACGGGGTAACTACTGCACGTGCCACCGTACCAGCTTCAACTGCCCTTCTGGTGCTCGCTACTTCACCATGTTCTACGGCAGTGCTGGTACTAGGTCCAGGAAGGGCTGCGCTGCTGGTGTATGCCTCACCACGTAATCTGACAGCACCAGCCCCACTCTGCTGCTCTTGAAGCGGATCCTGCGCAACCTGCGGTCTAGCGACACGGGGCCGGGTACGCCTGGTGCTATCAGGGACCTCAGCCTCCTCGTCCGAACTTTGGGTCAGAGAGACACTGCTTTCTACAGGTTCATATTCTGACCCGCTAGATTCATCAGATGAGGGTTCCCATTCCTCATCCGACTGGGTCAGAAGCCTGTAGGCCTCTTCAGAAGAATACCCCCTGTTTGACATTTGGGCAACTAAATTTAGGGGTATTCCCTGAGACTACCCAAGAAAAAAAGCAAGCCTGTCTTACAAATGGGAGGCTAGCGAAGTACCGGAGGCCGCTGCGGTTGATACAAAATATCAAAACTGATTTTTTTTATCGCCGCAGCGCGTGTAAAGTGAATGTGCAGTGATCAAAAAAATATATTTTTGGTCACTGCGGTGGGGCGGGCGTGGGTGAACGCACGTGTGGGCGACCGATCAGGCCTGATCGGGCAAACACTGCGTTTTGGGTGGAGGGCGAACTAAAGTGACACTAATACTATTATAGATCTGACCGTGATCAGTTTTGATCACTTCCAGATACTATAAAAGTACAAATGCTGATTAGCGATATGCTAATCAGCGAATAAGGGACTGCGATGCGGTGGGCTGGGCGCTAACCGATCCCTAAACTACCTAACCAAGGGACCTAAACTATCCTAAAACCTAACAGTCAATACTAGTGAAAAAAAAAAGTGACAGTTTGCACTGATCACTTTTTTCCTTTCACTAGTGATTGACAGGGGCGATCAAAGGGGTGATCAAAGGGTTAATTGGGGTGCAGGGGGGTGATCTGGGGCTAGTGTTTGGTGTACTCACTGTGAAGCCTGCTCCTCTGCTGGATCCAACCGACGAAAAGGACCAGCAGAGGAGCAGGGCAGTCATATAACAGATCATATTTACTAATATGATCTGGTATGTGGCTTCTGATTGGATTTTAAAAAAATCAGCAACCTGCCAGCCGCGATCATTGGCTGGCAGGTTGCTGACTAAATACTCCTTTAACTTTTGCCGGCCCGCGATGCGCATGCGCGGGCCGGCTGTGACCGAAATCTCGCGTCTCGCGAGATGACGCACGGATGCGTCCAGGAGGAGTAGATCAACCACCTTCCGGACGCATCCGTGCGTTAGGCGGTCCGGAGGTGGTTAAGATGCAGGTTCTGGCTTTGTTAGAAAGATATTGTCATGTAGACAGTGTCACGGGGCGCCAAAGGCTCACTCGGTCTCCCATCAGCCGCAGACCTGCGGCTTAGTTTCAGGAGCGAGGATCTGTGTTTGGCCTCGTTCCCAGGGCGGCTTTGCTAGCTGGGAGGCTCCCTGCTCCTAGGTCTGCCTTGAGCGCCGAGCTGATCACTCGGTGCTCGACTTGTCTGTCTGTCGGTCATGTGACGCTGGCCACGTCACATGACCCTCAGACCCCACTATAAATACAGGCAGCCTGATCCTGTTCCCTGACGATCCTTTGCCTGCTCCTCCTGTACTGCGCATCTCTCCTGGTATCCTGACCCCGGCTTCCACCTGACGATTCTTTGCGGACTCCTGTTGTACTTCGTTTATCTCCTGGTATTTGACCTCGGCTTTTCCTGACTATTCTCTGCTCATTCCTTAGTACTGCGTACTTGCGTAGCTCTCTAGGTTTTGACCCGGTCCGTTCCGTTATTTGTCTTGTCTTTCTTCCCAGCACGTATCCTAAGTTAGGGACTGCTGTCTAGTTGTCCCCTGTCATTAGGACTTGTGAGGCAGGTAGGCAGGACCAGGGGTGAGGGTGGAGCGCAGTGGTCACTATCCTCCCCCCTGTGTGTAGTGTGTACGTGACCGTCACACACAGTTTTTGCATTAATTATGGAATAACCCCTTTAAACAAGGCAGTTTGTACTTGACTCACGTGGGGTAACAAGTAGTGATGGATGAACATCGTCCGAGACGATCAAATGTTCGTGAACCGCACATTCGCATCGCTCCCATTGACTTTAATAGCAGGCGAACCTTAAAAACCTTCAGGTCATTTTTGCAGCCACCAAATACAAACTATGAGTGCACAAATAGTCCCACAACAGGGACAGTGACATACCAGAGGGGGATCATTGGCAAAAATTCCCACCAAAAAATGTGTATTTTAATCAGGGGCCATTGTTATGCGTTTTAAAGGGAAACTCTCAAAAATGTGCGCTGCTGGAGCCTAGAAAATACGTTGACGTAATTTTTTTTTCTACCATGGAACCATATGGTGAACGGACGCCACTGTACGGCATCAGTCTGAGGCATCTGTTAACGTATACATTTTTGGTATGCATTAAATGGATGGCGTAAAAATGGGATGTGAACCCAGCCCTAGTGTCAGAATAAGCACCAGTGCACATCGGAGCAGCGTGGCAGAGAGGCGGACGCCGCCATGTACTGACAGAGCGCTAACTGGTCCTGGTGGTCAGGGATGAGGACTGTGTTTCCCAAGTATCATTTTCTACTGAGAAATACAGGGCACAGTATGATGCACTAGAATCTATATAATATAAAGATATTAGCTCTACTGTCGAATAATACAATTAGGTGATCATTTATTATATAGAAATACATCTATGTTAGGCGTATTTCTGACACAGATTGTGGCGCAAAGGTCCTTAGCACCGCAATCTGCATATTTTTCCTGCTCATGCCAGGTCTAAAAAAAGGATGGCGTGGGCAGGAAAAGGGATACAGTTATGGCCATCCAGTTATTGGATACCACTGCCATACATTGACCGGATAACACCTCTGTACAGTGACCGGATAACACCGCTATACTGTGACCGGATAAAAGGGTATAAGAGGGCACAGTACAGGTAATGACTAGGGGCACTGCACAGGGTGTGGTAAGAGGGCACAATGCAGGTTATAAGGGGGCACAGTACAGGGTGAGGGGCACAATACGGGGTGGAGGGCCTGTGACATTCTCCTTATGGTGAATGCGGTTCATACACCACCATGAGAGGCTAAGGAGTGAGACAAGGTGTGAATATGTGGCTAGAGATAAAAAATGTAACTGTCGGCCAGTAGAGGCCCCAAAAATTAGGCAATATGCATTCATCTGGCAGCATATAACTTTGGATTCTGTGGCTGGAGGTACATTAGGCAGTCACAGGATAAATATGTAACTGTCGGCCAGTACAGGCCCCAAAAATTAGGCATTCAACTGACATAAAAGGCCTTTTAGGCCGCTTTATATACATAAGGCAAGGATTATCCTTTGTTCTGAGTGGTGGCGGATATGTGTGGGCTGGCATGAGGAAATTCAATTGCACATGGTCATGACAGGTGTTGAATTCCTCCGAGATCCATGCCTCATTCATTTTTTTAAAAATGTGAGGTAGTCCAGACTGTCGTGAGCTAAGCAAGTGCGCTTATTGGTCACGATCCCCCCTATTGTGCTGAACGTCCTTTCGTACAGAACACTCGACGAGGGGCAAGTCAAGAGTTCCATGGCAAATTGTACCAGCTCTGGCCACAGGTGAAGCCTGCACACCCAGTAGTCCAGGGGTTCCTTGCTTCTCAGAGCGTCCACATCGGCTGTTAGCCCGATGTAGTTGGACACCTGTCGGTCTATGCATTCCCTGAGGCTGGATCCGTAGAGGGCGGCTGTCGATGGGCTGGCTGCAAGAATGATCTCATATCCAAAATGACCAACACATCTTCAAACCACCCTCTTCTTGCAGGGGCGGTAGGATTGGTACCCGCACCTGTTTCACTGTGGGTGGACATTCCTCTGCCAGTGCCCGCAATGCAGCATCTCTCGCCCTTTATGATTTTTATCCGGGGGTCCCTCTTCAAACACTGGAGCATGAAGACCCCCATTTGCACTAAATTGGAAGCAGTGGAGCGCCCTGGTTCCTGCTCATCGACCAGGAGAATATTGTCCTCGGTCTCCTCACCCCAGCCACGGACAACACCAGGGATCCCCGAAAGGTTTAAAGCCTGCTCTTCTTGCTCCTTCTCCTCCCCCCAGCCACCATCCTCCTCTGACTCATCTTCAGACTCCTGCTGACCTGTCTCAGATGGAGTAGCCCCCCCCTGGGAATTCATTCAGCATTGCAACTTCCTCATCTTCCAGCTCCTGCTCCTCAACGGCTTGATCAATGACACAACGCAATGAAAAGAAACCAAGCTCCCCAGAACCTGTCCTGCCACAGAGTCCGTACAGGTAGTCATTAACGGCACATTCTGCTGGGGCAGCTTATCAAGCATATACAAGGTGGAGTTCCAGCGAGTCGGGCAGTCACAAATCAGATGTCTGATGGGCAGGTGGTGTCGCCGCTGAACGACAGCAAGGCGAGCCATGGCCGTGTAAGATCTTCTAAAATGGCCAGAGATTTTTCTGGCCTGCCCCAAGATGTCCTGGACCCTGGGGTATTTGGCAACCAATCGCTGCACGACTAAGTTCAGGACGTGTGCCATGCATGGCACGTGTGTCATTTTGCCCTGTTTCAGTGCGCTCAGCAGATTGTCGCACACCACTTTACCAACTGTCAAATTTAGTGGGTTTAGTCACTGATCGGCCTGTGACCGCAGAGCTGAAAACAGTGCAGGACCGGTGTGGCTCTTGGCTTCCAGGCACAACAGCCACAGCACAGCATGGCAACAGCTCATCTGGCACGTCGAATAGGTTGTGGGGAGCTTGGGGGGTGCAGCGGAAGAGGCAGTAGCAGTTGAAAAGGAGGAGTCAGCTGAGGAGGAGACGGAGGATGGAGTATGAGGAGAAGAAGAGGCAGGCCTGCATGCAATCCGTGGCGGTAACACCAAATCCACACAGGTGCCACGGGTTACATTCTTGATGACCGTCGGAAGGTTCACCCAGTGGGCAGTTAAAGTTATGTACCTTACCTGCCTGTGTTTACTAGACCACGTGTCTGTGGTCAGATGTATCTTGGCACTGACACTGTGTGCCAGAGATATATTAACTTGCTGCTGAACGTGGCCATATAGTTCAGGAATTCCCTTCTGGGAGAAATATTTCCTTCCGGGGACCTTCCATTGCAGTGTGCCAATGGCCACAAATAAAGGCCTCTGAGTCCACCAATTTATATGGCAGTAATTGGCAGGCTAGCAATTCCGACAAGCCAGCGGTCAGCCGTTGGGCAAGAGGATTATCCGGCGTCATCATTTTTTTTTTACGCTCCAACATTTGGGCCACGGAAGCCTGCCTTGTGCCAGATAAACGCGACGACGACACGGTGGAAGGTAGAGTGTGTCTTTGTGGGTTCTGACGGCGCTGCCCCCACTGGGCTCTGTGATGAGAGGCCAGGTGCCTTTTTAAGGCGGTCGTCCCTAGGTGAGTGTTGGGATTACTGTGATTTATGCGTAGACAGCATAGGCTGCAGATGGCAACACTATTGTCAGCAGTTGACACGTCAAAAAAAGCCCACACTGCGGAGCCATGTGCCGGCGTCCTGGGAGCACAAGATGTGACCGTGCATGGTGGATGGCTCGCTCCAGATACATTTGCAGTCTGCTTTTTGCCTCCTCTTCCTCTCTTGTGGGCACCCACGTGACGTCCATCGACACATCATCATCGTCACCTTCACCACCACTGACATTAGAGATCTCGGAGTAGGCAGCAACAGCGGGGACCACCCTCCTTATGCTGATCAGGGTACTGTCATCAGACCGCTGGGTGGCAGCCGTGAACCACTCAACCAACTGTGTTGTGTCCTTTGACATAGAGAAGAGCAGTATTTGTGGAAGCTGATATATGGCAGGCCTCAATCAGTTGTTAGTTGAAGCAGGTATATCAAAACCTGCAATCTGTATTTTGTTAGTTGAAGCTGGTATATCACCCTCAAGCAGTAATTTTGTGGACCCAGGTATATGGAAAACCTCTACCACTATTTTGTAGAAGCTGATATATCGCAGCCCTCAATCAGTATTTTCTGGACGCATGCAATTGCACTATAATATACTTTCTATGTTAGAAAGTATATTATAAGTATATCACACCCCTCTGTGTATCACACATATCGATAGCACAATGTTACCAGTCCTTAAAAGGACTTTTGTGGCCCTATTAACTAGCGTTTGGTGTCCCTAAGTTCCTAACAGCCTGTCCCTGCTCCAAAATGCAACCTCTCCCTACACTGGCAAAACACATAATGTAAAATGGCTGCCAGATCGGGTTCTGTTATAGGGTAGGGGGTGTGTCCATGTGCTGAAACGTCTCAATTGGCTGTCCTGTCCCACCTGATAGATGTGTCATGGGTAGAAGTTTGGCGCAAGGCAAAAGAATATGGCGGAATGAGCAAAAACTCGCAAAGTTCTCCGCAAAGCGACTGACGGGCGAACCGCAAGGCCTTCTCTAGTACCAAGGTTAAAGTTACAAAAGTCTTTGACAACAGGCTTAGTGGTTACAGTCTCTCAGTGATGGCACAGCCTTAATCAGAGGCAATTCGATTTAGGTGCACTGTCTCTAAGGTGGCAACAGAAAATGACAGTATTACACCGTCTCTTTAGGTGGCAACAACTCACTCTCCCTCTGGTATATATTGCTCCCTGGGTGTTGACACTGACTCTGGTCTTCTCAGAGTGGCAGCGATGAAGATGATTGTATCTGCACCTTATCACCAAGGCTCTCTCTCCACGTGGTGCAGTACTACACATTTTGCACAGGTCTCTAACAGACGCAACCAGGCTGCAAGATCTCTGACTTCACCACCACTGTGCACACTCTTATCAGTCGCAGTAAGGCCTTCTTCGTGGCACACACTATTGCATGCAGTCTACTAGATACATAGTGTTGCTTACAGTCTGGCTGCAGAAACCAATATTAGTGAAACACTAATAGCTTAATATGTGTGGCAATATATAATAGCTCACCAAAAATCTGAACACACACATATAATATTGTGGAAGCGCTCATCTCCATGATCATCTGTATCGCCGTCCTCAGGACAGCGATACAGATGGATGCTGCGACAGGGCAGGGTAGGGAGAGGCGTGTCCCTTCCCTGTTCCTCTGATAGGCTGCAGGCACTAGGCCGGCAGCCTATCAGAGGCCAGTGCAGGTGGCGCAATGGCGTCATCGCGCCGCCTGAGCTGTACAGCACGGGACACAGGGCAGAAGAAGCCTACATTACATTGCTGACATGGAGGGAAGTATAAGTGTTCTTTTTTTTTATATACAATACTTTTACTGGCACATAAGGGGGGGCTCTTGTTACTGACACATGATGGAAGGGGCTCTTATTACTGGCACATGATGGGGGGGTGCTCTTATTACTGGCACATGATGGGGGGGTGCTCTTATTACTGGAACATGATGGGGGGTGCTCTTGTTACTGGCACATGATCATGATGGGGGGTGCTCTTATTACTGGCACATTATGGGGGCGCTCTTGTTACTGGCAAATTATTGGGGGGCATCTATGGGGGCACATTTTACTGGGACATTATTGGGGGGCATCTATGGGGCACTTATTACTGGTACATTATTTGGGGCACTTATTACGATGACCACACGAAGAAGCGGTCACCCGAAGAAATTGAACAGCATTTGGTGTCTCTGTCAGCCAGCCAGCGAAAGTGGGGTGCACCTGACCTAGGTGAGCTGCTGCCAGCAAGGGGGAAAGGGGGTGCTGTGGCTCTAAGCTTTGGGGGGGGGGGGGTCTGCTGAGCTAACGGATGCCCCCCCGGCGGCAGTAGCACCCCCATAGCCCCATATATGCAAAAAAAAAAAAAAGGTTTTTTTTGGGGGGGAGGTGACACAATTTTCGACCGCACCCGGTGACACCAACCCTAGCAACGCCACTGCGACAGGAGAGTGCCCCCCTAAACTCCCGCTGGTGGTTATACAGCGTCTAAGGAATCTGTGCAAAATATATGCATCATCTCAGTACAATCACCAATATAAAGTAAGTGCAGATTTTACATGGTATATTACGTCACTGAGAACATTAATCATCACGCTATTGTAATATAAATGCTGAGGTTATTGACTTGTACTGGGAGTCCCACTAGGAAATACTCCCATGTATATAAACACATATCAGCATAACAAGTAAACAGTAACACATCAGCAATGGTACAAAATGACACCAACCAGTACAAACCAGGAGTAAGGGCAATACACCAACCCCGAAGTGCGTTTCGCCTTGGGGGCACCACAGTCTGCCTGCTTTTTGTTACAGACCTTTCTCCTGTACGGGCCTCAGCTGCTTCCAGAAGGCATGGGCCTAAGTTCTTCTGTTCTTCCAGTTACCCTAGCTTATCTTAGAGCTCACTCCTCAATCCTTTACTGGCTATCTAGCAACAGAATATTTGGAGATATGGGCAACAACAAATGGTATTAATGCATATAACTAAATACCGAATAGTTAGTGAAGATTGCACACCCCCTCGACGAGCATTTCGCATGATGCTACCTCAGGAAGCATCACGTTATGTCGTTATATGCAGTAATAACATTTATTGTTGCCCATATCACCAAATATTCTGTTGTTAGTTACCATAAGTGTCATATCTAGGGTGGTTTGTGGTTACATTGCCTATATGTTATGATACTAGGGCTTTTCGGTACACACGTGTAGTTTGTTTTGTCCAGAGATGAGGTGCAATATTGGTATACCCACATTGGGTTTGCTTTACAGAGTAAATATAGCACCACCGGCTTTAGACAGGAGCCTTTCTCAAGCGCTTGAGAAAGGCTCCTGTCTAGAGCCGAAACATCGCGTATGTCCCACTGGGGTAAATAAAGACTTTTTGTATTTTTTTACTTCCTGGAGTGCTGCCCATCTTTTCTATTTTTATATATCTCTATATATCTCTATATATCTCTCTCTCTATATATGATTCGGCTACTAATTATGATATGTCATTTTTTAGATAATTATAATGAATACAGATGATTCTAAAGGGGAACAGAGTTGTACTCAATTTCTTGTTGGTCGAATATTAATTATTGAGTAGTCCCGTAAGGTCATGTTATCATCCACTTTGTAGTGCAAAATCTATATAATCAAGTATTGTAAATTATGGTGCAGGCCATACATAACCACCGCTTCTGCCACCCGGCTTGGATTGATTGACAGGTTTCTCCTTGTCAATCAAGCCAAGACGGACGTAGGAAACTGGTGGAAACTAGCCAATGGAAACTACTAATTCTTCCTGACTCTTTTTGAACCTCTGTTTTCTCTGAAATTCTGCATCGTTTTAGACTAAAACATAGTGTGAGGGGTAGCTTCCTTTCAGGGGATCATCCTCACAGATACGGCTTCAGGACACCAGGTTCAAGGTCCAAACAATGCATTTATTGTGGAACCCCAGCAAAAATAGAACAACAAAACAATAATAAACACCTTGCCCGTCTGGGCTCTACCTAAACACATTCATATGCCTGACTCACCTAAAGCACCTTTCGCACACGGTCATCACATGCGGCTTTCTTAGCTAGTAGTGGGCTCACTTCCAGGCTGTAACAAAGTCAGTTTAAGTCCAGGCTTTCTCCCAGCCTCTTGGTCCCTCAGCCTTGCCCGGCTGAGACCACATTCACAGAGCCTCCAGTCCTCTGTCCAGGGGTAACACGCTCCCCCCTTACTGACACCCTGGGAGGTGCTTTATGCCAGCCTGAGTACCACCAGTTGGTCTCACCTGTGGTGGAATAGGGGTGTCGACCTCACGATCTACCACTTCCTTGCCTCTAACCTGTGTGAGACCTGTCACTGTCTCACAATAGGGAGTGATTTATCATCTCCCTGCGCCACTCCTGTGGCATAAAAAAGTTGCAAACACCTTGTTTGTGATTTTTAAAATGCCACTTGCGACATATTTTGTTGCAAGTGCCGTTTTGGTGCTGCTCTCACCACTTTCTGAAAGTGGGTATGGTGGGGAGTGGTCAGGCCTAGCCCAACACATTTATCTTCATTTGCATCTGTTTTCAGGTACAAATGAAGACAGAAATCTATAGCAACTCCGAGCTGCCATAGATTTCATTCTGGCGCACGGCCTGCTGGTCTATGCGCCTAATATATGACGATGCTAAAAGTACCCCTGAAAAAAAAGGTAAAAGTGGCCCCATGTTGTAGGTGGGTCCAAACTGAAGGAAGACGAGGTAACATAAATAGGCAGGGACAACAGAAGTAGACAGGGCCAGCAATACCACAGTGCAGAGCAATATACCGCCCCTGCAGAACCAAATGCCACAGTGCAGCACAAAATACTGCCAGCTGTGCCCCAGTATTCCACTATATTGCTGTTCTGAAGATGTCAATACAGTTAAAAGGTTTCTGTCACCAGATTTAACCCTATTAAGCTAGCTGACATTAGCGATGTTCTAATGTCAGCTAAACCTAACTAGCCTATTCCTACTTTTATCTATGCCCCCGTTACGCCATAAATCGAACTTTTATAATATGCTAATTAGCCTCTAGGAGCAGAGGGATGTTGTTCCTGTTCGTTGTTACAGATGCGAGCGCTGCCTGTCCCTGTCAATCAGGACTTGGAGGGAGGCAACAAAGGTGGGAGAACGGAGCCTCTAGGAGCAGGAACAACGCCCCCCTGCTCCTAGACGCTAATTAGCATATTATAAAAATTAGATTTATGGCGTAACGGGGCACAGATAAAAGTAGGAATAGGCTAGTTAGGTTTAACTGACATTAGCACATCGCTAATGTCAGCTAGCTTAATAGGGTTAAATCTGGTGACAGAAATCCTTTAAATGCAGGGGGCACCTGCGGCTGCTGGTTAGGTGCATAAGAGAGAATCAATTCATTATGAACCCGGCTGGCTGCTGTGAGGAGGGCTTGGGTGGCCCTCCCAGGCATCAGCTCACTGCAAAATTTACCTATAGGGTCTATGGCACGATCCACCCCTGCCTTGTCATAAATTAGGCGCCTCACCTGGTAGAGCAGGAGATTTCGAAGACTAGCATACAATGCCGGTCTTTAATAAATCTCCCACTTAATTCTTTGTAAAGAATAAGTCTGTTGGTATTCCATGCTGCCTATTGCAGCAACCGGGTCTGCAGGGGAAACACTTGAGGCTACGGTGGGCTGATGGGGGAAGTAGTGGTTCAATTACTCACGGTTAGCAGAGCCCCCCTGGGCCGGCAGTGCAGTGATGGGGAAGACAGCACTAAATCCTCAGGGGCACTCTCTATTGCAGGGAACACCAGCCAGATAGAAGTTGAGGTGCCCTTGATGGTATAGGTGTTTAAGGTGCTTTGGAGGCTAGGCCCCTGTGTTTGTGACGCCAGCACTGTAAGGTGCAAATGTTGAGTGTTGTAGTGGAAATGATGAGGAGGCAGTTGTAAACAGTTGAACATTTACTGAATCAATTGTCTTCAGGTAGTCAGTACAGATACAGCTCATTTGTATGGCATGAGTGCTGACTCGGAAAAAAGCTTCAGTAGTATTCCTTTTATCAGGTTTAGGCAATTGTCAGTTTGGCAAGACTTCTGTAATTATTCTAAGTCCAAACTATAGCACTCTGGTACTAAATATGCTGTTTTCTACTTATCTTGAACTATCCAATAAGAGCGTTTCTCCCTCGTGGAAGGCAAACTCTCTGCGACATTATTTGCAGGATGCTCTCCTGAAGTATTCAGGTTCACTATATCCCAGAAGGCTTCTAGTGGATAAGGATAATTATGGCCTTTAATCATCTAGTCATGTCCAGGAACTTGGAAAGTTACTCTTGGTCACTTGTGCTTGTGAAGTCCATAGGCCAGACTCAGCCCTAACCTTAACTAGGCTTGCTTCATATTTAGACATGAACTTGCTTTCCAGTGCTAAGCTGCTATAACTACTCTTAGTTTGTCCTCTCCAGGATTGATCAGGTCCCGGAGGAAAGAAATTGCAACTACATAGTGGATAAGGCCTGTTTTCACTTGCAGCGTGTTAGACCGCAGGGGTAGAACACGTGAGGTTCACGGTGGGCCGGAATGTACATATAGTTCATCGGTTACTCGCGGTTTAGCAGACGCCTCCCTGGGTCAGCAGTGCAGTGAAGGGGAGAACAGCACTGGATTCTCCGAGGCACACTCGGTTACAGGGGACACCGGCCAGGTGGTGATTGAGGTGCCCTTGATGGTGAATGGGTGCTGGGTGCTGAGTGCTTGTGCGGCTGGGCCCCTGGTTTAGGTTTTGTTGTGACGCCAGAACCTTGGTGGTGCAAAATGTTGAGAGTATTAGTGGAGTGAAGTTAGAAGAATGAGGCAGGTTTAAATCCAACTGGGAAATTTATTATAACCAGGTACTTGATAACAGTTTACATCCAGTAATAAAACAGTCTCTGATACACATGCAAGCTGGATGTGATTAATCCCAGTAACACACAGGAAATGTGTCAGGCTAGGGTAGTTAGTTATGTACTCACTGAGAAACAGCTCTTTGCCTTGCTTCAGTCTTAGTTGAGGTAGTCCCAGTCTTGATCTTCTATACAAGTCATATGACAGAATCCTTATCTGTCTTAAGAATAACGGTGAGGCTGCCAGAAGCTAATAAGTCCTTCACCTAATTACAAAGGCGCCTAGAGCCTATAATAATGGCCTTGTCCTTCCTTTGTCTTGATCCAATAATACAAGAAATTCACTTGTTACGCCTGAAGAATGCATAAAAGAATGTAGACTTTCCTCTGCCTGTCTTCCTGGCTTTGATACTGAGGTGCACAATGGCTTCTCTGGGCCGTGGAACTCCAGAGAGAGCTGAGAGGAGAAGGTACCTCTCCTTCCCCCTTAGCTCCTCATTCCATCTCCTTCACACTTCCAACTCTCAACTGAGAGAAAAATAAACTAACTAGGCCTGAACTACACTATTTATACTGTGGTGCTACCCCCATCTAGTGGTGGATGTATGTAGTGCACCTGACAGCCTGGTAAAAAGGAATATCACATGATAACACAATACAGCATGATATTACAGATGTCAAAAAGCTTTTGCAGTTCCCACATAAGCTAGTGGGACGCTACATTCCCCCTCGACACATTCTGGACGAAGTCTCCTGAAAGATACAAAAGAGGCAATCATGCAAACAAGCATACAGGTATAAATAACAAGTAACATGAAAATGCACATTATGAAAATACACTTTATAGAAGGACATAATAACTTAAGTGATTACAACACAAAATGGGATATGGGTTTTCTTCTGATCTTGCCGGTGACACAAATGGGAGTTGATCTCACAAACAAAATGTAAAGTCCATGGCAAAGTCCAAGTAAATAAGTCTCTAGCATATGAAAATTTTAAGTGCAGCATAATCAGAAAAGTGCAAAATGTCTGTTGAAATTGCAAACATAGAAATTGCACATAAACAAGTCACAGAAAACTGTATTTCTGGGTAAAATGACTTTAAAGGACATGATAGTCCTGTTGCATAACCCTTATCAACCTGAAGAGGGAATGGGAAAGGAAAAACTGTGCGCAAACCAGGCACAACTTGGGCGAAAACAGTGGTTATAAGGCAGGGAGTCCTGAATGTTAAAGGGCCAGCAGGCTGTGCAGTGGCCTAGTGAACTGCCACTTGCCGTGGTGAACTGGCATCAGTCCATACTGGGACAAAAGAAACATTGGCTCCATGTGACAGTTTTTGTAGACTGGCCTACAGGCCTACTTACGAATAAGTATGATTCATTTTCGGTGAGATTTCTTTCTCCTCATGGTTCGGTAGGCCGTTCGCTCAACTTGATCTTCAACGCGATGATCTTGGCTGGGGCGAAACTCCTCTGGAATCGGAGGCGAAGTACGAGGCCAATATGAGTAATGGTGTGCCGTATATACTCCTGATAAGCCTCCCAAACTAATCTGTCATCCTCCTCTTAGCGCTGAGCAGGCAAGGCCAAACTTCCCGATCGTACCAGAGCACTGCTGACCGGACCTTCTCGCTCACCTTGGCGCGATTCCGGCTCTTCAGCTAGGGCTTCAGAGCTTGGCGTGCTCAGCGAAGTCAATCGAGTCGCCAAACCTCACGGGACGAGTTGAGTAGTCGCGATTTGTCAGCCGCAAATCCACCGGGTCAAACAGGATCTCACTCCTTCTCCCGGACGGCAAGACCAAAGCTCCAGCTACTGGTACCACATCAGCTGGTTACAGGGTTTGATGATGTATCCCCCTCTGGGACTGACAGTCCTTCATCCGATTGGTATGCAGGCGGTGCCTTCATCTCGTGCTCTGACTCAGGCTGTGACATAATGGTAAGTTCTGTGTTTCTCTGCATGTTGGCAGGCAAAAGCACATCTGGCAGTGTCATCCACTGATCGCATAGACTCCACCTTTCTTTTGGCACGCCCCCTAGGTTCTGCAGCATAGGGGAGGCGGTGCTCATATTGTAATCCATGGTAATGAGGCAGTAGTGGCGCAGCATAAATTGCTTTCCTGCACTTTTGCAAGGGACGGCCCTCTATTTTCCCACCGTACAGGGCATTTTGCAGAGTGATGGTGCCAAAAATAAGACAAGAAGGCCTCCGGCAGCCATTTTAGGTTCAAGGTCAAAGTCAATTCAATCGGAGCAAGCAGTTCTAGTGACACAAAAATATTAAATTTTCTACATTTTAACAGTGCGATTTCAAAGCAGTCAATTGGCACAGTATATCCTTGCAATTTTTATGCAGTTTAAACAGTTGTTTAGCCCAATTAAAACAGTCAAACAAATGGGGCTCATTCACATAAGGCACAGAGGATATTGATCCTGTTCGAGACGCCAATTTATTTAGCAGCGTGCCAGTTCGCAGGGGTAAAACACGTGAGGTTCACAGTGGGTCGGAATGTACATACAGTTCATCGGTTACTCACGGTTTAGCAGACACCTCCCTGGGCCAGCAGTGCAGTGAAGGGGAAAACAGCTCTGGATTCTCCGGGGCACACTCTATTACAGGGGACACCGGCCAGGTGGTGATTGAGGTGCCCTTGATGGTGAATGGGTGCTGAGTGCTTGTGCGGCTGGGCCCCTGGTTTAGGTTTTGTCGTGACGCCAGCACATTGGTGGGGCAAAATGTTGAAAGTAATAGTGGAG
Organism: Bufo gargarizans; assembly: GCF_014858855.1. Lineage (NCBI taxonomy): Eukaryota > Metazoa > Chordata > Amphibia > Anura > Bufonidae > Bufo > Bufo gargarizans. Next base: position 148,120,009 of record NC_058086.1, read on the forward strand.
TTAGAAGAATGAGGCAGGTTTAACCCCTTAGTGATCGGGCTCATTTTCACCTTAAGGACCAGGCCATTTTTTGCAAATCTGACCAGTGTCACTTTATGTGGTGATAACTTTAAAACGCTTTGACTTATCCAGGCCATTCTGAGATAGTTTTTTCGTCACATATTGTACTTCATGACACTGGTAAAATGGAGTAAAAAAAATTTCATTTTTATTTATTAAAAAAATACGAAATTTACCCCAAAATTAGCAAATTTTTAAGTTTCAATTTCTCTACTTCTATAATACATAGTAATATTTCCAAAAATAGTTATTACTTTACATTCCCCATATGTCTACTTTATGTTTTGATCATTTTGGGAATGATATTTTATTTTTTTAGGGACGTTACAAGGCTTAGAAGTTTGGAAGCAAATCTTGAAATTTTTCCGAAATTTTCCAAAACCCAATTTTTAGGGACCAGTTCAGGTCTGAAGTCACTTTGTGAGGCTTACATAATAGAAACCACATACAAATTACCCCATTCTAGAAACTACACCCCTCAAGGTATTTAAAACTGATTTTACAAACATCATTAACCCTTTAGGTGTTCCACAAGAGTTAATGGCAAATCGAGATAAAATTTTAGAATTTTGATTTTTTTGGGCAAATTTTCAATTTTTTCCAGTAACAAAGCAAGGGTTAACAGCCAAACAAAATGCTATATTTATTGCCCTGACTCTGTAGTTTTGCAGAAACACCCCGTATGTGGCTGTACACTATTGTACGGGCACAAGGTAGGGCGTAGAGAGAAAGGTGAACCGTGTGGTTTTTGGAAGGCAGATTTTGCTGGACTGGTTTATTTACACCATGTCCCATTTGAAGCCCCCCTGATGCACCCCTAGAGTAGAAATTCCAGTAAAGTGACCCCATCTAAGAAACTACACCCTCAAGGTATTCAAAACTGATTTTACAAACGTTGTTAACCCTTTAGGTGTTGCGCAAGAGTTATCTGAATTGACCTGCGGTTTGCTGCGATCGCCATCATGGGGGGGTCACAGAACCCCCCCGGCGCATTGTCCCCGGGTGCCTGCTCAATGATTTGAGCAGGCACCCAGTTCCGATCACCGGGCGGCGGTGATCGGAACTACATATGACGTACCGGTACGTCATGTGTCCTTAAGTACCGGAACAATATGCCATACTGGTACGTCATGTGTCCCAAACAGGTTAATTCCAACTGGGAACTTTACTATAGCCAGGTTCTTGATAGCAGTTTACATCCAGTTATTAAACAGTCTCTAATACACATATTGTTCCAATATTCCTTATCATTATAGCAGGTATACATCACATTCTTATATACCTGTATGATAATTATACCTAATTATTTGAATACTATTTATATGATGAAAAAATTGTGAAAACGTTCAATAAGATTAGTAATCATAATAAGTATGGTTTTTAGTATTTAGTATTAACAGAGGGGAATAGATAGTAGAAAGTGGAAGGCTGTTGTTGGTGTAATTGCCTTTTACAGGCAATTTGTGAACATATATGATGTTAATGTGCTGTACCTCCATTTCTTTATTTTCTGCAGTAATAAAGCAATTTTATCCTCACTATTCTCCCTTGTAGATTGTAAGCTCTCACGGGCAGAGTCCTCTCCCCCTCTGTATCAGTCTGTTACGAAGTTCTCTTAGATGTAAAGCACCATGGAATTAATGGCGCTTTCAAATAATAATAATAATAAAAATAATACATTTCAGCTAATGAGTCTTTAAAATAGCAGTGCAGCTACTTCACACTTATAGGATAATTCACATCTGGGCATTTATGGCATATCCATAGGAAATAAATGTCCAGATGGGAATATCCCTTTAATGTATTCAGACCACTAAAACTAAGGGCAGCTTAACTGGTGACAGATACTCCTAGCAAAATGATGGATCACTTTCTTAGATCTAGCTATATATCATACTACATAAATCTGTGATATGCCTCTGTTCATGATGTTCATGAGGGAACAAGATAAATTGTTACATTATTTCTGTAAAGAAAAAAATATCCAAGAAGAAAACACCAGGGCCATCACAAGGTTGATTGTTTTTTTGCTTTTTTTTGCCAATGTACCCTAGGATTTAAAGAAAATTAGTGGAAGATATCAGAAAAAAAGTGTTAAAATAGTTATATAGGCAAATCATTGTTAAAATCCATTATCTTTATCCCATTCAGGAAATGTGTTTACAAGGTTAAAATTCTAAGAAACCTCCATTGACCAAGAGCAAAGTTCTGCTCAAAATATAAGTGTTTAGGATAGGTCATGCACTTATATTGAGCTAATATACTTTTATCAATTGGTCTTTATTAAAAATATGGAACCCTTTTTCTGTATAGAGCTGACATGCTCTATGAGCTGCCTGTGGATTTTCTCTCTTTTCTGTCATCTGGGGAGCAGACAGACTCCTTATTTCTGCTCTCAAACATTATAAACACTCATTATAGCTCAATTTTTATCTTACTGATAAAAATGAAGCTTAAATAAGTGTTTATGACCTCTTAGTAGTTTACTGATAAGGTTTATTACTTAACCGGCACAAAGTAAAAGAGAAAGTACCAGTCACACCGAAAATAAGATTTTTAGCCAAAAATGAGTAAAATGCAATCATAAAAAAAATTGCCTCCAAAGGTGTACATAGCCTTTAAGTGAAAAACATTTCATGTACTGCCCAAAGAACATTGCTGTGAAGCTACGGAAAAATAAATAAAAAAAAGTTATGGCTCCCTTAATGTGGCAATATAAAAATTTATTTTTCTATGAAGATGCTTTTATTGTGCAAAATAAAATATAAAAAAATATAAAATTAGTATTAAAAAGTAGTATACTATATAACTAGTACTGGTGTAAACTTAATGACCCATAACATTGAAATTATTTTGTTGTTTATGCTTTACAATCAACAGTATAAAAACAAAAAAGACAATTGCAGAATTGCTGCATAAAATAAATGTATAACTCATCCAAAATAAAAAAGCTTCAGCCGGGTTTACATCACATTTTTCCCATCCATTTAACATATACAAAAGAGTACAGTGGTCCCTAAAGATTCAATATTTTTAACAAACAAATGGTCTTTTCTTACCCATCGTAAGTTGAAACTAGACTCAACATACAATGTCTCAGACTCAGGTCCAATCAATCTAGGCCACTTCTCTGGTAAAATACTGTATTAGTTGCTAGTTAGCAGCTATTCCTGACTGTTATATGTAAGGACTTGTTTTATCTGTCTTAGTTATCTGCTTATTTTTCCTAAATCTTCATTTTCTCTTATCTTGGATGACATTTTGGGGCTTTGGAACCGATTACTCAAGTTACAATGGTTTCGACATACAATGGTCGTCTTGTATGTATCAGTATATTGAGAGACCACTGTATATGTTCACCATAGATTTATTGGTTATTGATTTATATCTTGGGACTAGTTTTGATTTATACCTCCCCTTTCTATGAATTTACTATAGGAATTTATACAGTGATACAATTTTTTATTTATTTATTGATGAATGAAATCTAATAGATGACCTTTGACTCATAGGGATCGTATAACTATACTAGATCTAACTATCTTTGATTGACAATTTGACAATCTGACGAACACTTGGTGGTGGGGAATTTCTATGCTGTGTCAGGGTCAACCCAGGGACATTAGGAGGTTACTGACACGGGATCGCCCCTGTCGGGGAGGCTATTCTGTTTATAGGCAGGGCATAGAGACTAGAGATTCACAGGGATATAATTCCTTCTCCAAGGTGGGCCTTAAGGTGTACATAGCCTTTAAAGCCAGCAAAACTACTGTAAATTATATTCATCCCCAATCTATCTTTTCATTACAATTGAGTTTTTGGTTGTGGTGCAATTTGTTTTCATCTGTGTACTGTTTAGTCTGGCATGTATGTACTGCCTGCTTTCTCTGCCAATGTTACAATGGATTTCATTATGAAGAAGCAGTAGAAGGATCTTTGCAATTAATAACAATGATGCCATTGAGTTGACTTGAAGTAATTAAGTAGCACACAATTGTTTGTGATAAATAGAAATTATACCAGCTAGAGCTACAATGCTTCAGTTTTCTCTTGTTCTTTGGTTTTGCTACTATTTATCTTCATTGGTGCTGTCACAAGGAATATATATACTGTCTACGAGCAGGGCTTGCTTTGAAGAATCAGGCAAGGGGTTTTGACTCTTGAGTATAGACTGTAAACTTTAGTTTTCTCTATTTGAATATGCATTTTAATGGTTACATCTGCAGAATAAGGTGGCAGAAGCTACTGGATGCCAAGTAGTAGCAGGAGAGTACAAGATGGAGTCTAAAGCAGGAGAGTCAATAGAAGCCAAAATAGCAAACAAGGGGTTAAACCAGAAGGATTCAGAGGAGTCAAATCCAGGAGAAACCGTTAAAGCTTAATCAGTAAACAAGGGGTTAATTTGGAAATAAGCCAAGGTCAATACACAGGAAGGTCCAACAGAAATGTAGCACTGTTCTAAGCATGCAGAACAAACAGGAGCCATGACCAAATTATAGGCAAAGAGATCAGTCAGTGCTAGACTTAAATCTTCTACCTGGCTCTGGGATTGAATCCTGATTGGCTCAGCATCCAGACTCAAAGATAGGTTGACCATCCAGGGCTTGATTGGTTTGGATAGCAATCCTCCTAGAACAGCCATAGCTAGATAGATTCTTGGTACTAGATTTCTATTTGCTATCAACCCCTTCCCCAAAATTACTAAAAAGGGTTTTCTGAGAATTTCTTACTGATTGTGGGGGTCTGAAACCTAGGACCTCCGCAGATCAGCTGTTTTGCGTAGGCAGCGGCGCAACTGTGAGGGCCGCTGCCTTCTCGCAGCTTACCAAGCACAGCGCCGTACATTGCATAGCGGCTGTTCTTGGTATTGCAGCCAGTGGCATATCTATCACGAGGCAAACAAGGCATTTTCCTAGGGCGGCACTTGCCAATGGGGCGGCAAAATGCCTTGTTTGCCCCTTCTCCCATATGTCTTATATGCCGGTATACTCAGAAGATCCAATGGTATATTCTAACCCCCAGGCTTTCCCATGGTGATAGGGACGCTTGCCTGGGGGTTAGAATATACAGGGCCACGCTGCTCACAGGAGTACATTTATAAACTGATCAGTAACTTTAACTTTAATCATTGCTGATCTCTTTACTGGATACCTTACTCTGTCTTAGCTCCGGTAACAGCAGGCAGTGCGGGCGGCGCTCACTCACTGACGTCACGCACCTGTTTCTCCTACTAGGCGGCGCAGGCGCGTGACGTCAGTGAGTGAGCGCCGCCCACCCACACTGCCTGCTGTTACCGGAGCTAAGACAGAGTAAGGTATCCAGTAAAGAGATCAGCAATGATTAAAGTTAAAGTTAATGATTAGTTTATAAATGTACCTCTGTGAGTGTCGGGGAGGGGAATCTGTGGATGGCACTGTTTAGGGGAGGGGAATCTGTGGATGGCACTGTTTAGGGGGGAGATCTGTGGATGGCACTGTTTAGGGGAGGGGGATCTGTGGATGGCACTGTTTAGGGGGGGGATCTGTGGATGGCACTGTTTAGGGGAGGGGGATCTGTGGATGGCACTGTTTAGGGGAGGGGGATCTGTGGATTGCACTGTTTAGGGGAGGGGGATCTGTGGATGGAACTGTTTAGGAGGTATCTGTGGATGTCACTGTTTTAGGGGAGGGGGTCTGTTGATGGCACTTTTTAGGGGAGGGGGATCTGTTGATGGCACTGTTTAGTGGAGGGGGATCTGTGGATGGCACTGTTTAGGGGAGGGGGATGTCATGGAACCATGAACCAGACGTACAACAAGAGATAAGTGGAAATAAGAAGGCTTTATTGAAAATCAAGCTGTAAGGCAAAAGTCCAAACGGATGGCTAAACCGAAGCAGGGTCTTGCGAAGCCAGAGGTCAGGAACCAGAAGGGTAGTCAGACGAAGCCAGGATCAGGAACCAGCAGGGTAGTCAGACGAAGCCAGGATCAGGAACCAGCAGGGTAGTCAGACGAAGCCAGGATCAGGAACCAGAAGCAGCTGCAGTCTTAGAAGCATGTGAACACAGGAGGACCAAGCAAGGAACTGAAGCCACAGACCTCCTATATATATATGAGCTAGGCATCCAGCTCCTCCCAGTGGGAAGGAGAAGCCGCAGGGTGGGAGGCTACAAGAAACCCAGAAACCAAGATGGCCGCCAGCACATGTCAAACGAAGGAGAACAGCAAGAAGGTAAGACCATGACAGGAGATCTGTGGATGGCACATAGGAAGGGATGGGGTTTAGAGAGAAAGGGGGTTGGCCTTGACAAGAAGGGGTGGGCCAAATTTATATTAGGGGGGTGCCCGAGTTTAGTCTCGCCTAGGGCAGCACAAAACCAAGATACACCACTGATTGCATCTCAGCCCCATTCACTAGACCTAGATCACGTGACAGCTGAACATGTAGTCACTCAGCCTAGGAAAAGCAGAGAGTAGGCTGCGGCTCTCATAGGAACAAAGCTGCCTTCTCAAACAGCTGATCAGAGGTCCTGGGTTTCGAACCTCCACTAAACACATATTGAGGACCTATCCTGAGGATAGGTGATTAATAAAAAAAATATTGGAAAACTCCTTTAATAGAACGTTAACATTTTGAGTACCTTCCCTTATATCAATGTAGTGTTATGTCGTAGCAGCTGAGGAGCTGTGTCTGTACGATCCACAGTAATGGCCAGATGAACCAAACAGTTGTCTTGCTCAAAAGCCTTAACTAGGGGAAGGGAGCTCCCCTTGTTATCCCATCAATGCCAATGGGTCCGCGGCATTAAGAAGCTGTATTACAATTAGAAGCACGGTGGATCCGCCGACGGTATGAAGAGGCCGTAAGATCCCCCTCTGCCCCACGTGGCAAAAAAACATATGTAGTGGCCAATGGCTGCACAATTATGGTATTATCTTTAAAATCTTGCGGCTACTGGCCTCCATATGTGGACATGGCAATGGCTATTTGTGGAAGCTGGACTGTCTATTCTTATCCTGTATAAGCACTTGATACATTTTATACATATTCAATTACATTGGCATTTATTAGTGCTTTACAATTTATTTTTCTTCTTTGAAATCTGATATCGTTGGGATACTGCATTCTTTTCAAACCTTAATTCTCCTTGGGAAAATGCAGCAATGATAAATTTCATGCTAATAACATATTTCATGGGGAAAAATGGGAGGGGAAGCCCTTTGGGTATGTTCTGGAGTGTCTCTTACATATGAAACAAAATGTCCAGATCTGGGTTTCAGACTTCAGGTCACAACCATAGAGAGTTATTGTCCTCCAAATGTTACTATCTTTATGTTATTTCCAGCTACTTTAACAAAAGGCCACATCCTGTGGGACGAGAAGTTGAGACCTCAGTGTCATGCAGATGTTGTGTACAATTTGTACATGTTAATATTAAATACTACCACTCCATTCAGAGAGTGACTTTGTGGATCCTCAAGTACTGGGGTCGATGGAGGTCTCAGCAGTTAGACCCTTCCCCCACACCCCATGATTTCATATTTATCACCTATCCTGTGGATGGTCCTTTTATGTATTTAGACCTGGCAGCAATCATTATAATTGCTTGAAGATGCTGTTAATGCCATGTGTATATAACCTTACAGAGGTGACGTAAGTCATGTATGGCATAATCGCAGATGTCCCATTGGTCCCACCCCTGACCTACCTAATTAAGAAACCATTGCTTCCAGAGGATAACTCATGGACAGATGGTCGTGCACCTGCACAACTCTCTTCATTTTAGTCTTGTCTTCTCACTGCTCAGTGCAAGCCCAGCTTTGAGATGAAGACCTGGTTACTAGGGATGGGAAGTCTAAAAACTTTATAAAATTGTAGTCTTTTTTGGAATCATATCTCATGTAACCAGTCAATCTCAAATGACTCAGCTGCTCATCACTATGTAATCGCAGAACATCTTTACCCCATGAACTATAGAAACAGTGGACATTAAAAGAGCAGGAGTCTTCAATACATTTTCATGCCTGTGGTACAAAATAAAAGATTGCTGGAATATGTATTAGGCCAATGGAAACTGCATCATAACAAATATCCTAAGTAGAAATGGTATAAAGTAGTGACTCTACAGGAATAAAATATTACATAGATGAAATTAGATGTGCATAATAGGAGTAGGACTGTGAGTGAGGAAGAAAAGAGAAAGTGCCAAATAGGGCTCACCTCTTAAGGTTGTGCTAGACGCACAACACTCTTGGAGACTTTAAGGAATGTTGCTGCTGGTTCACAACATCCAGGGCCCGGGATCGGGCATAGTAGCGTGAGAGTCTGTAAACAGTAGATATGCGGCGGCACTGCTCAGATCCGGGACACCAATGTCGAAAGGGTCCGTTTGGTCCTGAAATGCGCTATTTTACCAATAAACAAGGTTTCCTGAACTTTGGTGTTCCGTATTTGAGCAGGATAAAAATCATGCCTCATATTTCTTGACCCTTTTGAGTACTCCTTTGACAAGACTGGTACTGCTACCCAACCAGTCGATACAGTTAATGTTGGGTCATTTTTACAATGGTCACCAATGTAATGCTCCATTTTAGAGTTGAGCAAATCGATTAGTAAGAATTTAAATTCAATAAAAAAAATTTTTTTTATTCTGATCTGGTAGAAAGAAAAAGAGAGAATAAATCAGACCAAAACAAATTTTAGGAAGTTCTCTCATCTCTACTCCACTAGAGATGGAGTAGAGAGCTAGATGTGCTTTCTCTTAGGGATTGCCAGAGGTTAGAGAAGCTGGAGCCACACCGCCTTCTTTTCTACGCCTTAACAACCACTGATATTTATACATTGCACATCTTTAGAGGGGATTAGTTCCAGACCGATTTACTGACAGGAGAAAATCAGGAATTCTACATGCTTTGTACTAAAAGGGTGTAGTGAGAATTGACCTACAGTACTGCCATTTGTATTCAGCACTTTCATATTAGTTCACTAAACAGAACAAGGTATAGGACATCTAAAATTGGAAGCTGTTATCTATTATCTAGGTGTATGTTTGATGCAGTGAACTGGACAGGTAAAAGGTACCCAATACAAATTTTTAACCTTTCAGGTTACATTATGTATTTTAGGGGTCAGAAAACAACTTGAGGCTACATTAACACGACCGTATGTAATCCGTTCCGTTTTGCGGATCAGCAAATAACGGTTCTGCATGTCCACAAAAAACGGAAGAGTGGCTTCCGTATGTCATCCACAAAAAACGGTCGGCAAAAAACGGATGAGTATAAAAAAAAGTATAAAAAAAAACCCCTGAGGGCAGAGCCTTCATTAAAATATTGAAATAAAAAAACGGAAACGGATCCGCAAAAATCGGATGACATACGGAAACCATTCCGTATGTCATCCGATATTTGCGGATCCATTAACTTCTATGGGGGAGTGGACCGATTTCTACGGACAATAATAGGACATGCTTCATATTTTTGCGGTGGATAAAATCGGAAACACGGTGGCGGACAACATACTGAATGTTGTCTTTACCCATAGGAATGAATGGGGCCGATTTTATTCCTCAAAATACGGAACGGATGCGTATCGGACACGGAAACAAATAATACGGTCGTGTGAATGGACCCTTAGACTCCTTGGTAAATACATTATTAAACAACCCTATTTTTTGAGAAATGTATAGCTTATTATCTACCTGTATAGTGTCTCTATGAACTGACCTAAACCCACACAACCAGAGCTAGGATATAGGAAGGGCACATGTATTCATATGACTCACATTTTTCCATTCTAAAGAAGTCACTGTCTGAGCTGACTCCATAAGTCTCATAGAAGTCAGACTAGAAGGACATATTCTTTGCAGGTTTCAGTCTTATATGTGCTTGCTACAGGGGATTAGGCAGTGTCCAGGTCCCAGAGGTGGAATGGAGGACCTCGTGTACTTTAATCTGGTCCTGCACACAACAAGATGAGACCCATAACTGACAGCAATCCTTCATATATATTTAGTAAGTGTTTTATACTAACAGATGGGCAGCTGCATGACTGCTTACAAGCTGCTGTACTTGGCCCAGAGCAGCCTTAAATAATAATTGATGCCAGTAACAGCTTCTGGGATTCCGTAATATTACAGGACAGTCTATCCTAACAGTGCCGCTTGTAAACAAATTCTATTGGCACCTGGCAGTGTCATCTTCTATAGTTGCCAAACTACACAGCTATGACACAACCCAGAAGCAGCAGTGTGTGCATTGTGCCAACACTAGTAAAAGACAATGCTCACGTAACCCCTTCAGAATGGGATTGTCATCAAGCCTAGTTCCTGTTTGGCTTAGGTACAGTAAATCCACTTATAGCGAGTAGGTCTAGATGTTCTACTAGTGGCTACAGTTACAGAACCAACACCTACAGAGATATACTGAAACAGTTGCTTATGCCACATACTAAATCAAAATAGTTTTGTCCCAAAATATTAGTGAGAACATATTTGCCCTTAGGCCCTATTGGGAAGATGTACAATGTGTACCAGCTCCTTCTCATTGATGCATGCAAAGTTCATCAGCACGTGGCACAACTTTGATGACCTTTTCAGGCTTTGTGTATGTCTAAGTAGTTTTTGTTGTAAATGTAAGTGTTAAGTGTTCCTCACCACGTTCAGCTGGACTATTTTAATGCACCAGTAATAAAGTGTTGTGGGTATTGGTCACACTGTAGCTCGAAATGCTAAAATGCAACTGGATGAACAATCTTCAACAAGATTAAACATTTTTGTCATATTCTTGCTAGGATGGCATGGCGCTAATAATTTTAAGCAGTTGCAGTACTTTAGACCTGGGGGTATCTTAAAAATTTTGGTTTGTTATGTAATGTTTTTAATGTTATGTCATGTTTGCATGGTACACTAGCAGGTGAAGTATGGTTGGCATCAGGAATGGGGCTAACCAACCCATTCCTCCCCTCTTGGTAGGACAAAGGCTGAGTTTCAGCCGAAACGTTGCTGTTGTATTTATCTTGAGGTCACAATAAAAATACTGGACGATGTGAGATGCTGCCGGAGCCATTTTTGTTTCTCTGCTACAGGTGAGGGACTATGGCTCAGACACCTATCACCTACATTGGATCCAGGCCAGGCAAACTACTAAAAGCCTGTATATTCACCCAGTGGACAACTATGCATACAACTATACAATACAGCCACAAGTGCCAGCTTCCAGCTGTTAGCCAAAAGTTCAGCAGAGAGATATCAGCAAGTTGGCATACCAGAGATGACATTTAGCTTCTTTGCTAGCCACCATCATGCTGGATGTACTCAACTCCAATTTTGCATTAAGTAAAGAGAGACTTTTATTCCTTTACTTCTGGGATGATTCTTTAATCCACCATTTCACTGCAACAATCCCCAGGAAGCAACACCCTGAGGGATTACACCATGACACAACATCTGATCGGGGCCACTACCACTCCCATCCTCTGCACTGGCACCTTGGGATCTTGCTGCATATCCCCCAGCATGACAATATCTAGAACTGAAACAAAGTGGAGATGGAGGTGTGCCTAATAATGATTCTTCAGGACACCAAAAGGGGTACTCTAAGGGTATTGCCACATGTAGTGTAAATGCTGTGGATTTTTTGCAGTAGAATTGCATGTGGAAAATCCACAAGATTTACAGTAGCAGCAATGTAGATGAGATTTTAATCTCAGCCATGCACATAACCTATCACGTGGTGCGAATCCACAGCATGTCAGTTTATGTTGTGGAAATCTGCTGCAGATTTCGCGCTCTGCAATGCAGACCAGCAGCATTTCTGTGATAATTTTCCTTTGATGCAGAATTTGTTCCTGTGGAATACTGTGAGATGTGCTGCAGATTTTCTGCTGAGGACCTGCTATGCTTGGCTGTACCCTAACTGTGGGCTATAATGTTTCTGTAGGGGGCTGGATCCTCACTGCAATGCAGCAGAAGAGCATATCAATGAGTGCATTTTTGCTGCAGTCTGACTACAAACACCAGGTCAGATTTGCAACCCTGAATGTAAATAATTGTTTCCATGATTGTTCCTATTCAATGATTACATGCAGATAGCTTGGAAGCTATGACTTGAAGGGGTTCTTCAGGATTTTGATACTGGTGGCCTATTCTCAGGATAGGTCATCAATATCAGATTGAGGGGGGGGGGGGGGGTGCAACACATGACACCCCTGCTGATTAACTGTATGAAAAGGCCGCAGCTCTCCATCAGCACCTAGGCCGCCTCCTAGGCTATGTGACATCATGTTCATTGTTCAAAATGCTTAGGTGCAGCTCAGTCCTTTACAAGTCAATGGGGCTGAGCTGCGATACCAAGCACAGCCACTATCCAATGGATGGACTGTGTTTGGTGAGCTGCGAGGAGGCCACGGCATTCACCAGAACTATGGCTTCCTCAAACAGATGATCTGAGGGGGTGTAAGTAGTTTGGCAAGGGTCTATCTCAATTTAGCAACCTTGGATCTGGACCTCCTAAGCCCTACTTCTATAGAGCTATGGGGAGAAATTATCATTTCATTTGAGTCTGAATTTTGTCAGCAAAAATTTGCACATTTTTGTGCAAAAATTGCAACTTTCTTTGTGATTTTACACCACTCTCCACTTTTTGAAAAGTTGATGGGAAAGTGGTTTGCTCTGTTAATTAAGCGTATGTCAGATTTATAAACTGAGATTTTTTTTTTGGTGTAAAAGAATTATAGTGACATCTCCAGACAAACTTATAATTAAATGCATAAATGTGCAACATTTGATAGTTTTGGTGCAAATTACAGAAATGCAGGCTCAAGAACACTGCAGAAATTTCCCTTAGGCTGGGTTCACACTTGAGCGTTGCGCAAACGCGCGTTTTACGCGCGTTTTTGCCGCGCATTTTTATGCGCGTTTTTGTAATAGTAAACGCGCGTTTGACGCGCGTTTGTGTGATTCACTACAGTGTCCTATGGCCACAAACGCCCCAAAAGTCGCTCATGTACTTTTTTGAGCGTCGGGCGTTTTACAGCGCGATCGTACGCGCTGTAAAACGCCCAAGTGTGAACCATTCCCATAGGGAATCATTGGTTTCTCCTTGTTGAGCGTTTTACAGCGCGTAGGAACGCGCTGTAAAACGCTCAGGTGTGAACCCAGCCTTATGGTAAGTTTCTCCCATGGTTTCCATATCTTGCACTGGTGAAGGTTAAAACAGCTCTGTGCAAGTTGGAATAAATGTACCATGTATCCTGGATGCATAGTTGGCCACTAGGGATAGGACCAATATGCCTGTCTCTACCTGCATCCCAGAATGAAAATCCCTTTCCTTATATGGACTTGTGAAAGAAGTATGTAACTTACTATATATTGGGGCAGATTTAGGGTACTTTCACACTAGCGTTATTCTTTTCCGGCACTGAGTTCCGTCCTCAGGTCTCAATACTGGAAAATAACTGATCAGTTTGATTCCCATGCATTCTGAAATACGTTCAGGATGCATCAGGATGTCTTAAGTTCAGTCACTTAACGGCGTTTTGGACGGAGGAAATACCGCAGCATGCTGCGGTATTATCTCCGTCCAAAATTCCGGATCAATTGGCGGAATGCACAGACCGGTAAAATGTGAAAAAAAAATAAAAATGGATCCATTTGTCTGTATGACAAACGGAGAGATGGATCTGTTCTTGCAATGCATTTGTGAGACGGATCCGCATCCGTCTACAAATGCTGTCTGGTTGCATGCAGATTCGGCGACGGAACTGCTTGCCGGATCACTCTGCCGCAAGTGTGAAAGTAGCCTTACTAATGCTGTCTAATATTTAGACAATGATAACTTAGGTGAGGAAGTAAAAAAAATCCTAAATGTATCACAGTGGAACCCTCAGTAGTATATCTGCTCCATTTTGTTTAACTCCTTCCCATCATGCACCATAATAGCACATCGTGGGAAGTACATACTTTTGTAAACCGCAATGCTATTACACAGGTGCTGGCTACACTATACAGGAGGGCCCCTGATTTAACTGCTGGGAGTCTACCCATTATATGCTACAGTCAATGCTGATTTCTAATTAGTTGATGAACGGAAGGGTGCCCCCTCTTTAACCCATCGACCCCCCCCCCCCCCACACAACACAATTGCAGGGTGCCATGGCAATCAGTGGTCTAACAATGGCTCCCGGACTGCCAATGTCCTGATGCCAATTTTGAGTAGCGACCAGCATCGTAGAATATACAGTGGACAGAGCCAGTAGAAAGTCTCCGTCCACTGTAGTGGCCACGCTGAGGTACTGCAGTTCAGCTTCCATTCAGCACCAGAAACTAAACATTGGATGAATACCTCTGCTTCTGGCTTATGCACTGCATAGTTTCTGGTGCCAGAAACTGCCAGAAATAGTTAATCAAACTCCCATGATCTGATATTGATGACCTCTCCTGATTCCTCAAAAAGTTCTTTTAATGAGTTAAAAAAAAATTGCATTCCATCCATTGATCAATGATATTTGCTAAAATTTGAATACAACCTAATTAAGGTAACATAAAGTTATACCAAACAATGGTTGAAATTTCCAAATGCTATTTATTAACTGTTATGGGCAGCAGGGATTCCCTGTTGTCTCATTTTCTCCTGTGTACTAACATTGTTTGGGGCGGTTTCTGTGGAAATGCCATATACCTAGTATAGGTTAAGATGATCACTTTCCTCAGCTTGGTTAATTTAGGGGGGTGTTTTTGATTGGCTAGCCTTTCTTTAAACATTAATGTCTTCTGCATTATAACTTCTGGGCATGGCATCAGCTCTGTAGATTTGAATCAAGGACCCAATTTCATGTGTCCTTTTCCAACATATTTGTGTTGTGTCAGTGTAGCTTGGTACCTGGTGTCCTTCTGTTCTTCATTGTTGTTAGCATTGTGGTTTGTTGTTTCTTCTTTTCCCTATGGATTCTGGTTAGTTTCTGCTTGCAGACTTTGGTTCTTGAGTTGTCTCTAGGTCCTAGTTGTCTTGCTTGTCAGATCAGAATCAGTTTCTGTCAGCTCACATTTATTTCTGTTCACCGACATTCATCTGTCACCTTCTTCTGTCTGCTCCTTTGCCTGACTGTCATCTCCTCCATCTGTTTGCCATCATTATTTTGCTCCTGTCAGCTTTGGGTGAGTTTACTGTATATTTAATGCCTGACAGTATTGATACTTGCTTCATAATATATTTCGTGCAACCATTTGTTTTACAATTCAGTCCTACTGTAAGTCCTGGGTGTATCTGACAACCAGGGAAAACGGTTAGTATCCAGAAAAGGCAACTGCTATAGGTGAAAGCAAATTTTGCCATCTTGTGCTTTTGCATTAAGCCAGGGTAGTAGCAAGGGAGAGAACTTGTCCCAGACCAGTTAGGTAAGGATCTAGAGAAGGCACAGGACGTGCGTCTCCCCCTCCCTCATGTGTCCGAATATCAGAAACTTATAGCAGTCATAGCTTCTTACCAGGTGTTGTGACTTAATATAGACATACGTGAAGATAGGTTTGATGGACAGACCGGCCCACTAATATCTTGGATCCAGTCTGGGGAAAGACCCGCTTACAGAGGATATCAACCACCAATAGGAAGCGCTTCTCTATCTATCTACTAGCTGGCATACCCCCCACTACAGATTCACACAACCAGCGGTCTTGGATCACGTGGTATGCCGTCTGTCTTAGATCACGTGGGACGCTGATCACACACCAAGTGGGACGCCAACACCACATGGGGTGTAGAGTCCATTGCGCACTCCGCTCGCAGTCCGGAAACGGGGAATCCACCCGAACAGCGCACAGGAAAAGATCGGCTGCACCCAGAAGAAGACGTCTCAAAGGTAATAGCAGGCAGACTATTGCCTCCGTGTGGGACGCCACCGGAGACCTCCAAAATCTACCTGCCTGCCACATAGCTTTTTAACAGGTTTCTACCATTTTATGTGACCTTTTACAAACGTTTGCCACCTGACTTACACTAATATTTGTGCACTACAAACAGCGTTTTACTTTGTGCACCACAACCAGCCATTTTTACCATAGTTCCAACATCAATAACTATGTTGTGCACTACAACCAGCTATTTCTCATAAGGCAAACATCACTATCTTTGTGGAAAGGGACCCACTGCTCCAGCACACTATACAGTTGATTATCCCTGGTCGTACAGGCACAGACCACATTGACCATCAACTAACTAAGGCACGGCTAATGCACTGAGACTGTTCATTTTCCTCCGGAATACTGTACATTTTGTTTCCGGAGTACTGTACCACCATAAGACTATTTCAATCCGGATAATTGTACTATCCTCTGTACTACTGTATCATCCTTTGTACTTTTTACCTTTTTTTTAACCCATTTTTTTAAGGGCAATAAATTAGATTTTATACACTTACTTTTTCTGCTCCTACTCTCTGCCTTTCACTGGATCCCAGATATTAGTGTGCCAGTCTGTCCATCAAACCTATCTTCACTAGGGATGAGCGAACTCGAACTGTATAGTTCGGGTTCGTACCGAATTTTGGGGTGTCCGTGACACGGACCCGAACCCGGACATTTTCGTAAAAGTTCGGGTTCGGTGTTCGTCGCTTTCTTCGCGCTTTTGTGACGCTTTCTTGGCGCTTTTTGAAAGGCTGCAAAGCAGCCAATCAACAAGCGTCATACTACTTGCCCCAAGAGGCCATCACAGCCATGCCTACTATTGGCATGGCTGTGATTGGCCAGAGCACCATGTGACCCAGCCTCTATTTAAGCTGGAGTCACATAGCGCCGCCCGTCACTCTGCTCTGATTAGCGTAGGGAGAGGTTGCGGCTGCGACAGTAGGGCGAGATTAGGCAGATTAACTCCTCCAAAGGACTTGATTAACTGATCGATCTGCAGCTGTGGATCATTGAGCTGCTGATCCTCAATTGCTCACTGTTTTTAGGCTGCACAGACCGTTTGTCAGTCACATTTTTCTGGGGTGATCGGCGGCCATTTTGTGTCTTGTGGTGCGCCAGCACAAGCTGCGACCAAGTGCATTTAACCCTCAATGGTGTGGTTGTTTTTTGGCTAAAGCCTACATCAGGGTGAAGCTGTCACACCAAGTGCATTTAACCAGCAATAGTCTGTTCATTTTTTGGCCATATACAAAATCAGGGGCAAGCTGCGCCTGTCACCAAGTGCATTTAACCCTCAATGGTGTGGTTGTTTTTTGGCTAAAGCCTACATCAGGGTGAAGCTGTCACACCAAGTGCATTTAACCAGCAATAGTCTGTTTATTTTTTGGCCATATCCCAGTCTAATTCTGTCACTAAATCCATACCGGTCACCCAGCGCCTAAATACTAGGCCTCAAATTTATATCCAGCTAAATCTGTCCCTAGTGCTGTAGCTGGGCGAGTTATTTAGTGTCCGTTCAAGCACATTTCTTGTTCTGGGTTGAAATACAATTCCCAATTTAGCAATTTCATAATTTAGTGGTTTCTGCTATATCAGAGCTATTTGAAATCTATCCCTAAAAGGGTATATAATATTCAAGGTGCACATTGGGTCATTCAGAATAACTTCACACACACCCGCTACTGTGTATTTCCAAGTCTAATTCTGTCACTAAACCCATACCTGTCACGCAGCGCCTAAATACTAGGCCTCAAATTTATATCCAGCTAAATCTGTCCCTAGTGCTGTAGCTGGGCGAGTTATTTAGTGTCCGTTCAAGCACATTTCTTGTTCTGGGTTGAAATACAATTCCCAATTTAGCAATTTCATAATTTAGTGGTTTCTGCTATATCAGAGCTATTTGAAATCTATCCCTAAAAGGGTATATAATATTCAAGGTGCACATTGGGTCATTCAGAATAACTTCACACACACCCGCTACTGTGTATTTCCAAGTCTAATTCTGGCACTAAACCCATACCTGTCACCCAGCGCCTAAATACTAGGCCTCAAATTTATATCCCGCTAAATCTGTCCTTAGTGCTGTAGCTGGGCGAGTTATTTAGTGTCCGTTCAAGCACATTTCTTGTTCTGGGTTGAAATACAATTCCCAATTTAGCAATTTCATAATTTAGTGGTTTCTGCTATATCAGAGCTATTTGAAATCTATCCCTAAAAGGGTATATAATATTCAAGGTGCACATTGGGTCATTCAGAATAACTTCACACACACCCGCTACTGTGTATTTCCAAGTCTAATTCTGGCACTAAACCCATACCTGTCACCCAGCGCCTAAATACTAGGCCTCAAATTTATATCCCGCTAAATCTGTCCTTAGTGCTGTAGCTGGGCGAGTTATTTAGTGTCCGTTCAAGCACATTTCTTGTTCTGGGTTGAAATACAATTCCCAATTTAGCAATTTCATAATTTAGTGGTTTCTGCTATATCAGAGCTATTTGAAATCTATCCCTAAAAGGGTATATAATATTCAAGGTGCACATTGGGTCATTCAGAATAACTTCACACACACCCGCTACTGTGTATTTCCAAGTCTAATTCTGGCACTAAACCCATACCTGTCACCCAGCGCCTAAATACTAGGCCTCAAATTTATATCCCGCTAAATCTGTCCTTAGTGCTGTAGCTGGGCGAGTTATTTAGTGTCCGTTCAAGCACATTTCTTGTTCTGGGTTGAAATACAATTCCCAATTTAGCAATTTCATAATTTAGTGGTTTCTGCTATATCAGAGCTATTTGAAATCTATCCCTAAAAGGGTATATAATATTCAAGGTGCACATTGGGTCATTCAGAATAACTTCACACACACCCGCTACTGTGTATTTCCAAGTCTAATTCTGGCACTAAACCCATACCTGTCACGCAGCGCCTAAATACTAGGCCTCAAATTTATATCCAGCTAAATCTGTCCCTAGTGCTGTAGCTGGGCGAGTTATTTAGTGTCCGTTCAAGCACATTTCTTGTTCTGGGTTGAAATACAATTCCCAATTTAGCAATTTCATAATTTAGTGGTTTCTGCTATATCAGAGCTATTTGAAATCTATCCCTAAAAGGGTATATAATATTCAAGGTGCACATTGGGTCATTCAGAATAACTTCACACACACCCGCTACTGTGTATTTCCAAGTCTAATTCTGGCACTAAACCCATACCTGTCACCCAGCGCCTAAATACTAGGCCTCAAATTTAT